>NC_092818.1:137081712-137406087 GCF_023375885.2 Dermacentor andersoni
AAGATGTCGCAATATTGCTTCGCCGTGAAGCGGTCCTCTATTCGCACAAGCCGGCCCAAGCCGTCTTTGGTGATGGCGCCCCACACGTTTACCGAGCAGCGCCCGCTTGAGAGTACGCTTCTCGTGTACGCTTCTTGGTATCTACAGGGAGACCGGGAAAAAGGGGCAAGCAGGAAAATTAACCCTCAAGGGTTGACTGCAATAAAGAAGGAGGGTTTGCATGACATCCGTTTTAGTTTATGGTAAATGGCGCAAAAAATATAATGAAATGGAGATATACTGACATAGGATGAGGTCACTATTTGCCAGCTGTAATCTTCAAGTGGCATTCAAATAACACAAAGTTAGGCAAGATATCTTGACAACTTAATCTTTCTACATCGCTTTGTAGTACCAGAACATTTATCTTGCTTCATATTGCGCTGTCATAACTATTACCGCCGCTCCTACCAAACATCTGGCAGAAATTTATAAAGGGAGTGAAGCGCAGCCCACCTGCTGTTGCAAGGACGCCAGACTCGTTGCTGTTGATTCCACCTTGTACAGAAAGTTGACTCGTCCGTGAAAACTACTTGCTTCCAATTTTCAACGGTCCAGCCAGCAACCTTCTGTGCAAAGGCAAGCCTTGTCCTCCTCTGGGATTCAGTGAGTAAGGGCTTCTTGGCAGCGATGCGGTTTTCAAGACCGGCTTCTTGAAGCCTCCTTTGAATTGTTTTGCATGATACATGCAAGGAGAGCGCCTCCCTGACATCTCTCGACGTGAGAAAAGGGTCTGCCACGGCGGCTGCAACTATAAGCTGGTCCTCCTCTTGTTTCGTTATTCTTCGTCTCCCTGTACGGGGGGCGTCACCGAATCTTGCTTCGTCGCGGTACGCTTGCGTTATGCGGCTTACTGCCGCTCTTGTTCTTCCTGTTCGCCTACAGATTTCACGCTGGCTTATTCCTTCTATGTAAAGCCGCACGATGAATCTTCGCTCCTCAATAGGCACGCGAGCCGGCATCTTGGCGAAAGACGACGCGAACCATTTGCTACATCCTTTTGTAGCTTCCGTTGCATACCCATGCCCAGTTAGGAAAAGAACGCGAATCTAGCTTCATCATCGCACCGGTATATCTGGTCAAGTTTTATTTCTGTATGTTTTTCAAAAGACAACTCGCGATTATGTGACCACATTATGCGGAAATGTCAGCTCAAAGCGGCGCCCAGACCAGCGGCCGTTCCGACTGCCGGCTGGAGCCAAGCAAGCGTGCATCGGTGATCGCTGACATCATGCTCATTTGCCGTAGTCTTTTACGCGTAACCTAAACACTTATCAGCGCCATCGTATGCTTTTCGCTGTGCAACGCTAGCTATCGGTCATCAGGATAAGACTGCGTTGCCGTTGCATGGGGCATCCTTGCCGTGGTGTGCAAAGATGCGTGTTTATTCTTTTTTGTTCGTGCTCCATACCGTCTCCACCTCCTTTACGTGTGCGCTGGTAGTGACGGTTCAGCTGCCAGTCAATAGGCACTCCTACATATTTTTTTGTCGAACGCACCACCACCAGTACGCTGTATTCACCGAAGCAGTTTCCTGCCCCAGTGACGTCCCGTGCATGTTTACATCCTCAGATTCATGTGCTACAGATGTTTTAATGTATAGCGGAGGCACGAACTATCCCCATGAATTTATCGTCCACCCCTCTCATACATAGCCGAGCCACTCGCACGCAGTCACTGCGACAGAACAGCTTTCCTTTCATGAGAAAATTATTCGTGTCATCCGACACAGTGCCGTTACAACGTCACAGAACGTGGCAAAATAGCAACTTCCCAGCAACGTAAGCACTACACCTTTTCGCACGTAGCGAATTTCAAGGAAATATACCAAAGATGCAATAACATATGTAGCCCGTGAAAAGTCAAGCAGGTTATTCACGGATCACGAACAGATTTTCATATCATGTACCAGAAACAGATAATTATATTCAACACGGTCGCCACTTTAACAAGGCCCCTACAGTACAACTGTCGCCTGGAACATGCTGGAGCAAAAACTACCCGCCAGCAAGCTCGCGACACCGGCCAAGCAATCTGCTAACAGGGAGCGGTTGGTGGTATAGCGCATAAAGCCGCAAGGTTTGCACGGCGTCAAGCACTCCATGTTTCAGCAAACACAACAAACAAAGAAGAAAAATAGCGAAGATGTGACGATAGCAGTTCTCATTAGAGAAAGCCTACCGAAGCCACTTATCTACTGCGAATAAACCCAGCAGCAGCCAGGCAGTGCGAATACAAAGAGTGGGTCGCGCGCCGTCATTCCAACGACCTGTCGCGCACGGACAATTAGTACTCTCGCAGACGTGACGCAGCAGCGGTCATCAGCCTACGCGGCATTGTGGTCACGCGACAGAAAAATGAAATGTGTAGGCCGTGTGGCTTTAAGGTGGCAGCCGTCACTTGCAGCGCGAGCTGGACGAAAACCATCGCGCCCGGACAACCCATTCCGACATCGCATCAGACGTTTCGGCTACAACAGCATCATCTCGTGCTGCTCCCTACCATTAAAAAGCGCTTAGCCGATGCCCACGGTTTGGAGAGGCTGCGAGCTAAAAAAGGACTAGCATGCGAGAGCAGACGTCGCGACACCAGGCGCCTTTTACACTATTTGGCACTGGTCCGCGTTTTTTAACCGAAGCCATGCTTCATGTTATTGTGTCGGCGACTGTAAATGGCCGACAAAAAAAAAAAAGAGATCGGGTTCTCGTTCCTTCTAAGTGCGGAGGTTTGATTAGTCGCGGCTGTCCGCTGCAGCGCGACAGCCCAAGTGCTGAACCATTGGCGATTCACGCGCCCCTTCATCCCGACCGTAAGCAGCAGAGCAGCCGAACGCCGCACAAGAAATTTATCAAGCGCGACAAGCACTAGCGCGAGAGCGAGGGTGTGGAGGAGAAGCTTGACGTCACTCCGGGTACTCTCGTCGTGAGCGCGCGAAGCGCGATAGCAGCGCCGTGGTGCGGCCCCGCAGCCGCTCCGGCCGCCTGAGCCGTGGTCCATTTTATTCTGTCCGCGACTGTACGTCACATTCGGCCCAGGGCGTCGCTCCTTGGGCTCCAATTGTCCGAAGGATTACTTGTCTGCGGTATTGCCTTCCTGGTTTGCAACTGCCGTCACAAAGGCGGACGGGGGGATGGCTCCCAGGGCTTCACGGTGCATTACGGCGTCGTTGCCTCGCGGCTTGCAAGCGCCGTCACAATAGGCGGATGGGGGGAGACTGGTTGTCTTCGAGCGACCTTTCATAGCCGAAAAGCAGCTTGGCTCGGGACCCACGTTACATGGAACCGTGCCGGGCTCCCGCTACACTTTCGGGAAGAGTCAAGCAGTGAATAGCTCCCCATGCGGCGCACGAGGTGGGGGACGCCAACTTGTTTGGGCGTGCCGCGCCTCGGGAACGTGGTAGATGTGCTTCTGCGCTCCTTAATTAGGTGTGACGCGATTCGATGTGGTCTGGTGAACTCGAAGGAGGCTCAGGGAAAGGTCCCGTATCTAACAGCGCCTAGACACGAGTGATGTGCAGAGTACTGGATCAGTTGGACAATCGTGCTCTATCAGAACTAAAAGCTTTAGGTCAGCGCTCCCGAAGAACATACGTGTTGAAGGCCTTACTCGCGTTACTAAGGTTCCTGCGGTCTACGGTACTGGCCTTCAGGATAGACATTAAGAAGGCCGCCACCTACCGCTCTATAGTGTACGCGGTTTGTTTGTGCTCGTCTTTCTTTCTATTTATATCTCCCCCTTCCACTATTTTTCTCTTTTTATCAGCCTACTCCGTCCCCCCGTGCAGGGTAGCCAACCAGAACTACCTCTGGTTACCCTCCCCGCCTTTCTATGCATCCTTGTCTCTCTCGTTCTCTCTTTGCCGTTGATGCAGCTCTTTCTCTCGATAGCTACATAGCGTGCCGTTGCGAAACACCAATAAAGCAGATGCCTCTCTGCGGATTGCAAGTTGGAAATTGAAATCAGCAACTCAAACTCTACGGTTTCTCTACTCCCAACTGATCAAGATCGATTGCCAAGAGGGTGTTTGAAGATGAGAAATTCATAGAAGCGTTATGACGCTTTTGTATCCCCGCGTATACGGACAGATCGTGCCATAATAAGTCCCCTGCATCAGCATTCGTCATACCACCTTTGGCATTACAGCAAACGTTTAAGTTATCCCGAGTGACATATTCTATCATCACTGAACTATTTTCTACTCTATCGGCGTTGCGCCTCACAGCATCAGAAGATAATGTGCAATAATGGGTAATCTTTAGTGATTCTGAAGCTGCATTCGCCTCACTGACAAGCATAAACAAAAATTTGCCGAATACATTTTTATTCCACGAAACGCTGAAAGAGCTCAAGAAAACTATTGCGAAGAATGGTGTTATAGCGTTTCAGTGGACACAAGGTCACGGCAATATTCATGGATGCACTGCAGTGGATGCAGCTGTGATTCGGGCGCACAATAATGAAGATACATTAAACCTTCCTTTTTCGCGTAATGAAGTCCGCTTGCTCCTGAGGCAGTTATCTGGTCGCCTCCCCAAAAATACCTAATTAAATAACAGTTTAAAAGTTCCCAGTTATCGTTTATAGAGCCACGTATAGAACTGTCAATTTCACCAAAGCTTACAGATAACCAAAAATTTGAGGCATTAATGCACCACCTGCGACTTGGTACAGCGTATACGCGGCACTGGCGTTGTAGTCGGCGGCGTGACTAAATGATAGTACCAAAAATGACCGAAGGCAAATAGTAAAACCACAACAGAAAATACTCGAATTGACGTCAAATTTCTCTGGAAGATTACTGCAAACAAAGTAACTTAATGCCTTTGAAAAGAACACTACGTAAATTCGGTGTGGGTGGGAATCGAACCTGGGCCTACGGGTGTGTGACAAGCACGCTTCCCCGACGTCACGACGGCTCCACGGTTCTGGATGACTAAATGTGTGCCTAGTGCGTGCGTCATTGAGCACGTCACGTGCAGTGATCTGGCTGGCTAAATGTGTCACCTAGACCGTGCGTCGTAGGCCACGTGACGGCGCAGCCGATAGGTAGGAGGTTGCGCCACGTCATGAGTGGATAAAATGAGTGCATAAAATGAGTGCATAAAATGAGTGCATAAAATAAAAAGCATTAATGTCCTCCTCAATGCTGCTGAGCGGTCCTTGGAGTTATGAACTCATCGCGGGCAAGCGAGCGCGTTGAGACGCTAGGCGCGTTTTCATTTGGCCTTACCGAGGCGCAGTTAAAACGCAGGCGAGAGCTTGCGCGGACAAAAAACGCGCAGAAAAACCATTTCACCAAACCGACTAGAATGCTTTCGCATTCCCACACGTAAGCAGTCTTAAATGTCTCTACCAATTTCTTTTTTGAAGGATTAAATGTGTCCCTAGTCCGCAATACTCGTGTGGCCACCCAGACGAAGATGTGCGCCACCTTGTCCTCGAGTGCCCGAGGCATGAAAGTACAAGACGAAATTTGAGGGCAAATCTAATGCTATTAGATCGACGACAACTCACCTTAAAAAAATAATTGGCACATGGCCAACAGCTGGGCTTTAGAGAAAAGCGATTGTCGCTTTAAGAGTTTGCTTAGAAAACACCAGTATCTTGGATCTGTATTAAATTTTATCGTCCGCTGAAAGATGCATGTGTGATATAAGCATTGATGCTTTTACATAAATGTCTAACCATAAATTTAATGCGATACTGATACAGCAGGCATACAGATAACGGCACTTTAGGTAGTTCCGTCGCGAGAGTGTGCGGCACGTGGTGCGGCACCTCGTAGCGTGAAGCCATTGTTGCGGCTCCGAGCAGCGTCTAGGAGAGGAATCCTCCAGACACATTAATGGAGAACGCCTGAGGTGGTACCCTTTGCCATGGTGAGACGTAATACCCTAAGCTTCCAATTTCCCGCGTTTGCATTTATAGTGTTCCATGTATTGTATTCTTCCACGTGCAAAACCGCAGAAAATTCACGTTGTTTTTTGGATACGATATGCACTGATTGTCTATTTCAGCCACTTACAGTCTATCAATCCTTGTCATTGCGTTGCGGTCAATGCGTCGTCGCCACTGCGTCGTCATCCTACAGTCATCGCCATGCCGTCATGCCTATGGCCGACCCTGGCGAGTGAGTGTCAACGATAAAGTGGGCAGATCCCGGAGACAGTGTGTGTCGCATGCAGCCTAAGCAATAGAAATCTCAGAATGATCAGTGCAGATATCTAACAAATGTAGCCTCAGCAATAGGGCGTGTCGTTACATTGCTTGAATGCGTATCACATTAACGTCGAAAGCCATAGTGAGATGGGTTCTGCCGGAATGTTTTTGTTATTACGTGCAGTTTACGAATGGATTGCACATTACAACATTACTATGTACAAGTTTTCTTGGACATAATAATAAAAATACAGGCAATTAGAGAGAATCATGTCATCAACACCTTTTGTGAAGGATTGGTGGTGAGCGAACAGTAGCATATTGTCAGTGGCGCATGGTCATGACCTCAACAATTGTGACCTTGTGGATCGCATGGCTCGCTCTTTCTCTACACCCGTAACTCCTCCTGTTTCCCTTCCCTCTAACCCCGGCTATGTTTTCATTGCCCGAAAATCCATCCTCCGGCGTCACACGCGCGCCCTCCTCCCTCGCGTGTCTGCTCCCTTCCCCAAAATCTTTCTCGGGTGGAGGAAGCCTCTCTCCAGAGACTTCGCGCGAGGGCGGCCCTTACACCAGCCGTCACTTGTGATTGGGGCCAACCATACGAAAACGTTGTCCAGTGTCCGAAATGCTCTACTACTGCGTCTGCAGATGATGTCGCCTATCTACTTTGGTCGTGTTCTCGGACGAAGACAATTCGGGAAATTGTTCTTGAAGGTGTTAAATTGAAGAGTGATCAATTTGAAGACTATTAAAAATGGATTATGGACAACACAGACACATTTTACAAGTCGTTGTTGAAGTATCTTCATGAAACGGGCCTGCATGCTTATATTTAACTCCATTATGACGTTATGCCGCGTGGCAACCCAAGCGAAAAAATCTGCGGTGTCGAAGACAGCGCGAATTTACATTGTACTTTCTAAGTCACAAACTCCAACCTTCCAATATGTAGTAAAGGAAGAATTCAGCAATTCACAATTAGCTCAGTTTGCAACTTTTTTTTTATAAGCAGGTGAGGACATGGATAAGGTTGTGCCCTACTGCGTGCCTATCATCGATGCAACGGGCGACCTCCCCTCCCCCCTCGTTCTTCTGAAGTGGTTGTCCTTGTGTTGTGGTATCTTTCATACATCCGCTGACAACTTTAACATCGTCAACTCAGGCCAACTCGCCCAACTATGCGTACGAACCTTCAAAGTTGCAGGAAACTGCCGACCTCTTCCGGTGGCTCGAACTGAGGAATCCGATGGGGCGCCGCACGCAGAATGCTGCCGCGAAAAAAGCGGAATGCGACGCGGGTGACGTCAGCACGCGCCTCGCCTCGTTTCTGCTGACGGTGGTTCGCCCGAGGTATTTACGGCAGAACCGGCCCATTATTAGGAGACAGAGTCGACCACCAGCCTCCCCGTCGGTCTGACGCACTCTTATCGTTACTTGTACGCTATATTCTGCTATATCTGTACATACTGTATGAAGCTTTTCGTTTCCTCTCTGTCTGCTCCAAGAGTCCATCTCTCGTCCTCGACCCCGAAGCCACGATAATACTCCTGAATGATGAACAAGGATGGTTTGTTCTGAGTCCTGCGTGGTTCTTTCCTGCGCTTCTAAACGTACTGCGGAGTCTTGCGCTGGATTATAAGGGCAGATAAAAAAAATCGAAACCATGCACGTTACGATCTGCTTATAGGCGCCAAACGTGCGTTGAATTGTTACACTTTTAACAAAAGCAGATTGCGCGTGTTGTTTGCAGCCGCAGTTACCGCACGCTGAGACACAAGGTAGCGGCAGATACCACAAAGCTCGTTTTTTTTTTTCATTTTTCTTCTGCGCCATTGTTCGACCCTTAGAACACAAGGTTCACGCCAACGAACCATTAGTCTAAACCTGATGGAAATATATTATTCTAAAATCTATTCCTTATGTTCCCTGCTATTGTACAACCATGCTTCAGTAGTATTTTACCATTCTCCACCGCAGATGCCTTAAGCTTTCCTTTACTATCCCTAAATCCCGTTGCATCGGGCGTAGTTACTTTGTGCTCAGTGACCTCTGGATAGAAGCCGCGATAAGCTAACAAAATATGTCTTATGGTATCCACACTATCTACTAACGCTACACAAGCATTATCGTTATTGACAAATTTTCTCCTATAACACTTTGTGCTCGGACATCATGATATGGCTACGAACAGTAATTCGCTTCCCTTGGAACCATAGCAAAACTTTTCTGTTTTGAAGTGACTTCCTAGCTGCTTATTAAGTTTCCATCGCTGGCTTCTTCGTCAGCACGCCTATCCAATATGCTGGTTCTGACCCTCTAACATTACATTTGAGCCTTTTTCCCACGTCACTGTGCCTGCCATTAACGTAATATTTACCGGTTAGTTTCCTTGTTCTTTCACTTTACTGTCAGTCAACGGTTTCTTTATATGTATGTACCTAAAGACATAAAGCACCCATCTAGGTTCCTTCATATTCCTCAGTCTTTTCTTAAAGCAAATCTCGCTGACGTCTACCTCACTTCAAAAGAGTGGGCCCCTCCCCGCACTGCCCCTTTCATGGTTTTCCCGTGTGCTCTGAAAAATATCTCCCAACGGCCATCTAATTACTATATAATCCAACATTGAGATTTTATGTATAAGTTCAAGAACCAAGAATTTTAGAGCCCAGCTTTTAAGCGCCCCTTCCGGCGTTCAGCGTAGGCGTCGCCGGCATAACCGAACGAACAAACAGCGCGAAGGGTGAAGGAGCGAACATGGAGCGCAGCGGCCGATCAAAAGCGACGAGAGCGCGGGGAGGAAAGCGGAGGAGGAGTCTACAGTGAAAGCATGAGGCGGAGAGTGGGAGGAGGGTATGGCGAAAGCGTGATAAGAAAATCGTAGTGCCGCTCTACGGCGACGATGGCTACGAGATGGCGCGGGAGTAGTGCGCGTAGTCCGTTCCCCAATGGCATGCGGCGCTCACGTCCGACGATACCATGTATGAAAACAAAGCGCTGCATTAGCGCAGGTTTGTTTGCGGCGGTTGCTGTGCATCGCGCCCACGTGTCACCCATGCGCTGTCCCTCACGATCTCCCGATTTGCGATGCAGTCACACCGCACCTCGCTCAGTTGTCGATGTGCCGCACGCGACAGATTGTCCGCACCAGCCAATATATCCCGAAATGAAAACATGTATAGAGCTGCGCTTAAATCTCGCATTATGGAGCATCGTAATCGTCGATTATTTTTTTTCTTCATATTCCTTGTATGACCCCATATTGTGTTAGCACTATGTCGCTCTATGTTTCATTATGGCTGCATTTCTCCTGCCTTTCGCTTCAAGTTATTATATCTGGTTTTGGGTGTAATATTTTCTGTTTTTTATTACACATTCCCAGATGTTTGTATTCTTCAATCCCGAAGGTATCTTTCCGTGCACTCTAACTATCTGGTCACACGATCACAGGATATGGGGCGGAATCCGCAAAGCTCTTCGTTCATAAGTATCATTCGCCACTGGTTGCTGTGCTCCCTAATAATTGACATATTTCGTGAATACTGGCACCGATGCATGCATGATGCACAGAATATGATCACAGGATCTGGTGCACAGGAAGTTGCAAAGCAACGTTTAGGGAGCGTTTTACCGGAAGATCTTTTAAGCTTTGTTTATTATTAGAAGAGATCGGAAAAATTGAAATGTCGCATGATAGCGAAAAGGCTGCAAGAGATAAACAAAAGGTGGCGAAGCTTCACTGCCACACAGACTCTCCTTTTCTCTTTCTCTTAGGCTTGGCTAGCGCCCGAAAGCGAAATTCTGACCCCTCCTTCTCCCCTACTGGAGCCAAAGAACACTGTCACGATTGCGTCACGAAAGAACCCGTTTGCATCATCAGCCTCACTCACTTTCGCCCGTATCCATGGTGGTAGGTGGTTGGTTGTCGGTGGCAGTCGGACTATCACTGCCGATACAAAGGTGGCGATGCTAAATGTGCCTCTGTTGTGCGTACTATCGCGCAAGCGATCTCAAAGGCGCACTCGTTGAGGCAACATTTACACATTGCCCTAATTTAGTGTCTGGCTAGAGAAGCACATAACATGCGCCACAATTTTTGCATTCGGTACGGTCCATGCTGCAGCTCTACAGAGCACTGTTTCTTGCTCAAACCAAGTCTGAAGCTTTGTGGAACACCCCAATTTTCTCCAACTGCCGTCTCAACCGGTTGGATCCTACGTTGTAGCTGTTGTGCGTCTGGTCGACCTCTTCGCCTTTCCTTCCTTACTTTTCATCCTCCTCCTCCTCCTTTGCATTCAGCTGCAATAGCGCGTCAAAGGGAAACACAAAGTTTTTTTTTTTTTCGCTTTCCTTTTCGCTGCTTCACTTAAAGCTCTCTTTCAGGCACAACTTGCTCACGTCTGGAGTCCCAAACTTTTGCCTAACAAAAGTAACTTCACGGCAGGTTTCGTCATTGCAGTTTGGGTCAGTAATGACAGATGTCAGTAATGACAAATGTCAGACATTACCCACAGCTGCTGCCGAAGGGCCCGTCTTGTATCGCTCTTTTTTCGGAGTATAACTGCAGCTTTTACGTCATGGACATCTGTAGTCATTTTTTTTTTCATTGATGGATTTGCTCGTCTCGTGATTGTCTTTTCTTAGTGCTTTCCTCAGTGACAAACCTACAGTTTACTTCTTCGTGAATCCATTTCTTTATTTTTTACGCGCACAAGGAGTGCCTATAATGGAATTCCAGTCTCCGCCAACACCTTTCCGTTTATTTGGTTTTCTGCAGTTGCGATTGGTCGATCGGTCGTCTGGCATGTTCGGACAGCGCTCAGTGATTTTTGTTAGCCGGAAAAAGCCTGACTACCACTGTGGCAAGATTGCTTTTTGTTTCTTTCTTTGGCAAGAGGAAATTTTAGCTTGGAAGAACAATACGCATATTTCGTAAAAAAATTTTACTTGATATAGTCGTTTAGTCCTTTGCAATATTCTAGAAATCTGCGGTTCCACCTGTATTATTGGTGTCAGCTGATCGCCACGGCAATTGATAGTAGTATGGAAGGAAAACAATCGTTACCAAATACGACCCTATGCTGCTAGTGAGTTTGCGAACATTGACAAATAACAAAGCAGGCCTTTGGAGCAGTTACTTAAATCTTGAAAACATGTTTCGTTTAACTCCAAATATTTTTTTTTTTTGCGTCAAAGACAAGCAGAAAATGCACTATTACGCTTGCACGATGAGCTTCTCTACAGTTTTTTTTTTTTTTGCACGTTATATTCGTCTTTAAGGCGATGAACGTGAGCAAGACAGCTCGGCTACTGGGAATACGCTTGTTTCGACGCCCTGGTAGAACAACAAAGCGAAGCCTTCACTTCTGACTTGGTTTATATCCCCCAAGGGGTTGAGAGGTTACGTGTTGCAATGCGCGAGCAGCAGAGTATCGAAAAAAAGTTGTTAACGCTTGCATCGAGATTCAGGGATTTCGAGATTCAGGATTCAGGATTTTACAAACAGAGCGCAACGAGGAGACTTTGCTCCAATTATTCTCTTTTAAAGCTACGTTTCGCATTACACTTTCAGCGTGGAAGTTAAGTCAGTAACCTACGAGATTTGACTGGTACGTTCTGCGTGATTCAAAGTTTAGCAGCATGACTTCTTTAACGAGGACAAAATCGAAGAACCGACAACAACAAGCGCTGACTTTCAACTGTGCATGTTTTTCGCAAACGTTAGACATAAATTCATGTTCATAAACGCAAACAAACGTCGAATGAAGAAGAGAGGAGCAGCACAGATTTAAATAGCAATAAAAACGTGATTTGCTGTTGCCTATTCTGTAGGCTCGCGCTCTCCGCAAAACGACAGCTTTTTTCTGAGATAAACTAATGGATTATTCGCCGAGAAGTGACATGCATACATGCGCCATCTGCGCAGCTTCAATAATTTCGCAAAGCGAATAACTCAAGGACGCTCACGGATCACTCGCGGACCACTCGAGTACACTCGGCACTGTAAGTTGCCATGGAAACAGCAGGAGGAGAGCGGGAGGCGCATAGGGATAAAGAGGGGGGAAAATGGGCTCAGCTGAGGGCAAGAAGGAGAGCGGCACCAAAGAGCAGGAGGCGGATGCAGGCGATTACGTCGGCGTTACGTCGCACTGTGCAGCTGATGCGCATAGTCAGAAAAAAAAAAAGAAGAGTTATAGAGACGCGCTTAGGTAATTACGTTATCGCGGCGCCGTTGAGGCCCTCCTAAGTAAAATTCGCCAAATATCAAATTAAATCTCCCTCAAATGATAACGTGAGGAATCAGCGATTTTCTTTGTCTGCTTGAAATTGCAGTAATTATATATCGAAGTCGCAAGTTCTGTTAATTTCGAACGCAATACCATCGCAATCACAACGTACATGACCTCGCACTTGCAACACACTTCCGAAGTTTGCGTCAATCCCTCGTTGATGAAAGATCAGATATAAGAAGAAATCAGCATATTCATTATTCTAGAAGTCTCACATATTGATTCAGTTGGACATAATTTTGCTGATACTGCACTTCAGACGTAAGCAACAGCCACTAGCCGGCACTAATAAGGACGTGCTATGAAGCATGGATGTATATAGGGTGTTTCCACGAAGGCTTCAAGTAATATTTAAAAATAGCCCTTTGGAAATAAATGAACAATTCCTTCGAAGACAGGTCGTCAGTGGGGGCGACCGCTGAAGGACGGGTGATGCGTGGTAATTAGTGACTAATTGTCGAAACTTTTTTACTTAGCTTTTAAACTTTCAAAGTCAGCGGGCTCATCGTCGTTGGGAAATCGAAGCGAACTCTCCATGCAAGCCATATCAACCACTGGATCTGTAGAAATTGGATTACAGGCGGAAATGTGGCATGACGAATTTCGGCAATCAGGACGCGCGAGACTTGGAGGCTGCAGCGATCTCAAAGCCGCCCCCTACGAAAGAATGTTCCGATTATGTCACCCAGCAGCCAACGCGCTCTGGTTCCGTGATCCTCGCTGTCTCTTGCGTACTCTGCTTTTACTTTATCTACTCTGCATTCCTGCAGCCCCCTCTCCTTTTACTCCCTTACCCCCCCTGCTGACCACCTTTCAGGTGTCAGTAGATTGCGCTAGACAGTTACAGTGCAGTCAACAGTAATTTCCTTCCCTTGCCCTTTCTTTATTTTATTTTATTAAACAACCAATGACTACTACGGCTACAGGGTTGTTGCTGGGCTATAACCAATATACTACTACTATTACTCGGTCACTGCTGAGCATGCCGTCACTGAATTTTATCTTGCATTAGTAGGATCTTGGCTGTTGAGTCATTTAGTAGGAATGGCTATAGGAGTTATTTAGCAGAACATTGTAACAAGTGTCACTGCACTCCCATATTTGAAAAAACAAAATTCATATGGAAAGGAAAAGGTAAGAGGGAAAGGGAAATAACAGAGACTTACTACATTAGAAAGGAAGGAGAGAAATGTGTAAGCGCTCCCTCTCTTGCCATGTCGGGAAAAGAAATAGCTTTTTTAGATGAAAGATAATGATGTTGCTGACTTGCAGATGTTTTTGCGACTGGTGTGCGCATGCCTATGCTGAAAAACGGTATAAAATGGCTGAAGAATTTCAAATCAACTTCCAGGTGGTAGTCAGTGCTTGTTTGTGGTATTTGTTTCCTCGTGCCCTTGTTTTATTCGCGCTGTTTAACCTCAGTTCTGAATTTTATCCGTTGTCCAATTTCCTCCCAGTGCACGCACTATACTGTCTTCGCGGGCACGGGCCGAATTCCAGTGGAGGCATCTTCGCGTGGACATGTCTGGCCACGTCCAAAGCGTGGCCTCACAGCGGAAGCGAAGCGAGCATTGTTCATGAGACAACTTGCATGCTAAGCATGAACTTGATCGAACTAATTATCGCTGTTTTTGTGCGCTCAGGTGTATCCTTCCGGCGACTGTAGATGACAGAATTCCGAAATGATCGAGGGATTCTTTAAAATGTAGGACATGTTTCACAGAATTATTGAGCCATTTTATGCTCGTGCGGCTTTCCGGAGCATCTGTGCCCCACGGTAAACGTGAATGCGTGGTGCATTTACGGTATCAAGCTGTGAACCGCCACACTGGGTCAGTGCTGCGTGCTTGCCTCGTCGGGCCGAGTTTTGCCGGTTAGAGATACTCCGCATAGGTTCCCTACGGGAGGCCCAGTGCGGACGCGTCCCTTTACTGTCGGACGGTCCGGTGCACGACCACTCAATAAACGTGCGTTCAAGTTGGTGCCTCACTGTCAGGCTGGGTGCTGTATCCCTAGCCCGCGTTCAGCAGTACCGGAAAAGCACAACAGCAAACCACTGTGTACGTGTATTAGTGCAAATACTGGTATTGCACTAATACACATATTATTATTACACTAATAAAATCTTACTGGCATCAGTACGATTCCTGCCCAAGGTCCCAGTCAGAAGCCACATATACTACTGCATATTTATAATGTCAAGCGGCATTGTACATCCCTGACGACGTCATTATGCAGCAGATAACCAAGCGCATCACTGACAAATAATCACGACATATGCGAGCGTGCGCGAAACTTGAAAAGTCAGAGCCAGCCAGACAAAAAAAAGGCAATGCTCTCGTCAGGCGGAGGATTTGTCAGTGTATGAGAATCATGTAGGACATCCGTTAGACGTGCCTGCTTTCATAGAAATAACTGCTTCAAAAGAAGAGAGAAAAACGGATGGCGAGCTTCTCTGTTTCGTCGAGAACCAAGCTCGAATAATGATTCCTAACTAGTCCTCTAGACCAAAGGCTTACCGGCGCTTTGAAGCCGACTTGCTTCCTTTACGTGCGCTACCTTTCATCGAAACAATGCTCGAGTCGTAGTCGAAAAGCAAGGAAGGATGATACCGCTGAAGTTGAACAAAGAAACGCCGATGGCTTTGTTCCGCTTTGTTCCGCCGGGCATCCTGTTCTGATATGATCTACTTCACCTGGTTGGGAGTTTTCGTTGCAGAGTTCCTCTTCACAACAACAAAGCACGGCCCGCTCCTCATCTGCGACAGGCATTATGTACAACTGTTTGTATGCATGTATGCGACAGCTTATGTATAAATCTCGGCATAGTGAACCGCCGAAACGCCGGTGTATGAATCCTTCGTGCTCCTCGGCCCGGCGCCAAGCGGGGCTGAGGGCCTCAAAAGAGGATTAATAAGCCATGTTCACGCAGCTCTTATTTCATTTCATTTCATTTTATTACCTTAAAGACCCCTTGATAGGGGTATTACATAAGGGGTGGGAATACATTAGTACATAATTTGCATAATACATAAGTGAACACGTAAACAACAACAAAAAAAAATAATTCTAAATATATGGGGACGGAGAAAATGTTCTCGGCAACCACTGCTCCCAATATGATGAGATTTGTTGCATTTAAAAGGAAATACTAAAATTTATAGTGACTGTAACATAACTTTTTTTTTATTTAGGTCGCCATTTTTCTTAAATTCTCGAAGTTACGTGCCAAAACCACGATCCCATTATAAGGCACGCCTTAGTGGGGGACTCCGTATTAATTTCGACCACCTGGGCTTCTTTAACGCGCAGCCAATAAGAGGTCTACGGACGTTCTTGCATTTCGACCGCATCTAAATATGACCAGGGCGGCCAGGATCTGATCCCGCGGCCTCATTCATGCTCGACAAAAATGGTTGATAATTGCGAAATCGAAAGAAAAAGAAAAACAATACCACGTTTTCAATTTTGTAACTCGGCAATAAAAAACGGCATCACATTTTCGTTAACTGCCTCTAATAATATAACATTAAAGCGGGCAAAATTTATGTACTGTACACTGCTCTTCAATATATTGCTACGGAATAGTATTACCAATGACGAAGAGGCGAGCAGTAAGAAGACGACGACGACGATTGGAGGCTAGCGCGGGCTGTTACCTCTTGGCCAAGTGCGGCGTATTACGTTGTAAATGTACTTGTATATAGCGTTTCATCTGCGTCTTCTTACGTAACATATCTGGTGGAGGTGGACGTTCCCTGTACCTCGTCACGGAGCTTCGCAGTGGACGGTACGTCGAGCCTGGCTTCATGGCTCCCGGCGATGACAACTCGACTCAGCCGCCTCCGTCACCTGCTGCCACTTCGACGACCTACATCACTCTCCCTGCTCCTCGTGATCCTGGCGTATTCTCGGGCAAAGATGGGGAAGACGTCGAGGACTGGATCAGCCTGTACGAACACGTCAGCCGCAATAACAGGTGGGACCCTACTATCATGCTCGCCAACGTAGTCTTTTACCTCGGTGGCACACCTCGAGTTTGGTTTCGGACGCACGAAGATGAGCTCACCAGTTGGGATTCGCTCAAGCAAAAGCTCCGGGACTTGTTCGGCAACCCCTACGGTCACAAACTTGCCGCGCAGAAGGCGCTTTCCGGCCGTGTGCACACGTCAACAGAGCCCTATGTCACGTACATTCAGGAAGTCTTGGCTCTGTGCCGCAAAGTTGATGCACACCTGACTGAGTCAGACAAGGTATCCCACATCCTCAAAGGCATTTACGATGACGCCTTCAACTTGCTCGTATTCAACAACGTCGCGACGGTGGATGCTGTTATAAAAGAGTGCCGCCGCCTGGATATCACTGATTTGGGAGTAGGAATTTCGCGGAACCCTCCACAAACAATGTAACTGTAGGGACCGAGGCTAGTTCCATTATAATACGTGGACTGGTGAGCGAAAGACGGAGAACCGAGCAAGCCGAAGCCTCCAGGCTCCAGGCTCGCGGCACGAGAGCTCACGTTGGAGCACGGCGGATATGTAAGACGGCCAACGAATTTGACGATGGCCGCTAAAGAAACAACTTGACTTAAGCTGCAAATTCATTTACCAGATTTGTCCCCCTTTGGATGTTGCAAAAGGTGCAGTTTACACAACTGTAATATCTGCTTTTGGAGCAGAGTTACCGATATTGAAAATTCGTGCTTAATTTTTCTTCTTTCTTTTGAAACATCCCAATTTCGCGGAATTGTAAAAATACGGGGCCGTAAATGAAGATTCTGCATTTTTGGTTTGAACTTTGTCTCGCAAAGGCAACAACTTTCATTTAACTCGGTCCAGCCGTTGTCTCATAAAAGCATTTCTGCGTTATACACGTATCTGAATTGGTAAATTGGAGTTGGGGTCGTGCTAAAGCTTTATCTTAAGAAAAACTTTAGCACGGTTGCTCCTATTTAAATACATGGGAAAGGAGAAATCGTTTTTCTCGGCAACCATTGCATCAAGTTTGATTAGTTTTGTTGCATTTAAAATAAAAAGGTAAAATGTAGTGACTTTTGTTAGCGAATATGTTATTTAGACCACCAATTTTTAGTTTAGGACTGTTGAAAATCGCAAATTTTCATTAAACGAAACAATCATGTTCGCATCTCTGTAACTCATCAATTAAAAAGTTTCAGTGACGTTTCGCTTAGTGA
Source organism: Dermacentor andersoni (assembly GCF_023375885.2). NCBI lineage: Eukaryota > Metazoa > Arthropoda > Arachnida > Ixodida > Ixodidae > Dermacentor > Dermacentor andersoni. Next base: position 137,099,394 of record NC_092818.1, read on the forward strand.
GCGCTGGTTACGCGCAAGCGTACGAGTGCTATTCGCTTTTTGAGCATTGCGCGTAGAAAGTTTTAAAAAATGCTTTCATTGTGGGTGTGGCAGTTTATTCAAGGCTCATTTTTTTTATTTTGCATGTTTTTTGTCCGTTTTTTGATATTTATAAAGCGTAAAGTGCCATTAAGAGAGATGGTAAGGGACTGTTAAGGAATGCACAGTCTTTATTATCTCAAGGAATTTGGTACTGCGCTATTCCCACTATTCACTGTCCCCGTCTCCTTGTTCTTCTGGAGCCTCCTGGGCACGCCAAGCCCGCGCCTTTTGCCGGTCTTGTTCAGCTCGTGCCCGGCGCTTGGCGAGGACTTCGGGGTTGGTCGACCTACAACCCCTTAAACTTCGTAAAGTAGCGACACTCTCCTCCTCCGCCTTCACTTCTCGTTTCTCCTCTCTTTCACGCTCCCTCCTCGACCGTGGCGCCGCCTACACTACTCGAGCGTAGCAACGGCGCCAACATGTGCACCTCGCCACTCTGTAGGCGCTTCGCGAGCAAAAATGGCGCTGACGCACGGCACGAGGGCCCACGTGATGCTATTAGGCCAATAGCGACGCGGCGTCGGCCTCGGCCAGAGCGCGCGAGGAGGAGGCGGCATTCTTCAAAGCGTGCCGCTACTTTACGAAGTTTAAGGGGTTTTAGGTCGACCCACTCTCGGTCTGCCGCCGCTTGAGTCGCTGCTCTCCTTCTCGCTCGGTGCCCTTCCTCTCCATCACGAGACGGATCCGGTACGTACATAACGCACACAACACCCGTAGCGACTGCCAGAGGAAGTCAACCAAGCGCGCCTCCGCCTGCCCTCCTCCTACACGATGCTTCGCCTCCCTTCTCCTTCACCGCTTCGCGCAACGCCATCTAGACTTTCTTCTAGGTGGCGTTGACTTTCCTCGTGCTCTAAAGCCCCTCCAGAATTAGGGGTTTTAGCGTGCTCTAAATAACGTTCCCTAGAGTTACTGTACATGCTACAGCAACTCTAGCGCACTCTAGGCCCCTGAATATTAATTTAGGAGGCTGAAAGCGCTTAGCGCACTCCTCCGTACATTCCCCGGCGCGCGATTTTCTTCTCCACCTGCAGGCGCCTTCCTTCTCCGGCGCTCGCTTCTCTCGCGCCGACACACATAATCTCGCGGATTTCACAGAGCGCGCATGCACGTTTGCGCGTAAAAACAATATCCCAATTTGGTCAATTTAATCTAATAGTACATCTGATGCGGAAGACAGACAGACAGACAATGAACTTTTAATGAGGTCCTGAGGAACTAGCCGGTGGAGACCCGTTGGGGCCCCCGGCTCGCCGCTGGCTGCTCCCGTGTCGGAATCGGGAGGCCAAGCCTCTCCGCTCTTTCACGGGCCCTCTGGACGGCCATGGACAAAAAAATTAATGTATTACGCACGGCCCTTAAATTTATCGCGAAATATGAGTAAGGCTATTGCGAAACCTTTGTATACAATGCGACGAATTCGCGTAAAATATAAATGAATATACGAAATTTCTACGCTTTAGATGCTTCAACGGATACAGTTCACAGAACTGTGACATCTGTTCGAGGTACGGAGCTACACATGTGTAAGCTTAGTGCTTCTGTTTGTTGTTGCTGTTTTTTTTTTTTCAAACTTTACAATTTCGGCCATCTTTTTAAAAACGGTTATGCGCTAAATTGAAATTCCGCTTCCAACTGTCACTAGTAGTAGTCTGTCAACAGGCTACTTCTTAGAGTGACGGCAGCATTGGCTAAGTCATCAACGCTTTCGAACTTATCTGCCTGTATACCGTGCACAAGCAGGTAGCTTTAGTAGGAAACCGCTACTACCTTATAATAACCTGCATTTCGCCTCTGGCTGTATGAAGTTTCTTCGTACGCGCATTTCTCCACGGGCGGTTCGCGTGCACAGCCTCTTCTTTTCACGCATACGTCCGCGTGCGTATGTATGAGATAAATACGGGAAGTGAATCGGGATCGTCTTCGGAAATCTCTAAAGAAGCGATTCATCGTGACAAGCGCAGCGAATAACGAAGAACTCGGCGACAGAAACAACGGGCATCTGCCGACAAAGATGTGGCCAAGCGACCATGACTACAGCAGCAGCAGCAATAATAATAATAATAATAATAATAATAATAATAATAATAATAATAATAATAATAACACAATTCGTGGCGTTTAAACGTGCCAACGAAGCTACCGAAGAACGACAAATTGCACAAGCGTGCCCCTTCAAGCAGGACTTTATAGACAACCCGTTTGGCTCTGCGTGTTCTGTGTGCGACACATTGGCACAAGAAGGACTTGGACTGCGTCAGGGCGCCATGTCCGCGATTTTGGCTTTGGTCTTTCCCGACGTTAAAGACTTATCTCCGTTTTAGGTGTGTAGATTGTGTGTAGATTGTGTGTAGATTGTGAGCAATGGGTACAAATATTTCTCCAAGCCTTCCCACCTCCTTCCGCAAAACTGCATAGCGGAGCGCACATACCCTTCATGCAAGTGCGAAGGCTATTCTAAATAAATTGTTGGACTTTACGTGCCAAAACCACTTTCTGATTGTAAGGCACGCCGTAGTGGGGGACTCCGGAAATTTGGACCCCCTGGGTTTTTTTAGCGTTCACCTAAATCTAAGTACACAGGTGTTTTCGCATTTCGCCCCCATCCAAATACGGCCGCCGCGGCCGGGATTCGATCCCGCTTCCTCGTGCTGAGCAGCCCAACACAAGGGCTGTTCTACAACACCGGCCAGTAAGGTGCAAAACCGCAAAGCGGTATTTGTGTAAGTCTGCAATCGTCCTCCTCCTGCGTTCACCGAGAGACCCTGCATGCGTTATGCAACCCAGTGTGCACGACTATGTGTACCACGCGGGCAATAAAACAAGAGCTTAACAACGGCATCGCCACTGTAAAGGTTTGAATTAGGAGGTGGTCAAAGATCAACGGCCTAGCAGCGCCTAACTTGGTGCAAGAAAATGCCTAATTGGGTCCAATAAAACGTGCGTCCGCACGATATGATGTGGATGGTGCAGCCAAAGTTTCCGCTGAAGCCGTAGGAAAGAGCGACATTAATGAATCTTGATCTGAGTCCTTGTTCTTACCCTTGCAAACGCGAGTGGTGAGAGAAAAGAAAGTTTGGACAACAGTAATGTTATCGGCACCCAGGTTCCCCCTCTTTAGATCTGCTGCACAGAGAAAGTGAAATAATCAAAACAACGCGTCATAATTAATCGTAATGCGCTAGTACTGCAGTCTGATACTTGTATCACAGACTCGTCCTTTTATGTCAGCTTATATCATCTTCCGTTCTTGTCTGTTCTACTGAGGCTTATAGTGTATTACGCGGAAGTTTTGCGCAAAATGAGGCCATTTTCCATAACTGCTAGCTATGTCAGAAAAGCAAATTGTAACGTCCTACGTATTTTTCTCTGCTCAGACTTCCAAATTCTTCTCTTTCTCTCTCTCTCTCTCTGTTTATATAAAATACGTTACGCTGTGAAGGCTGTACAGCCGTGCATATGAAGGAATCAGCCCCCCTATAACGAAAACTTAAAATTAGATTGTGTGATTTTTCGCACTGTTGGTGCGAAATAAACCAGCGTTGGCGAAGCTGTGACGACACGGTAACGCTATAGTGTTGCAACAATTGCCGCGAGCAGTTAACGAGTATATGATGATTAAACAACGAATGACATGTCACAACGATGACATGCGCGACCGAAGTCGTTATTCACAGAACGACGTGAATATTGCGAAATTTCTGCTGCAAACGTTTGCAGACGCGCTGTCGTAATTCCGTCTCCTAACAGGCATTGCGTCACCTTCCTTTTCGGTAATCGTCTTCAGGCATACAGTGACAAGAGCGTTCACAAAGATTGTGTAAGAGAATTGTTGGCTTCAAAACCGCGCCGACGGCGTCATTAAGGCGACGACCAGTACGATCAACACCAGCAAAACAAATTTTGCAGTTTTCAAGAGTTTCCAGTGTCATTTGCTAACATGCGCGATAATGAGAGCACGGGAGGCAGATATCTCCTAAGCGGCGGAGTAATGCCTTTATCTTCTTGTTCTAGACTAGCGCCCTGAACGTATACAAGCACTGTATCAATGTACACACACGCGCCCCTTTTCCAACGTTTACTGAGATAGCAATCATATGGTCCCTCGAGGCGCACTTGCACCGACGCCGTCGCCGTTGTCGTGCTATCACGGTACTGACACGCTCTTTGCCTTACCCGCTACGTACGAGAGCGAACCAAGCGTCCGTCTGATTGCTCTCCCACTTTTACGTAGCGAGTGAAATCCAGTTTCGAATGTCCTTATAACAATTGAGATCATTGAATGATCAGGGATATATATTAATACGAAATAATCAAGGAGAACATCCCACGCCCTGTCTGCTCTGTCAAAGAGCGCAAGATGAGCATCGCTGAGAAGGGTTGACATCTCGGAAGTTACTGCAACGGGCGCATTTCATCAAAAGTGTTCCATTGAGAGGCATTTCCATGACGTCGCGGTCAGCTTAAATATTGCTACCCCTTTGAAGTTTACCATCGGTTTCAAATTTGCGCTTGCTTTTTCCCGCCACCTTCAACAGCGCCACACGTGCAACCTACGTGCCGCAGGAAGGCTGCAATAACAATGTACCTCGTAAGTATTGAATATTTGATTCGCAGGTCAATCGGCCCTCATAAGAGCGATAAATCCATCCAACGTGACCGCTTCTACGAGCAGGGATCAGTGTAGCCACAAAGCGGTACACACGCGGGTTGTCTTTGAATAAAAGAAGTCGAGGAAACGGACGTCCCACGGAATGTGCTTCTTTTGTCGAAGCTTCCGCAATAGGACAACTGCTACTCGCGCTGAAAATTCTTTGAGAACAAGCGATTGCGCGGTTGGCCCGAAAGGCGAACGTTTCTGGCCGTATCTTGCCATTGTGTGCTTGCAGAACGAAAGCGTTAGCAATTGAGAACAAGGCATGCTGCAGTCGTTCTTTTTCATCTCGTATTATTTTCCCCATGGCATTCTTAGTCTGTGAGACAAAATGTTTCTCTATGAAGCAAATGGTTTGTCCTCCCTCTCGTTCTCTCGCGCAGTTTCCGCTACGATGATCAAAGCATGAACTGCCTAAGGCAAAGCGCAGGATAAAAAGGATCTAAACGCTACAAGCCAGTCGCTGCAAAGTCTTTATAGGTCTAGTGACAAAAAGGGACGCGCTCTAGCCTGCTTTTTACGGCTCTGCGGGATGACTTTAAAGGTTCAATGCGAGCAACGATTGACGTGAAATACCATTGCAGTTATTACAATTCACGCCACTTACTCTGCCAATGCTACTAATAGAGTGATTTCTTTTTCTGACAGCTCCGGCATGTACCTGCTATTGATCACCCATTGGACTGCCTTAATCTCGGCAGATGAGCCGAGTCAATAAATTTCGGATTATGTCTTTACTTATTTTAATATTTTTTTTACTGGCGATCGACTCTGCCGCCATGGCTTTCCTCAAGGGAAGGGCATTCTCACCTCAGCGCTACGGAAAGAAGTCCGTATATATACGAAGGCCCACGGTGGTCGTCCTCGAAGGATTGAATGATCGAAATAAAACTTACTACACACTGAAATAAACTTACTACTAACACTGACGTTCTGTTTCTGTCTCTCTCTTTGTGTGTGTGTGTGTGTGTGTGTGTGTGTGTGTGTGTGTGTGTGTGTGTGTGTGTGTGTGTGTGTGTGTGTGTGTGTGTGTGTGTGTGTGTGTGTGTGTGTGTGTGTGTGTGTGTGTGTGTGTGTGTGTGTGTGTGTGTGTGTGTGTGTGTGTGTGTGTGTGTGTGTGTGTGTGTGTGTGTGTGTGTGTGTGTGTGTGTGTGTGTGTGTGTGTGTGTGTGTGTGTGTGTGTGTGTGTGTGTGTGTGTGTGTGTGTGTGTGTGTGCGTGCGTGCGTGCGTGCGTGCGTGCGTGCGTGCGTGCGTGCGTGCGTGCGTGCGTGCGTGCGTGCGTGCGTGCGTGCGTGCGTGCGTGCGTGCGCGCGCGCGTGTGAGAGAGTGAGAGAGGGGAAGGGGAACAGTTATCTTTGCCTATGCCTTTTCCCTGTTGTCAGGCTAAACGCCGCAGGCAACAGCCGCGTCATATCAGAGACGAGCTTTGCGCCGATCCTAACTCTATATCTCGGATATGTAGGAGCATAGAGACGCTAGAAGAATTCTTCCAACTGATACTGGGCTGAAACACGACTGCCTCTAACTTTTCACTACAAACATACCCACTTACTGCAATCAACAGAATGTTAATTATTCAATTTTAGTTCATTGGGCTGCTGACAGCGATAATTATCATCTCACTTTGTGTCTCACTGGTCACATAACTCATTTGCACAGATGGTCTTCGCGTGCCTCCCAGTGCCTAATTTAAAAGAAAACTATAAAGCGTAATTTTTAACACCTCGTATATTGTGTCGCAGCTGAATACATCATTTTAGTGGCATTACTCTTAAAGTATACCACAGACTTCAGTGTCATTTTCCTTTTCTTTTTTTTTTTTTTTTTTTACTTTTGACGCACTCTGCCATTTTCTCTTCTGCGAGCTACTTGACGTCAGGCACGATGTCACGAACACATGCACGACGAACTGATGGAAGCCGCTCGACACAAAACTGGCTACGCATTTTTCTTAAAACAAAAACGCTGGTTTTAATAAAAGTGTGAGCGTATGACTAGTTCTTGCTCTCCCCTTTCCTCCTCCCCCACTTCCCCGATATTGCATTAGCTTTAAACTGCTCGTGCGGTAGAATAAATGTGCCTTCCATTCCTGGCTGTCTTAGCCTTTGATTCTCTTTGCTTTCAATTTCAGACGCTTTCACTCTTTCCACGTTCAGATGTAGGCGTCACAGAGGTAACACGAAGTATAAAAAAGAAAGGCTGGCCGGGCCCCAGGAACGAGAAAGTCTAAAGCTATAGTAAACATTGCCCTTCTGTAAGAGCGGTGCACTGGAAGCCGAAAACAGCGCGTTGAAAAATGACAGGAAAAAGAACTGCATAAACAGCTTCGCTAGAAGCTTTGCGGCGCAAAGCAAAATGTCAAAGGCAATGAAGTTTCGCAAGGACCTACGAGTTTTAATGTAAAGCCCGTGAAACTACCATTGTTAAAGTGCGGTTCTGAGCCTACCTGTGTGGCGGATAACCATGAATTACTCCATGGCTTGAGAATTAAAATTAATTACGCTAATTCTGGGGTTTAACCAGCCAAACTCACAACCAGGGGCCGTATTCACAAAGATTTTCGCTCGTAAGTAGTTTCTCATTGGCTGATCGTCTTCGCTAATAATATGTCTTACTTCACTATTGGCGGGCACGAGCGCTTTTAGCCTAAGAACGTTTGTGAATACAGGCCTTGATTATGATGAGCCAGGTAGTGAGGCGCTTCGGATTACTTTGACCACCTCGGTTTCTTTATCGTGTACCTAAATCTAAGAAATCGAGCGTTTTTGCACTTCGCCTCAATTCAAGTGAAGCCGCCGCGGCCGGGATTGAACTTGTGGCCTCGAGCCATGTCTAATGGGGGTGAAATGCGAAAACACCTGCGTTCCGTGCATTGGAAACACGTTAATGATCCCCTGGTGGCCAAGATTAATACGGAATCTCGCAATGCGTGTGCCTCATCATCAAATCTTGGTTTTTGGACCATAACACTGCAGCATTCGATTCCCTGACAGGGGATGCCCGCGGAGCTGAATATGTGGTATTGGGTATCTACCACTCTTTTTAATAAAGACTATTTGATGCCGACTAGCAACACTCGGTGTGTGCAATAGGGTGTGCGCAACCGTTCAATAAACCTATTTGATGCCAACTTGGGTCTCTGAATATGTGCAACTTGGTTTGCGGCGCGCTTCAATGAACATCTTTGACGACAACTTGGGTAACTATGTACCACTTGGTGTACGGCGTCTCTTCGGTGGCAAAAAAAAAAATCATTTAAAATTTCTCCGCTGCTTGGGCGGAATCGAACCCCTGTGATATACTAGTCTTAATGTACATTCATACAAGGCCGCGTGCGGACTTCGCGGTGGCGCCACTGAATCATCCAAGGTGTTTAGTGGGAAGCGCTAGAGATTAATCGAGCTGCGCACCCTACTCATACATAACGCGTCTCTACGGCGCGAATACGGTGTGTCGCTACATCTTTTTCAGTGCTAATCGCATATAACGTCCATGTTCATCGTGAGATGAGTACTGCCGAAATTTTCACCTCACAAAATTATCTCTGTTCTTCAAAGTTGGCGTTCTCTAACGCAATATTCTTCCTGCCAGTGTGTGCTAAACCTATGCGATTGTTTCTTTCTCCAATTCATTTCCATATCTGATGTCGTCGATATTTTAAGACCTGCTGTTCCTTTCCGGGATCTCAGGCATGAATGCGAAAAAAAAAGGAGTGAGAACCGAAAACCACTGAAAATCGTATAGTACTTCAGGGGCACGGGAAGAAGCGCGGTCTAGTATCGGCCCGCCAGGCAAGCTCTAACGTAAGAAACCAAATTAGAGATTCCGGTCTGCCGCTGCAAGTGTTGTGGCTTGTGTGGCTCTCTTTTTGTAAGCTGAAAAAGGAGTCTGAAAAAATGCGGGTCATTAAGCGCAAGCATTCCTCTTTAGTTGAAATGCATGCAGCGGCAAGTTCTCTCTATGCCACGCTATGCAACCGTATATGCGCGAGCGTTTGATCTGTCGGCACTTACTCCCCACACTAATCAAAATACCGGAAGATAAATGGGGACAATTTCTGAAGGCAGCGGCCATGGTCTTCTTGTGAATTAGTTGACGCGAGTCCAGTTACTGGGCTAGACTTGCGATTTATTCGAGGCTCATGTGACGTATCCGCGTTCTGACTTAATTGACCACTAACAAGTCAATTAAGGACTCAAAGCAAAGTCGAGTTGCACATCCTACATACATGCGCGAGAAAGTTTCATTGCGCGGCGAAGTATGTTGAATGCAGCTGGCACTTGCCACGTTGGTGGTTACGAAGGTACGTGCCCCCGTTGAAATTCGCAATTGTTTATTCAATACTTAGGAGGGAAGTCGAAGGACGCCGAATGTGTGTTTTGCTACTCGCGTACAAAATCTGCATACATGTCAGCAACATAAGAGAATGAAAGCGATTAGACACCAATTTTTCATTGCCTTTGCTTTTCGTCATTGGTTCGGACAAAGCAGCGGCCCTGCTATAGTCGTGATTAGCCACTCACAGGACGGATGACAAAAGATGAATAGCACTGGACGAAAGGAACACTTAGAAAACACGACCCCAGAAGCGCATTCATGATCGAAAAGTTGCACAACGAAGAGCATTCATAATTTAAGGAAATAAAGGCAAATTTTTCAGCTACTCAATATACATAAGCACACATAAGTCTCGTGCTTGTTATCTCACTGGACCTAACGGCCGCTAAAGTGGCAGCGTACGTACGTATTAAATTACTGATGTAAATAAGGCAGGTTCTCAGTATGAAACTATCGTAACAATCTTTTCTGAATGGGCACAGAGACAACAGTGGGCAGCCGCCACAGGCAAAGTTGAAACTCTGACATGAGTCTAATGCCGCGCCAGTAATTGCCACCTGGGCAAAACGTCCAGATCGTTTGGGATGCATGCTTTTGTTAGGTTATGGTGACGGTGAAGAACCGGACAGTGCCAAAACTGTGTGTTAGGAATCTAACTATTTAGCGAACTTTTGCACCCTTCCCCCTCACCTTCCCGGCCCTAAAAGAACAGCAGCATTCTAAATTCAACAGTAGGGGTGAGCACAGTCATTAGTGGCATCTCACACGTTATGTCCGTCTGCTATTTATACATGACTCACTGTACATTCCATAGCAATCGCTAGTGCTTGCGTACATTAGAGAATCTGCAACACTGTTCGCGTAGCTTACGCAATCGGTAACAGCGGCAATCCGGTGGAAAACTAGTCCCCGTCAAAACACAATACTATGTACGCGTGATGACATGAAGGGAACAGGCAGGGTGCAATGACCAGCGTCCTGAACGATAGTATGCAGACATTGGTCAGAAATTCTGGGGTTTCGCGTGCCAAAACCACGACATTAATATCAGGCACGCCGTAGTTGGAGGACTCCGGATTAATTTCAACCTTCTGGGGTTCTTTGACATGCACCCAATGCACGGTACACAGGTGTTCTTGCATTTCGCCCCCCTTTAAGTGCGGTCGCCGCGGCCACGATTCGATCTTGCGCACTCGGGCTCGGCAGCGCATCGCCAATCCACCACGCCACCACGGCGGAAGGAGAGAATGGTGGATCGTACAGTGGGCGGGAATGAGATATTGCAACACATTCACCAAGTTTCAAAGTGCCGTGCCAACGAAGGAGCATCGCTTGACAAAACTCGGCCAATAATTCCGCAAAAGCGTTTCGTATCAGCAAAATTACACAAACACAAATGTTTCCTTCGAAGCTTTCTTTCTATTTTTATTTCTCCTAAATCACCGGAAGCCACAATGGAGCGTTCAAGTGAGGCATTGCCCTGCCCACTGCTATTTTACCTTGGTGCACTGTAAACAAAATAAATTACGGGCTTCGAAAAGAAAATTTGGTACATTTCGGTCTCGGTGGAAATCAAATCCGGGCCTCCGGAGTGCTAGACGAGCACGCATCTCTGAAAATGTGTGCACCACGGTCTGCTCCACGGTTCTGGCGTGCTAAAGGTGTGCCTAGTGCTTTTCTGATTGCACAAATCGCGTCGCAGCCATCTCAATGACTATAGTGAGTGCTTCATTGGGCGGCGAACGGGACGTTTCGGAGGAGGTGGCGCCACATGATGAGCGTATAAAATGAGCGCGTTGATGACGTGTGTGTAGTGATTATGAGGTGAAGGGAAGAGAGAAGTGCAGTGCCGTAACTGTCTCTCAAAGGAGGACACCTCAACAGCACTGCACAGGGTAGGGGAAGTGGGGAGAAAAAGACTAGAGAGAATGAAAGAGGGCGGAAAAAGAAAAAAAGACAAGAGGGTTGAAAAAGAAGAAGCAATGTTGATGACGTTCCGAGGTCTGCAAATTGTATAATGCGTTTGCATTCCTACACGTAAGCAGTCTTTAGTGCCTGCCGAATTTTGAGCTCAGTAATTGCTGTTGCGCAAGGTGTTGCACAGAAAAGCGGGCGCGCGCGCTCTGCGCACTGACGTCACAGTCGGAGGGGCGGCAGCGGCGGTGGTTGTCGGCGGCGAGCGATGGAAAAGCGTGCACGCTCTTGCGGCTCGCGAGGACGGCCACGCAAGTACGCCACTGCGGAGGAAGCACGTGCCTCTGAGCCTTAGTAAGGAGGTCGCCTTAATGCCACACGTGTACTTCCCACCGCGGATCGTTATGTCTTGCAAGAAGTCTAGCCCCGATCATGTAACTTAGTGCATTACGAGTACGCTCATACAAACGAGTCGAACTCCGGTTGTATAACTTCATATATGTGCTGACCTTTGACATTTGTGCTCTCTATCGCTTCAACGCAAACTGAGCGGCGAGGACGCAGCGCGCACAAAGGTACGAGTCACCGGCGCCGAGCAAATCTACCGATACAGTCTCTCCATGGTGATCTTGAAAGTTCCAACGCTTCCAATTCTACCACAGCCTGAACATTACGGTTCTACAAAAAAGCCGTTAAGTGTCGGGAAACTATTGCACTGTGACAGCGAACAAAAACGAAGAAGATATATCTAACATTCTATCTTCTATGCACCAAAAATATGCGGCTTCCGCCTGGGCCATAGATGGTGTATTATAATTTTCCATCTTCTGAAAGCGTTCGTGCGCAGCTCCCGCGACCATTCGCTTACGTATGCCTGAAATTTGCTGCGTAACCCGACTTAAACACAGGGGAGGCCAATCTTTCGTAAATGCAATGAACTAACTACACGCCCTCGCTCTGTCAAAGGTTGTATTAGGTAGAGTGACGAATCTGGATAGCTCAATGTTGATGTCTATCTCCATCTCATACGCTGGTTGCAGCACTACCGTAGGTACGAGGCGTACACAGGCAATATCCTTGCGCAGCGGTATATAGTTCCGGGCGTAAATGGCTGATTATTGGCTGCACTAGAGAGCTTTATTTTTGCTCGCCACATGATACGGTTCAGTGATACGTGACATGTTAGGACCTTTGCCCATACACGTCGTGTACCCAGAACTAATGTGCAGGTTACCGCCGGTTGCCGTAATAGCCACCCTAACCGTGGCAACATGGCAGCGCTCATACAGTGCTGACCACCCGCTTCGATCCGAATTCGCGCTTGTTACCGACTCTCTCTCCTGTCAGCTAGAAAGAAGCCGCCAAATCTGTCATCGCTAAGTCTCATCTGAAGCTGAGGTCAAATCATTAGGTATGTTTTGTCGTAAATATTGAAATCGGCTCTTTGCTTTCACGCTGCTAGGACTACAGAAACGGCACCGAGCCATAAAGCTGGTTTGATTTCAAGTTAGCGGATGGTGCCACAGCATTAGCATTGGTGATGCGTCGATGATGCGGAACGCCATGAGAGCCTAGTTGTTCACCTACCCCGCCCTGGTATAGTTCGTGATGACGGTAGCGAGCAAACGCCATGTAGACGCCGAGCAGGCGCTGTGGCGCAGGTGAACATTTGTAAGGGCAGCGACGATGGTAAGGACATTCGCCCGTACTTCTTGCTAAGGAGGCTGCAAGGTAACTGTAGGGAAAGCGTGCAGGTAAAGCAAAGCCCTGGTATCGCATGCATGTAAATGCAGCTGATAGTTACGGCGTCAAAACATTTTTTTGCGTAAATCCACAAACTATGGAGCATACAACAGGATGGCAAGAAGCATGGCAAGCAGACGCTGAGCAGACAACACGGTGCGGATAAGCACATCTCTAAGCGCATTCGGCCTACCTATTCGCTAAAAATTTGTGTAGATTCCGAAATGCTGCAATCAGCTTGCGAGAGGGAATATAGCTTCAGCGGCAGCTGGAGCTGCTGGTGTCTAAATGCCTCGGCAACACTCAACTGTGCTGTCAAACATATGTGCTGCAGACGTTTCACTTTGAACGCCTTTTCGCCATTCTGAGCTACCTGGCAGACCTAACGAGCGCGTTCAAAGCATCATTTGTTACACTTTTCTGGCATGCGGAGTGCTTTCTTTCCATTCTTGTGCCAGTTCTATATATATATATATATATATATATATATATATATATATATATATATATATATATATATGTTAACCAATCAATAGTACGGTTGGCTACCCTACGCTCGGGGAAGGGAGAGAAAGGGAAGAGAGAGAAGGAAGAGAGACGTGCACGGACAGTACTTGAATTAAAGCCGCTCGCGCAAACCAGACGTTCCGATGCAGCACAAAAGTGCCTTCACTGCCAGTTACGGTCCTATTGTGTAGTACTCTCACTGCACAATTCACCAATGCATGCTAACGAAGCATACTGCCGCGTAGCTGGCACGATGCACAGGCAGGGAGGGACGGAATACACAGCAAACAGTTATTTGGCCCAACTCGACATATAAACTGAGACATACGAGACCGAGATGCACTTCAGTGGCTACGATGGAAACAAATGCTCTCGGCGGTGGTCGAGTCGAACGACGGTCGCTTACATAAAAGCTCACGCCCCCCCCCCCTTTCCCGCAGTGGTCTAGTGGCTGTGGTGCTGCGCTACTAGGCACGGGGTCATAGGTTTGATGTCCGGCCGCGGCGGCCGCATTTCTACGGAGGCGAAACGCAAAAAGCCCTCGTGTGCTTACAGTTAGGTGCACGTTAAAGAATTTTAGGTGGTCAAAACCAAGTCGGAATCCTCACTATGGCGTGCCTCATAATATGATCGTGGTTCGGGCACGGAAAACCCCAATATTTAATTTAATTTTAACAGCGACGGCTGAAGGCATAGCCTTCAGAGTTGAAAGGAGAAAAGCAGTTGGAAACAGCGTCGTCTATGCGTTTTGATGAAATTATCTTTACACTCTGTGTTGAACTTCTGTTCGTCAAGTCCTTGCTCCCACCAACTCAAATGTTTCGCCGCAGTTTTCCCTCAGCCACCTCCGCACCTGAAGCCCTTTAGGCAAATCTTCCCTTGTTGAAAGAAAAGACAGCACCACTACAGCTAGAAATACGTTCATGTGCACGCTAAGTGCACTACATGTGCAGCCGAGAAATGGTGGCAGTTACAGCTCGTACAGCCATAAGAAAGAAACTGTTGCGGGTTCTTGTTTAACAGATCGTGCACTATACGCTTGAAAGCCCCTCGTATAAGCGAAATGCAATGCACTCACACATTCGAACACATGGGTGACCAGGATGCACTTACCAGGAGGCTTCAAGGTACACAGAGAAAAAAAAATGAGTCTAGGTGCGAAGTTAGCGCACTGCAATTTCACGCTGATTGTTTTAGGCACGCACAGCTTGCGCATCCGAACTTAATTCCTATTCGTGATAACACATCCGACAGCGCTTTGAGTTCAAATTATCACGCCATCTAGGAGAAAAAAAAATACATCGTTTCTTGCATTCTCAAACAGTCATTACGAGGCGCAGACACTCATTTCTTTTTCGCCTTTCATCCTTGCTCAGTAGACATCTTTTGTCGATAAGTGGGCAGAGTTCCCCAAGTGTTCGCGAACAGCAATAAACTGCCATTCTAGATTCAATTTTTATTCCATTTCTATAGCTTCCACTCCTGCTCCGTGAAATGATCTTCTTGGATGAGGTGCTAGGTGCTGTTACATGCGGAACACGCTTTTCCTTGCGGCTGTAGTTTCTGCACTCCCATGCGTGCGCGCATGAATGAACGGCGGGCCGTTTTCCCGTTGTCTAGAAACTATTTTCGGGGCACAAGTTCTTTCGAAAACGCGCGTTCTGTTGTTGTTCTTTTGTTTTATACCTCTGGGACGTGCGAGTGGCGCCACGTTCATTCTTTGTCCCGCGGCTTTGATTTCATTCTTTGCACTCATCTCCCCAGCCAAATAAATTGACCACTTCGGGTGTCATTAATTCTGTCCACTGAAATTTTACTTTCGCCACATTTCTTGCTCCTACAGAATCACGAAAAGCGTACAGGCGCAGAATGGACTGGGGAATTCTTCAACGAGTGTGCTCAAGTTTACGGAAAGTCGACTTCACGCGAGAAGTCTGCAGGAAACTCAAATATGAGATACTAAACTATTTCACGTCTAGCACACTTGTAAAGCACCTATCGATCCCTTGTATATACGACCGACGTAAAACTTTGTAAACAGCAATGAAATAAGAAGTCGCAGTTTCGCCCACTCGAAAGGCGAAACACTGGTTGCGATAGCAAATTAGTAGATAGCAATGCGAAGTAAGCATAGCAGTTTTATCGGCCGTATAAGATTCTAAACATTCGCTTATATAACCAAATTAGCTATGATATATTATGTCAGCGCGACTGAACAAGCTCGTAGAAAGAAACAGACACACGGAAACAGCGCTGCCTCTGTGTGTCTGTTTCTTTATCTACGGCCTCGTTCAATCGCCCTTATACATTCTATCATGGATTCAAACCAACTAGCATTCCAACGTGTTTTAACTAACAAGCACGGTGTCGCGGCGCACAGGTAAACACGAACTCATCTCGCTCGATGAGCGCGGAAACTCGCGGTCAGATTGCTGGAGTGAGGAATCGCGGCAGCAGCCGCGATCGAACTGTCTTTCGCGCATGTCTCGCTTGACAGCGAACGAAACGTCGAAAGCAGAACGCATACGAAGCCATCAGCACTGCGCGCACTGTGCAAACATCGCAGATCCCTTTGGACAAGTCGCAGGTCGCTTTCAAAATGCGGCGCCCGCACGGCCGCGCCGTAAGCGGCGGTTTCCGGAGAACGCCCGCTCTCTTGCCTCAACCTCTTGCCTCGCGGGCGACAGGAGACGGCGCGCTTCCGGCCCCACTTCCTCACTTGCACACGAGAGATCCTGCCGTGTTCACCAGCTCACCCTCGCACGCTTTCACTCGCACTCACAGCATGCGGCGCGCAGCGACGATATTATTATCACCCGTGGACTTTTACACGGAACCTCACAGCGGCGGGAACGCCGACGGCAGAAATGCGCCTGGAGCGTCCATATAATTGCTATCGCAATCAAACAAATGCGCTTCAATCCACGCGGTGAAGGCGGTTGGCCAGCGAAGCTGTGGTATCACCTGATCCGATGGAACAATATGACGTAGAGCTGAACTGAATCCTACCTAGCCTGAGCCCGACACCGTTGTGCATATTGATGTTGCCGCTCCTTTCATCGTTCATCGTGTTCACGCTGCTCTTCGGGAGTATTAATTATGCGTGGCCTTTGCATAGCGCTATCAGAACACAAATGAAATCATTCGTTAGGCAGGTTCTTATTTTACATATGAAAGTGTAGGTATGTCGCTCCCTGCTTCGTATGCTACAGTGGCGGCTTCCCGGCAGCTACAGCTTATGCAACCGCAATCTTTACAGGGAAACGCTTGCAGCCAACGCTATGCGTGAAGGAGAGCTTTCTGGTTCTCTTTTAGTGTCAGGATCATTGAGTGACATTCTTGTTTCTCGCGCAGCACTTCCGGTTCACCTCCTGAGACGACCGGGGAATAAATTCAAAATAAATTAGAAAAAAATTCAGAAAAAATATGGCAGTACAAAATTAATATGTTTTATTGTAGATATGATATGAGAGCATAAGGTTAGTTACAAGTTGGGTTGCTGAAGTGTCTGGAATAATTATATTTCAGGAGAAATCACTGAAACAACCTGGCTTGAAATTCAAGATAAATTAGAAAAAAATAGAAAAAAATAGTGCAGTGCAGAATGCATGGGTTTCATCATATATATAATATTAGAGCAAAAGGTTAGTTACAAGTTCAGTTACTGAAGTGCTGGGATAATTAGAATTAAGCAGAAATGACTGAGACGACCCGGGACGAAATTCAATATAAATTGGAAAAATAAAAAAACAGTACTATACAAAATTCATAGGTTCCGTTATATATATGATGCAGTTATTGCATCAGTGCAGTTATTGCAGTTATTGAAGTGTCTAAAATGATTAGAATCAATTAGAAATCATGAGACGACCAGGGCCGAAATTCAATAACAGAAAAAGACAGAAACAAAAATAGTGCATTACATGGTGATGGGTTTCATTATAGATATGATATCAGAGCATAAGTTTAGTTACAAGGTGAGTTTATCAAGTGTCTATAATAATTATAATTAAGTAGAACTCACTGATTACGAAAGGCCAAAGCACAGAATCGTCAGACTTTAGAGATCCGCCACGTGACCACGACTTTGGCGAAGTTCCTGGAAACCCGGAATTAGAAGGCGGAAGTAATGGCGTCAGTAAATAACGTCGCACGAAAGAATGTGGAATGACACTTAACAGGCTAATTAGTGAAAAACAGCTGCATCCGAGTTCAGTTCGCGCGTTGCGTTCGCCTAAAGTTACCCTAAAGAACACCAACACCGAGGGGCCAGTGCTACTAAGAGACACCTAAGTCAAATATTAGGGTCGCCTACCATTTTTCATTCTATTTCCGGCACGGCTGGCGCCGCCGCTGCCACGGAGGCGTGGAGGCGAGCGCCTTCTGGTGGTGCTACAGGGAACCCAGCTGCGCACTCGGCGCGTGCTTCCCACTGTGCTTGGTTGAGTTTATGTTTGCCCACGGACACGACAAATGCATTAGAGGGAGGCGGAGGAGAGGTATACAGCTTCGCTGTAGAAAGTGATCCTACTACGAGACGACATGCTGGCACGGCGTGCAAACACCTAGCCGCCTACCTTCCAACTTGCTTTACTAACGCACTTAACATACATTATTCAAACTTGCTGCATATGTCCAGTCAGAAGTGTTTCAATATGTATGTGACCTATTTTAAATATCATTACTTGAACCAATGCTCTTGCTTTCGATGGACTATTTCTGCGTGCACAATTGTGTGCGCACAACCTTGAGAGGCTAATTAGAAACGTAAATTTGCGGTGTTGGGTATAGTGGGTGCAACTGGACCAGTCGAAGGAACAAGTAAGCACTCTTGGGCACAGTGAGCAAAAATCAATGATAAAGCCATCTAAAACCCGTGAGAATTTGGTTCTTGTTCTTCTTATTCTTTCTCTCTCTAGATCTCTCTAAACTTTTGTTTCAGAGTGCGGTCCTGAAATCAGTGGTGGTTGTCATGCTCGATATAAAGCGTAGTGTCTAACGACCACCCACCGCCGCTGGGATCCTCTACGAGACGGCATACACCTTAAAGAACAAAAAAACTTTGGCGAAAAGAACAAACAGGCCTAGCAGCATTAACCATAAAAAGGACTGAGAGGCGAGCTGCTGCACTTTCCAACTATGACGACCTCGTGGGATCTTTGTGTTGATTCGCCCGAGACCCACTCAAAGTTCTGTCTCATATTGCCGTGTTTCCTAGCTTGTCGATTTTTTTTAACTTGTGCAAGCTTGCGTATGAGCTCGCGTGTCTGTGTGTGCACGAAACTAGTGAAGAAAATCCGTGGTAAGAATTAGCTGTGTCTCGCTCACTTACAATTCCTTTTGTTGGTAAAGCCCACTCCTAAGAACCTCCCAGTGACTTTCCTGCCTCGATGTCGACGACGCTTCTGCAAAAAGAACAAATTGTGCCGTCCCTTTTGCTTTGTAGCTGTGGATAATATCTTTATTTTCCGGCTACCACAAGGCCGCTGCTACGTCTAAGCGATGCTTAGTGCTGTGGCACAATTGGCATCAGCCAGCAGTTGGCTAAGATGCCGACGACCGTCTTAGACTCTAAGTTCTGGGCATCTTGCCACGACTGCGTATCCCCTCTGCCGGTTAACATTACAACAGTTACAACAGGGTCATGCCATTCCTGAGCACTGGATCATCATTGTCCTATCGGCATCAACAGTGCTACGCTAACGTACGAGTTAGAATAGCATTTGTAACGAAGATATAATCAGATGGAAGATCCTATTTGAAGAATGTAAAGCTGGAGTAAAGATATCAAGTTCGGAAAGTCGCTTGCGGTGAACACTGGCATTGTGACGGCCAGTTGTGACGAGTATTCAAACTATGAAAATCATTACATAGCGTTTAAAACAACAAACTATTGCTCTTATAATACACTTTATTTCTGTGATTCATTTGTCAGAAACAGGCGGCACAGCATAAATGGAGCGCGTTATACCAGGGCAGACTGGCTTCTCTGGAGTAGATACCAACTACTCGTGAATAGCGTTCTAATAGGCAATGGGCCTTTGTGTATTCTTTTTTTTTTTACCTGCACGATTGAAAAGAAGCCGTTGCGTAATCTTGGAAAGAGCATGTAAGGCCTGCTGCATGCTCGCTCGGCCTGGACACACCTAAATAGGTCAGAGGTACAAACCAAGACACCAAGGACAACACAGTGGAAATTACTTGTGCTTTCTAATTAAATTGAATAAATGATAAAGTAATCGAAATAAAAGCCTTGGTTTGTTGGGTTCTTATGCTGTGATTAATAAATATCGGGCCCCTCGGTAACCCCCCTTCTTCTCGTTAATTACATAACGTGGGTTTCGAATCTTGACCCAGAAAGACCACGTACTCGTGACGCCTGCGGCAGAAAGTTTGTTCCACATCTGCCGCCAAGGTTTGTAAGTGGTGGCGCTTGCTTAACACTCCCAGGGTTAGTTCCAGTAGTAACACATAAATAACCCAGAAAGTGGATAGGAGAACGGCGACGCGGTAGCTCAATTGCACGGGTAATGCAAAGAGGTGGGATCGTTCCCCACCTGCGGCAAGTTGTTTCATCCACTTTCATTTCCATTAATTTATAATTTCTTTAATTCAATTAGTAAGTACAAGTAATTTCCCCTGTGGTGTCCTTGGTGTCTTCGTTTGACGGCTTCTTATGCTATGTCTAAAGTTTAGGATTTAAAGAACTGCACCCAACACTTTAAGAACGGTAAATAGTACATTTTTGTTAGCTAGTCTTCTGAAGCTCGTATATTTAGCGGCAAGGTATGTTCAGCTCGCCTAAGGACCCCATTGTAAAACGTCACGTTCACTAAGTTTATAGCTACATTATTAAAATATTGTATGATCTAAACAAAAACCACTCCGTATGTTACAAACATTTCGCTATTATTCCTCACAGTACGGCAAGCTTACCAAACATTTTAAGCAACAAGCCTATATCGAAGCTATTATATTCCAAAATATGTACAAGTGGTTGGTATTCGTGAGTATTTTTCTGGTCTTATTCAGGGCACATAGATACCCAAAATAAATCAATTTCATCTTTTGCCTGTCGCTACATACTTCTAGCCCTGTTGAGTAGTGTACTCTTAATGTTGTGAATTCGTTGTCCTGCTACTACGCCTGGAAAATACCACACATTATTAATGCAAGCTCTTGGCATCTGCAGCTCTAAGCTATCAACTACCTCTGGCGTATTCAGTGTCCACAGTCCAAGGGGCACATATAATTTTCCAAGTAGCATACGCGCACTACCTCACCAGCAATGTTTATATTAATCAATACCAAAAGTCGTGGGCTCGACTCCCACCAATGGCCATGGGTTTTAGTACCACGTTTTGGTGGCACCCAATTCTGGCGCCATAACGACGGATATCGCATTTTTCGACCCATGAGCTATCTAAGTCTTTCGCCTTAATAAGTAGTCATCGTGCGAACTTTCATGGTTGCTTTTCATATTTAGCTGACATTGTTTAGTTTGCGATTACTTTTGTTGATAGTGTAGTTTGTATATCAGAATATGTCTTGGGTGTGTGTGTGTGTGGAGGTGGAAGGGATCCTGCATCAAAAATACTCCAGTTTGGTTTCGCAAGTCCGCCAACTTAGTTGCGCTACTAGTTGCGCCCATATGTGGTGGCCTTACCGCTACTGTCGCAACCAGTTTCATTACCTAAGTTACCCAAAGGCCAAGCACATACTTCATACAGTATGGAAGGGCGCCAGTCGCTACCATCCTGACGCAACAATAACACTGTGCTGCCACCACCTTTGCGCCGTATGCGCAAAGTTCTGAGCAGATGGCGCCCCAGCAAGATACTTGTTATACCTAACGACGAGCGAAGATCGAATCGCACGCTGGTGAGGCTCGATGAGTTCTCCGATCCGATACTCAATGACGCCTGCGCAGGCAATGATTAGGCGTGCATACCCAAGTAAGCTAGCAGAGAGGGGGCTAAAAAAAAGCAAAAGAAAAAGGGCAGACAGCATGCAGCGGGACGAGGGGTGATAGACACGAGAGATGAAAAGAAAATTGAATAATGGCCGGAGTGCACGTGAAGTAGGAGCCAAGATGCAAATGTTTTTTGCACCCTAAATCTCGTAGTCACTTTTCTGATTTCAATCCATCTTCGGTGCACCTTAACACAATCATGGGCCCACGAGAGTCTGTCGAGGGGTTATTTTCTCGATAGCCACATTTCTTGGCGCCTTTAGTCAATTTTGACGGGGCTGCTTATCGCCACTCAACCGGCGAGCACGATCATCTTCGCGGAGTACGGCTCTCTTATGCATAAGCTTTCAGCTACCTGCGAAGCCCCTACATAGAGGCAGTGGCTGAGCGATGGAAGCGCGCACTTTTCTTTTCTTTTAAATAAAAACATAACGCCGCTGAAGAAGCTTTTTCGAAGAAGGCTGTCATGATACACAAAGCTGCGTACTTTTGTTGCTGGAGGCCTCAATTTTTACAGGGTCTTCATAGCCCGCATAATTATCACGGCATGCAGCTGGCACGTACTCAGATGCCTCTTAAATACTAGCATTCGTAGACGTGCCATCATATTATGATAAGCTGGGCTGAAATTTACCCTGGTTTTCAAGCATGAAATGATTTTAGCTCCCATTGGCGGCAACCTTCAAGTGACCTCGAGCCAAAGCCGTTATCCGGCCACTCAAACAATACCATGCAGGCATCGTTGCAAGAACAAAACGAGGTCATCAGGGCAGCCAGTCACAACTTCAGAATATGTGGTCTCTGGCCCCCAGCCATTCGTACAGGACCACCTTACATACCCTAGCTACCGCCCAAACAAGTTAAAAAAAATATTGCTTCCCAGTTCTTGGGACTCGCCGCCAGGGGGCCGAGCCGACAAGACGGGACTCGCATGGGCTCCGAAAGCTTTCCATGATTGTGGCGGAAAAAGGCAGTTCTCGAGTCTAGAACTACCACACCTAACACCGGAAGGCCGACTTACAACGAAGACATCGGGATTATCCCAGGTGGGCGATTTTCTGAGCCACAAAGGCAGTTTTACCACACTGCCACGCCGGCGGCCTGGCTAACCCTAACTAGCTGAGTCTGCGACGCCACTGTTCCCACCACTTCGGCGGGAACGACGCCTGTCTCGGGTGCGGTCGGGCCCCCGCTTCGCCACGAGACGCGAGGATGTACGTCGTAGAAGTGGAAGGGGAGACAATTTCCCTGGAAGAATATGACGACCAGGGTTGGATTGCGGCTCACGAACGCCGTAGTAACGCCAAGAGACGCCCAGACCTCGATGAACGATCCAAGAACATCGGAGACGCGCCGGTTTCAACCGCGTGGAAAACCACGAACGCACGAATTCTACATCGACCAATGGTCCCGAGGCAACCGCAGCTACCGGAGGATGACTACAAGGTCGTGATCCGCCCGAGAGGTGGGCTCGACATGGCGCAACAACGCATTGCGTACATAAAGGATGGCGTTCTGCTGGCAGCCGCATTGACACCAGAAAATGCCGGAGAAGATACGCTACGAATCAATCCAAGGCAAAACACCATGATCATGAGCACGCCGAAACTGGAGAATGCGAAACGCTACAGCCAGATACGGGAAATCCAACTTGGATCGAACACCTACAGTACGGCCGCTTACATTACTGCGCCGGAGAACACCTCCAAGGGAGTCATACACGGTATTCCAGAATACGACACGCCTGAAGACGTTGAAAAAAGCCTGGTGAACTGCAGAAACCCGACTATACTACACGCAAGACGCATTGGACGCACCGATTCGGTTGTGATAGTGTTTGAAGGTACATACGTACCACACTACGTGTACTACCGCGGAGCTGAATACCGATGCTTACTATATCGTAAGCAGTACGAAACATATACCACCTGTGGCCGCCTCGGCCACCGAGCGGATGTCTGCCCGACACCGAACAGCAAGAAATGTCGCGGGTGCGGAACTCTCAATCCACCCGAAGATCATCAGTGCGAGCCAAGATGTTTCATGTGTGGGAAGGGACACCTCACAGGAGACAAAAAGTGCCGTGAACGATTCAAGACCCCATATATTCTCAGAAAGAGGCAGTGGAAACAACAACAACAACAGAAACAACAACAACAACAACGGAATGAACAGCAACCGCAGAAAGCTATGGCGGACAATCGCCCGAGTCGGTCCAGGGAGCGGTCGGGCAGCATCGAATCGCACAAGGGATCGACACGGACCAACAGCCACGGCAGCAGACGCCGCGACAGGAGCCGCTCTAGCTCCTTCCCAAGACTCCCCGGTGGAGGCGGTGGCGGCCGGTCCAACTCCAAGTCTCGGTCCAGGTCCCGGCCCAGGTCTGAATCGAGATCGAGAGGATCCCCACTACACGGAACCCCGGAGGGCTCTGGCGGGGACAACGGCAACAAAACGCAGGTGAGCTGGGCAGACACGGTCTCCGGCAATGCTTCTCCGTCTAATATAACACCTAAAATAGAAGGGTCCGCCCTGGAGCAGGAAATGATCCAAATTAGAAAATTACTAGCGCAAATCACTCGTGAAAATGCTAAGCAGAGAGAGGAAATTAAACAATTAAAGCAAGAAAACGCTAGGCTTCAGCAGAATAGGACACACGAGCCAAGTCACACGCCTCCCGCCAGTACGGCACAGACGCCGTGCGAGTCAACGCCCGCTCTCGCGCAAATGACAGGGACGCCCTCCAACAAAAGAAAAGCTGAAGAGGCGCAAAGCAGCGTCTCAACGCAGTTAGAAAAGCAAGTAGAGGGAATGTTTGTGGAGTTAACCAAGACGCTACAACAACAATTCGCCGGGTTACAGGTACAGTTCGTGGAAATTCTACAAAGAATAGAAGGCATTGAAACCCGACTAACAGTTGTTGAGAACGCGCAAAAAGACTTGAGGCCTGCGGTAGTGGGACCGGTAAAAGCGACCACCAAACCATATCATCGACCCGTAGTGACAGAAACCAGTAAAGTCACCGGGGAGAATCAAACAATTAAACATGGCTCCGCGTAATAAATACTTAATATGGCAATGGAACTGTCGCGGGTATCGCCGGAAACGGGGACACCTACAGCAGTTCATAAGTAGCAAGGAGGCCCCAGACGTCATCGCCCTGCAAGAAACGGGGGGACTGGCTAAATTATCCGGTTACAAAGCATACGGTGCTTCCGACGAGAAGGCGTCCGTTACAACTCTCGTACATAGAAACCTTACGGTCATAGAACACAACACTGGCGTGACCGGTGTAGACCACGTCCTGATTGAAATCATTCCCACGCGCAAGGGAGAAGGAAGCCTTTTCATCTTAAATGTATACAGTAGCCCTCGACACAAGATAAGATTCGGCCCGCTCTTTCGTAAATCCTTAAATTTAGCAGAAAGACATGCAATGGTAATTGTAGGGGACTTTAATGCACCCCACGCGGCTTGGGGATACCGTTTGGAGAACGTCAAGGGTCGTAATCTATGGTTAGACGCTCAGCAGGAGGGTCTCACTCTCGTAACGGATCCACAGGCGCCCACTAGGATGGGTAACAGTGTGAGCAATGACACCACACCAGACCTAACTTTTACAAAGAACACACCTGATGCAACATGGATAAACACACAAGAAAATCTGGGTAGTGATCACTTCATTGTAGCAACAACTGTACACGCAGGCCCATCAAGAAAGAAAGGCAGGAAAATAATGATTGTCGAATGGGACTCCTTCCGCAAAATCCGGGAGGAGGAAGCTGATGAAGTCATACATGACATCGAGATTTGGACTAAAAAACTTCATCAAAGTGTGATACGAGCCACTAAGACTATTCCGGAAAAAGCGGGGATAGAGGAGGTGGACAGCAAACTCCTACATATGTGGGAGGCAAAAAGCAGCATGCAGAAACGCTGGAGACAGCAAAAACTTAATAGAAACCTGAGAAGGAAAATCGCCATGCTCAATAAGGAAATAGAGGACTATGCGAATAGATTAAGCCGTCAAAATTGGGAGGCCACGTGCAACGCCATGGCGAGACAGATAGGGCTACCTAAAACCTGGAATCTTCTGCGTTATCTTTTAGACCCGGAAAACAGCAAGTCCACACAACGACACTGCCTGCACAAAATAATTCACAGATACAAAGGCACGGAAGAAGAACTTTTACAGGAACTTCAAAGGCTATACGTAGGAAATACAACCAAAGAACAACAACATCCATATACTGGTAAGGAAAACCCGTATCTTGACAGCCCCATAACCGAGGCTGAAGTTCGAGCGGAACTCATCAGGCTCAACACGAAATCCACGCCAGGCCCGGATGGAATCACCAACAAGATTCTGAGAAATCTCGATGATGAATCTATCTCTGCCCTCACCAAGTATATTAACAACTGCTGGGAACAGGGTAATATCCCACGTCAATGGAAAACCGCCCAGGTTATAATGATTCCAAAGCCGGGAAAGAAACTTCAACTTGAGAATCTCAGGCCTATATCGTTAACGTCGTGTGCTGGCAAGCTCATGGAGCACGTCATTCTCACACGTCTAACTAATTACATGGAAGACAACGGCCTTTTCCCGCACACCATGATTGGGTTTAGACCAAAACTGTCCACACAAGACATTATGTTGCAAATCAAACACCAAATCATAGACGCGGGACCGCAAACACTAGATACAAAAGCTATCCTTGGTCTTGATCTTACGAAGGCCTTTGATAATATCACCCACAGGGCTATTTTAGAAAACTTACAAGGCCTAGGAGTGGGGCAAAGAACCCATGCGTATGTTAAAGACTTTCTCTCAGAGCGTATTGCACAAATCGCAATCGGTGAAGTGAAATCCAAAGAGATAGAACTCGGAAGCCGGGGCACACCACAAGGATCAGTCTTATCTCCCTTTCTTTTCAATGTAGCTATGATTGGCCTGCCAACAGAACTAGAAAATATAGATGGATTACAGCATAGCCTGTACGCGGATGATATCACCCTTTGGGTAACAGGTGGAAGTGATGGGCAGATTGAGGAAATCCTCCAAACAGCCATACATACGGTTGAGAAATATGTCGTGGATAAAGGATTGAGATGCTCGCCGCAAAAATCAGAATTACTTCTATACCGACCGACACGCAGGGGCCGTAAGAGTTCCACGGATAAACCAAACATCACGCTTTTTGTAAATGGCAACCAAATACCTATTGTCGACAGCATTAGAGTCCTCGGCCTCCACGTATCAGCGAACGGTCACAACGGGGAAACAATCAGAATACTAGAAAACAGCGCACAACAAACAATTAGACTAATTAAGAGAATTGCTAATCGCCATTATGGGATGAAAGAGAACAATCTGGTACGACTAGTCCAGGCTTTTGTCATCAGCCGCATAGTATATGTAACCCCTTACCTAAATCTCCAAGTAGCAGAAAAGACAAAAATCGAAGGCATCATTAGACGATCATTCAAACAAGCCATAGGTTTGCCGATAAACACATCGAATGACAGGCTGCTAGCCTTAGGTGTCCACAACACGCTCGAAGAACTCATAGAAGCCCATACGATAGCGCAATATGAAAGACTCTCGCAAACACCTATACTGGCAGACACATACTTAACAAGCTTAGAGTAACATACGCATCACAATATGGCACTAAAGTAGACATTCCCCACGACATAAGGAAGAAGTTTATTATCCCACCGCTACCCAAAAACATGCATCCCGAACACCACAGGGAAAGGCGGGAGGAAAGGGCAAGAGCTATGCATAGGAGATTCCAACAGTCTCAGGACGTGGTGTACGTCGACGCGGCAGAGTACACGACTAATCAGAATATGTGTATCGTTGCAGTGAACTCAGAAGGTGAGCCTAAAGTCAGCGGATCTATTAAAACCAACAGAGCCGAGGTGGCTGAGGAATCGGCCATTGCTCTCGCAATGGCTTCCACACTGGCCACGATAATAGTCAGTGATTCTAAAACCGCCATTTTAAATTACGCAAAGGGGCGCATTTCGACGGAATCACAACGTATCCTGGCAAACTTCCGCGGTGAGCGAGTTGTCCATATCATCTGGGCACCTGCGCACTCCTCCCTCCCCGGCAATGAGGCGGCCGACAGCGTGGCTCGAGGACTCACAAGCCGAGCCACCGGGGCGCCGCGGCTGGGGCTGACAGGGGACCGGATGGTTGGCTACAGGGAGATAACTAATCATTACAGATTGGGGAGGGTGCGTTTTCCTCCCGCGCACCCATCACTTAATAAGCAGCAGGCGGTGGCATGGCGCCTCCTTCAAACAAATACATATCCAAATCCGGTGACTTATAATCATTATTACCCAGACCAATATTCGGCGAATTGTAAATTTTGTCAAGAAAGGGCGGACCTGGATCACATTATCTGGGCCTGCCCTCGGGTGCCCCGACAGGGCCAAAAAATTCAGGATCGGAAGCAGTGGGAGACCGTGTTGCTCAGCTCGGCCCCCGAAGACCAACTTCTGGCTGTCCAGCAGGCCGAGGATGCCGCTAGAGCTCAAGGGCTCCTGGCCGCCATCTAGGCGGGGTTGGCCTCCCCACCAATCTGCCGGCTATATAAATAAAAGTTATTTCTCTCTCTCTGTCTCTCCCAGTTCTTCGTAATGTTCATTCACAATATCACTCAAGCTTTAATTTCTAGTACGCTGAAGTTTTATTTGTCATTTACAATCATCATCATCATCATCATCTAGGTTACGCCCACTGCAGGGCAAACGCCTCTCCCATGCTTCCCATGCTTCCCCAACTACCCCGCTGTTGTACTAATTGTAGCCATGATCTCCCTGCAAACTTCTTAATCTCATCCGCACACCCAACTTTCCGCCACCCCCTGCTACGCTTCCGTTCCCTTGGAATCCAGTCCGTAACCCTTAATGACCATCGGTTACCTTCCCTCCTCATCACATGTCCTGCCCATGCCAATTTCTTTTCCTTGATTTCAACTAAGACGTTATTAATTCGGGTTTCTTCCCTCACCCAATCTGCTCTTGTCTTATCCCTTAACGTTACACCTATCATTCTTCTTTCCATAGCTCGTTGCGTCGTCCTCAATTTAAGTAGAACCATTTTCGTAAGCCTCCTGATTTCTACCCCGTACGTGAGTACTGGTCAGACACAGCTGTTATGTACATTTCTCTTGAGCGATATGGCAACCTGCTGTTGATGATCTGAGAATGCCTGCCAAACGCACCCCAGCCCACTCTTCTTCTTCTGACTATTTCAGTCTGATGATCCGGATCCGCGGTCACTACCTGACCTAAGTAGATGCATTCCCTTACCACTTCCAGTGCCTCGCTACCTATCGTAAACTGCTGTTCTCTTCCGTGACTGTTAAACAATACTTTAGTTTTCTACATATTAATTTTTAGACCCACCCTTCTGCTTTGCCTCTCCAGGTCACTGAGCACGCATTGCAATTGATCCCCTGAGTTACTAAGCAAGGCAATATCATCAGCGAATTGCAAGCTACTAAGGTATTCACCATTAACTCTTATCCCCAATTCTTCCCAATCCAGGTCTCTGAATACCTCCTGTAAACACGCTGCGAATAGCATTGGAGTGATCGTATCTCCCTCCCTCACACCTTTCTTTATTAGGATTTTGTTGCTTTCTTTGTGGATGACTGCGGTGGCTGTGAAGCCGCTATAGATATCTTTAAGTATTTTTACATAAGGCTCGTCTACACCCTGATTCCGCAATGTCGCCATAACTGCTGAGGTTTCGACTGAATCAAACGCTTTCTCGTAATCAATGAAGGCTATATATAAGCGTTCGTTATATCCCGCACATTTCTCTATCACCTGATTGATAGTGTGAATATGGTCTAGTGTTGAGTAGCCTTTACGGAATCCTGCCTGGTCTTTTGCTTGACAGAAGTCTAAGGTGTTCCTGATTCTATTTGCGATTACCTCAGTAAATACTTTGTCGCCAATGGACAGTAAGATGATCGGTATATAATTTTTCAAGTCTTTGGCGTCCCCTTTGTTGTGGATTAGGATTATGTTAGCGTTCTTCCAAGATTCCGGTACGCTCGAGGTCATGAGGCATTGCGTATACAGGGTGGCCAGTTTTTATAGAACAATCTGCCCACCATCCTTCAACAAATCTGCTTTTACCTGATCTTCTCCGGCTGCCTTCCCCCTTTGCATAGCTCCCAAGGCTTTCTTTACTTTTTCCGGCGTTACTTGTGGGATTTCAAGTTCCTCTAGACTATTCTCCCTTCCATTATCGTCGTGGGTGTCACTGGTACTGTATAAATCTCTATAGAACTTCTCAGCCACTTGAACTATCTCATCCATATTAGTAATGATATTGCCGGCTTTGTCTCTTAGCACATACATCTGATTCTTGCCTATTCCTAGTTTCTTCTTCACTGCTTTTAGGTTTCCTCGGTTCCTGAGAGCGTGTTCAATTCTATCCATATTTTACTTCATTATGTCAGCTGTCTTACACTTGTTGATTAACTTGGAAGGTTCTGCCAGTTCTATTCTAGCTGTAGGGTTAGAGGTTTTCATACATTGGCGTTTCTTGATCAGATCTTTCGTCTCCTGTGATAGCTTACTGGTATCCTGTCTAACGGAGTTACCACCGACTTCTCTTGCACGCTCCTTAATGGTGTCCGTAAGATTGTCGTTCAGTGCTTCAACACTAAGGTCCTCTTCCTGAGTTAATTGATTGATGATTGATGTTTAATGGCGCAAGGGCATCTAAGGCCAAAGAGCGCCAGGACATGTGTTATGGTTCAGTAAAATTGTGAGATTAGGACTATGATTTAATATAAAGGCTGTATAGAGGCCTAAACGTAAGATATATCTTTAAATACTCGTGGATGAATTCTAAAATAATTACTAAGATAAATATAGGGCTTTAAATGCATTTGCTACAGGCACACATGTTAAATTATTCTGGATTGTCCAAGTCCCTTGGTGTACAATTCTTGCTTACGCAAGAAGCGCAAGAGCTCAGACATACTTTTGTGCATCAGACTGTGCCTCACCTGTGAGGCACAATCTGAAGGTTAGGATGGTATGAGATGATGTCGAGAAAGTTAACTTGCGCAAGATAATTAAGCACCCTTTTATAGTTAAAAAGTGCATCCTCTGATAAGAACATCGAGGGATGGGGTGGTATATGGTGAGAGTAGAGTTCTCTAAAATGAGTCAATCGGTGACGGTGAAGTGCAGGACATTGAATGGGGACATGTAGGACGGTTAAGTTCTCACCGCAGCGTGTGCACGTCGGTGGGTCAGTTGCAGTCAAGAGGTATTTGTGTGTGCCGTAAGTGTGTCCTATTCTGAGTCGTGCCAGTGTGACTTCAGTGTGTCTATGAAGCTCAAAGGGAAAGATTTCGTTAACTGCGGTTTAAGCAGGTGGAGCTTATTTTCAACTGCCTTGTCCCATTCAGCTTCCCAATGATTACGGAGCACCTTTCGTACCACAGGTTTCATGTCCACACCAGGTATGCAGCTTACATCAACGGTATTCCGATGGGCCGCTTGTCCAGGAAGTTTCACAGAAAGACCTGCCACCCTCTCGTTAATGCTATAGAATTCCTGTATGTTACCAGCTATATCCTTATTAACCAGGAATCCGACTCCTAGTTCTCGTTTCTCCGCTAAGCCCCGGTAGCACAAAAGGTACTCGCTTTTTAGCACTATATATGCTTCCTTTGTCCTCCAAACTTCACTGAGGCCTATTATATCCCATTTACTGCCCTCTAATTCCTCCAATAGCACTGCTAGACTCGCCTCACTAGATAACGTTCTAGCGTTAAACGTTGCCAGGTTCAGATTCCAATGGCAGCCTATTCGGACCCAGGTATTCTTAGCAACCTCTGCTATGTCACAGGTCTGACCGCCGCCGTGGTCAGTTGCTTCACAGCCGCTGGGGACTGAGGGCCGGGGTTTGATTGTTGTGTTCATATAGGAGGTTGTGGCCAAGTACTGCACCAGGGTGGCCAATCCTGCTCTGGAGAGGGAGTGCGTTACCCGTTCTGGTCACCGGGATCAGGCCGCACTCCAGGCCTGTTTTCTGCAATTTTATCGACACGCGGATTTTTTTTTTTTTTTTTTATCCGGTGGAAAATTCCGCGGCACCGGGATTCGAGCCACGGTCCTCTTGCACGCGAGGCGGATAATCTACCTCTACGCTACCGCTGCACCTATCAACCTTTAAATGGCAGATACGGAGCACCATACACTTCATTGTCACCTTTTTTGCCCTGAGATAAGGTTAACTGCATTGAACGCCAGTGGTCCGCGAGTTCAGCGGTGCGGGTTTTGCGTCGCCTCAAGAAATGGCGCCATCAGGCAATTTTCTTCTTCTAGCTGAGCAGTGGGCTCTATCTCTTGGCGTATTTCGCGGCCCGTCGTGCCGCCTTGAGCTGGTTTTCTTCGGGCAGCGTCCATATGAACCAGTGCACACTATGGCGTGGTGCGGAGCAGGGTGGCGTGGTATGCCGTTGCGAACATGCACTCCACCAATTTTAAGATTGTGGCTAGTATCGTCTCCAACCAATCTGCTTTGCCGGTTGCCATTTGATGCTTACATCTACTCTCGGTTACGGGTGAGCCGGCATTTTTTTTCTTCTTTGTTCTGCTTCTGCATCCCGGACGTTAAACCTCGTTAAAGCATTACCTTCTTTCTGCAGGACACCAAGCTCGTCGAGCGGCACTAGCGAGACAATTGCCTCATGTACTTAAGCACTCACCACTGCTCTTATCATCATCATCCATCCCAATACTTTCACTCCCCTTCCCTCTTCCCCAGCGCAGAGTAGCAGACTAGAGCGCACTAACTCAGGTCGACCTCTCTGTCTTTCCTATCAATAAATTCTATTCATTCATTCATTCTCACTTCGAAGAATGTACTGGCCTTTCGTGGCACTCCCGGCTTCCTCGTGTTTTCGTGCGTTCACAAATGCACTTCGACTCAGTGGTTTACCCTGATCCCGCGGAGCGAATGGTCAGGCCGTCCTTCGGTTGAAGCAGTCGTTGCTCTGTAATGACACACTTACGCGATTGTTGCAGTCAGGATATCCTCGAGCAACAGACGTTCATTCAAGAGGCGTAAGGTAGAAGCAAAATGTGCGTTAGTCAACATTTTACTATATCAGGTGAAGCAATTGCAGCGTCTTTTATTTGCAGTACTATTTCAGCCAAACGGTTGCGCTGCCTATACTTTCATGATTGATGCAGACGGTGACAGAATCGCCTTGTCGAGGCATTAGTGAACTATAAGCCACACGAACTTACAGTTATGGCAAGAGACGACTTCTATCTCGATATATGAAACCAACTAAATATATATCTATTAGACAACAAAACAAGTTATTTATTACGCAGGCTTACGTTTAAAGGCTCCTCTTAATGAACTCATCTTTTCAAATGACAATAATTTCGCAGTTTTTGTTTTTCTTTCTGTGTGCTGTTGTTTATGCCTGTTTATCTTAAAGATATTGTTGTCCTTATAGGCTTGGAAGTGTTGATTGATTGTAAGCAATGTACCCACCACCTCCGTAACGCCCAATGGGCCCTGAGGGTATGATCATCAATAAATAAATAAATAAATAAAAAATTGTCTATTCTCATGCACCACATTTCTCGCTAACGTGAAAACCTCAATTCTCCATTTTATAGCGAATAGCAATTATCCGCCTGGAACCTGGCCGACTGAGCTAGTTAGTGCGTTTGTTGATGATAATTTGGTTACAATGTGATACTCCTTCATAATACTAGCCGGTGAATGCAGCACTTTGAAAATATAGGACGGACGTCTTCTCTTTGAGTATTTTTTATTGCGCTTACTCCAGCTTTAGCCTACGTGCCCATTCCGTGACGAGAAAACTCAAGCTTTGGGAAAGTTATGGAAGTACACGCAAACATTTTCGTTTCAGTTGTGGCGCCTTTTAGGTTGTGTTTGAGAAAGCTGGGCTGTCAAAAGAATAATGCAGATAAGTATACCGGGAATGTTCGTTTTTTTAAACTTACTTTTTATTCTGTAGCGGTGATATTACTGGTATCAGTGAGCACGCTGCCAACGTACGCTGACAAGCAGTTTTATAAGCAGTTTTTCTCTAATCTGTGGAACCCGAGATGGCATATGTGCACGCAACGCAAAGTACCCTCTCGCAATCTTTGTGGAACCAGAGCAAGAATGTTGCTATTCGTGGAATGCTGGCAGCTGTACTCCGACTTCTTTCTTTTTAATGAACGCTGTGCTGTTTTACGCTTCATAAATACAAACAAAAGGACCTCTAATTGTCTTTTTTCCCCGTCGGTGTCCATATTCGTATTTATACAGCGCTGCTATACGTTTCCAAGGTATATTCCACCCGGCACTGTTATTTATCCACTCGCTTTTTGTCCTCATGGCCTCAGAATCTCTCTCTCTCAGCATCGCGAAGCAGAACAGGAAATAATTTCTAGAGAAGCAAGCTATCCAACACGGATCAGGCACTTCAGAGACGCATACTGTAAGGAAAGCGATGAAATGGTTTCTGCCTTTGTTGACAGTGGCAACAACAACAAATAAACAAAACTCAACTCAACTCAGGCCACAGCCAGGCGAAATGGCAAGCGAACGTACTTACAAAGGGTGCGGGAGCAGCAGCCATCGACCGAGGCGGAAATTGGATCGCGTGCCAACGGTGCCGGCTGCGGCGAAATGCGACCCTCGAAGGCAAGAAATAATAGCGTCGTGTCCACCGTTGCCTAAGCAAAAAAGCCGGCAGTGCGGCGTGAAGGAACAGTTGATTTCCTGGAATCGCTTACCTTCCAGCAGTGGGTCCTCTCTGTACATTCTCATTTAGAAAGTGCACTTACCACGGCTGTCCTCAGCGGCTTATCTATGTGCGCGCAATGGGGCTTTGATTTCGGGGTATCGCTTGCGAGCAGGCCAGTGTGTACTAGAAATGGCACGACCACGTTTAATCAACGGGGCACATTGTAATGCCAACTCTTTCTTCTTCTTTCTTCCCCGAAAGGACTTCACTGATAGTGAGTTTGGTTCCGCTGCATAACATTGCGGTGCAAGTATTGGCTGCGTGAAATAGCGTTGACAATTCCTTCTTGCCCCGTAAGAATGGATTCGCATGACGGGACGAACAAACTTTTCATTCATCTTACCTCGTGACAGTACGTGGGACAGTACACCTGGGAACAAATTCACAAAGCTTTTCGTTCGTAAGTGCTCTTTGCCATAGGGCAGCCGCCTTCGCAAATAACATGTCCTACATCAGGATACGCTGAAATCAGGATACGCTGAAAAACAATCTGGCATATGCATTTTTGTGAAGACGGGCCCACAATCTTATGGTACCGTGTTGAGAGAAAGCAACAATCCGCTATAAATGTTCCCGAATGCTTTCGACTATGAACTACGACGGCAGAGTTTGAATCCCTACATAACTCTACAGAGCCAAGCACCTTCAATAAGAGAGGGAAAATGTAATACCGTCGAATTTTCAGAGATCCTAATTAGACGCTCAAAGAGAATTGCCTTCAGTGCATCGAAACACAAAGGTGTCAATGTTACTGCTATGTTTGTTAATATGGCTGGATTCTGTACGCGATTTGCAGCGTTTTTTTTTTCTTCCTCTATCCTTCTACTTTCTAACCAGAACTTCCTCTGGTTATCCTCCCTGCATGGCTATACATCTTTCTGTCTACAGCTGAAAAAAATCCCCCACCACATCCTTAGCTTCGTCCCGCACCTTGCGGTTTAGCCATACGGACACTTTGCCTGTCCCGGGATTGGGGCACGTCGTCGAGGAATGGCGGCACAGACAATCACCCATCCATAAACCATGAACTTGATCCCGCCTAACGGCAAATGGGCACGGACTGCAATCTACGAAAAGTTTCGCGACCTTTTTTAAACACTAGGCAGGAGGGTCGCAGGTCCGTACATACCCACGTCCGCGAAATGACTTCCCCAAAGGGCCGACGCGAAGCCCGTTTTGACCAAGCGCGTACACTTTCTGCCCTCAGGGGCGAGCGCTCTAATTGGACTCTGGGATCGTGGAACTCAAGGGGACTCCAACATTCTGAATTTCATCGATGCTGGCGGTTACATGTACCGATGTGTCGGGGCAAAGAGTACATCACGTGGGATCGAGTAAACACGGACGGGCTAGGTATAAGTACGGTGCGCGTAAGTCTCGGCACTAATGTAGTTGTCCTGTGCAACAATCACAGACAGGTTGGTCTTTTAAGCGTTTTGCATTAAAAAAAAAACAAGCAATAACTGGGTTAACACAACTATGGTTGGCATCATGAAGAAACAAATGAAGTATACTAATCAGAAAATTAGTGGCACTTATGAGCAGTGACAAATGCTGTTTACCATTGGCAAAACATTGGTTTGGGTTAGTTGAACCCACAGCACTTAGATTTTATAGTCCAGAATAGGACAGACGACAGGACCGAAAACTACAAGCAATTTTACGTGTCAGTAACACGATATGATTATGAGGCACGCCGTAGTGGGGAACTTCAGGATTAATTTTGACCACCTAGGTTTCTTCTACGTGCACCCAATGCACTGCACACAGGCGTTTTTCGCATTGCACCGGCATCAAAATACGGCCGCCTTCAAGGCTTAGCTACGCAACGCCAAGGCCACTGCGCCCCCCACCACAGCCGTTAAGAAATAATTTTAATTCCTATGGGACAGCTGGGGATAGCTGACTGTTTTTTGTTACTGTGAATGCGGCTCAAGCTTTATACGATTGGTTATGTTTCTTACTAGATATTTCTGCGATCTCTGTTCCTGCAGGTATAAATTCCAAGTGCATGGCATGAAGCAGCGCTGTTGCCGTCATTTTAGTTCTATCGTCTGTCCTACTTAGTGCTAAACATCCCTTGGTATGTGAATTTGCAGTTGTTTTGAATCTCCTTTGTCTGTGTCTTTTTTTTTGTCTTCCATTCGAGATTGCGTTAATAATTTGCTTCACGAATCTACAGCATCAAACTTGGCACTCTGGCAGCATTGCGACTCTGGTGTGCAAGCAACTTAGCCATTAATGCGACCAGACTAATTTGGTTATTCTTCAACATAAACTTACTATGCGCACAGACTGAATTGCATGCCAAGCACTGCGTGAAATTTTTTTAATACCGGTCAAAGTGAAGTGGGTGAGAGGAAATCTTTGTTGAACAAAGTTTGTATATGACTCAAGTTTCTCCGGGGCAGAAAACGCGCGGCTTTAAAAAAAGCTGATCACCGTCATGAACGGAACCCATGAACATTGTACATCGGTTCCATGACATTAGTTGCGTGTTGCCCTGATTTGCAAGCTGGTGAATTGCAAGGTCGTCCGCTACGA
Source organism: Dermacentor andersoni (assembly GCF_023375885.2). NCBI lineage: Eukaryota > Metazoa > Arthropoda > Arachnida > Ixodida > Ixodidae > Dermacentor > Dermacentor andersoni. The sequence continues at coordinate 137,135,984 of NC_092818.1, forward strand.
CACTATTTGCGGAGCCGCCATGTAATGGAGCTTTTTGGTGTCAGAACAGGGCTCGTAGCTACTAAAAAAGATACCTGCGAGTACTCGCCCCTACCCCCTAACGGGGCCGTAGAGATCGTCGCTAAACACTTGCCAAATGGCTGTGCAGCTCCATGATGTCTACCATCACTGAAAAGTGACATACGATATGCCACTTCTAAACGGATGCAACAAGTGACGTTGTACCACGTTGTGTAGGGCAAAAAGGCTCAACTTGTGCTCAATAGGAAAGCTCCGGAGCGCACTCATCTCGACAGAGTTAAAGTTGTTCAAAGGCTCCCCCCTCCTTTACAGCGGGGAGGGCTGGAGCGCTCCGAAGCGAGAACTACTCCTTACACAATGTTCACTTGTGCTGGCCCACATAAAACACGTCAGCTAGTGCAGACAAATGTACTCAGCGGGACAACCAGTGACCCAGTTAGACTCTGGCAGTGACGAGTCAAACTACGAGTTGTTCAAAAAAAAATATCAGTACCTTCCACTCTGTGAAGAAGGGTGACCAGCGAAGCTGTGTATGTGGGCCCCTTAATGGCGAACCGCACCTCGGCCGCGAGTAGGCCCGGCATTGCATTATATTTGGGGTCGGTCCACGTCTGGGGAGTGCTTAACGCCTGCTTCACCTCCGCCGCGGGTCGGGCCGGTATTGTACTCTCTTCGGGATCGGTCGACGTATGGGGAATGCTTAACGGCTGCTTCACCTCGGCTGCGGGTCGGCCCGGCATTGTACTATCTTCAGGATCGGCCGACGTATGGGGAGTGCTTAACGCCTGCTTCACCTCCGCCGCGGGTCGGGCCAGTATTGTACTCTCTTCGGGATCGGCCGACGTATGAGGAGTGCTTAACGCCTGCTTCACCTCGGCTGCAGGTTAGCCCGGCATTGTGCTATCTTCGGTATCGGCCGACGTATGGGGAGTGCTTAACGCCTGCGTCCCCTCCGCCGCGGGTCGGGCCGGTATTGTACTCTCTTCGGGATCGGCCGACGTATGGGGAGTGCTTAACGCCTGCTTCACCTCCGCCGCGGGTCGGGCCGGCATTGTACTATCTTCTGGATCGGCCCACGTATGGGGAGTGCTTAACGCCTGCTTCATCTCCGCCGCGGGTCGGGCCGGTATTGCACTATCTTCGGGATCGATCCACGTATAGGTAGTGCTTAACGCCTGCTTCACCTCCACCGCGGGTCGGGCCGGTATTGCACTATCTTCGGGATCGTTCCACGTATGGGGAGTGCATAACGCCTGCTTCACCTCTGCCGCGGGTCACGTCGGTATTGCCCTATCTTCGGGATCGGCCCACGTATGGGGAGTGCTTAACGTCTGGTTCACCTCCGCCGCGGGTCAGTCCGGCATTGCACTATCTCTGGGATCGGCCCACGTATGGGGAGTTTCTTGCTTACCACAACGGCACGAAAATTTCCTCCGACGGTAGAGGTACACAGCTCCGCTGTAAAAATTGACAGTTTCGCCCGAACGAAAAGCGATGCATTGGAAGCAATAAGGTTTAGCACTGTGATGAACGCGTCTCATAACGCTGGCGTAAGGTATATCTAGGGACCTTGCGTTGGCGTGACGAAGACCGCCGCCACCGGCGTTACGGGCATCGCATCTCGACGGTGCACAAGGTGAGACCGAAGGAAAACCATCGGCGTCTGTGAGCGTCCAAAGAAAATATTGAATAGAGTCAGCTTGACAATTCCTGTCAGCAAAATTGCTGAAATTGTCGCTAACACTCTCGGTTGAATTTTAAATAACCTAGGTGATTTGGAGCACAAGAGTACATGGCTAACATCGCGTAAGACATATATCGTAACTTTTTACGTCTGCCTAGTGTCCCGTGCAGGCAAGGAATAAGCAATGAATTTACAAGCAAGGTGTAGAGGCATTTTACTTCACTAACGTAGTTACAAAGCAGTGGATGTTGACAGTTGAAGTTCTACGTTTACATTCGGAAGTAATGTGACGAATCCAGCAAGGTTGAAAAGAACACGGGTAGCCTGACATTCTCGGCACGTAAATACACATGGTCCAGGGTATGCCAGCAAATTTTCTAGGTTTGACGCTCATGAACCGAGGACCGAATTCTGCGATAGGAGCTCGTACAAGTTGTAAACAAGGCGAGGACATTCACACTGTGCACCAAAGAGCCAATTTCTGCCACCTACTTGTAGCCTTTATTTAATAAAGTGCGTTTAGAAACTCATTTCCAAGTCAACTTTTTGAACTTCAATGTCACTGAAATGTCGTGAAATCGTTCGTTCATGTCGCTAAAGAATGCAGCTTCCCACCCAAAAAAAACCATTCTCCATGGCACCCTGTGATGGCGGATCTACAGAGAAGCTGCTGCAGACGTTAGACGGCGTTACACAAGCGCCACCACCTCAAGCGGCGTGCTGAAGTACAGCATACATCCTCATTCTTCTAGGCCATCCACCAAGTGAAAGTGCTTTATTGAAATAAATTAGTGTTTACAAGTAAATTGCGTCAGAAAATGCGTAAAGGACGACTTACACACAAGCTGCAGATATGATAGCTTCGGATTGTAATACGAATATAGGAGAAAACATATATTCTGCTAGGCGCAAACTGAAAGACAAAGCCCTTTTCCATCCACCGTTCGAGGTTCGTCCTCATTCTTGTAGGCCCTCCGCCTGGCGCAAGTGCGTTATGGAACTAATGGAATTTCTCGAAGTAAAAGGTGTCAAAAAATTCGTAAATCACGACTTACACACAACCTATAGACACAACAGCATCGGATTGCAATTCGAATATACGAGAAAACATAATAATGTTACGCGGAAACTCAAACACAAACCCCTTTTCCCGTGCCGTATTTTGGGCGAGCACGCTACGAAAAATCCGGACCAAGTAGAGGCTAATGCTTCGCCGTAAAAGAAAATTGTTGCTAAGCAGACAAAACGGTCCATAACCCTAGCGACAAGGAAGGAAAAAGTGGAGACAAAATTGCTACAATGGTAACATTGCTACTATATTCGTTCCTTACTTCCCTCTAACTCCTGTTCGAGTCCATTGTCCCGCAGGTTCGGGTGCGCGGGTTGCAAGTGAGTCACGCTTCCAAACACAGAGAACGGGCGTCATGCTAATCTCGTAGACTTATTCCCTCAAGGTCCAAAACACTGGCACAACTGGCGACGTTCCCTATACGTATTAGAACTGTGCCATAGACACACGGAGCTCGCCTTGTTGCTTTTATATCAACTTTCCACTCGCAATGCAAATAGAAAGCGACTACGAAACGGTCGTAGACGAGGAGCAGCCACAGTTCATGCAAATATAGTTCTCCAGCTGGCTGGCTGGCTAGCTCGATTTGAATTGTACAAGACTCCATTCACATGCAAATCAAGCCGAATGCTGGCGGCAGCAAGTTCGCGCTTGCACGGGCAGTTCGTTGAGAGCGACGATGAAATGATGCGCTTCTGGAGAAAGCTGGAAGACCGAAAACTCTGAACGAGCGCAGCAAGCGGCATAATGCAGCTGCACGAGAGAGAGAGAGAGAGAGAAAGAGAGAGAGAGAGAGACGAATAAACTTCTGGCGGCTCTTACCTCACGTATATCGTCGAGGTTAATGCGATGTGCATTTCACGCATGTGTTATTTCCATTGATATTAATCTTTCTCTCGAAAATTAGTCCAAGGGTGCAAATATGGACCATCGCTTTCAGGTGAACTGAGCTAGAAAATAAAAGTAGTCCGAATCATACACCTTCTTTCTGAAGGCACTAGTGAGAGAAACAATGTTATTGACAAGCGCTAAGTTTAAGGGAATGACTCAGAGAGAAACAGAGAGGAAAGGCAGGAAGCTTAACCAAACAAAATTTTCCAGTTTGCTACCCCGCACCATGGAGAAAATGAGGTGAAAGGAAATCTGGAGGAGAGCGAAAAACAAAATAAGTAACTAAACTACTACAGATGCTCACTGAGCCCGATGAATAGGAAAAAAGCGCGACAATGCTTTTAACAGAGTTCGGATGGGATATCCAGTCACATCTACGTTGGAGGCTTATTATCTCTTCCTGCATACGTCGGTCGCCAAACTTGAACACATCGGCGCGTGAGCGTCTGTCCACAATACTGCATACATTGGCACATGAAGCCGGTCCAGACTTGGGCCTATAAACGGCAACAAAGTTCCTTCCTCCTCCTCCTCCTCCTCCTCCTCCTCCTCCTCCTCCTCCATTCTGGCGCAGAATACGGCCGATGGTGTCCGTTTTACTCTGAGTGGTCGCAAACATGTGGTGTCGACCCTTCCTATGCGGTAGGCGTAGGCATTAGTCCGCGCAGCAGAGTAGCGTCTCTTCGGGGCTACCCTGATGGTACCCGAAAGCTTAGGTTAGGTTCCAGGGAATGCAATCACTATGTCTGAAGTTGGGCTCGTTCTAATCAGATAGCGTTCATTGGAGTGCAGAAAAAAAAAAAGGTTTCTTGCTAAGTTCTTTTCAATGCGTGATCAAAAGCGGAATTCAGAGCGGCAAATGCAAACGGTCTTAAGAGGAAGCTTTAGCTCGGGCCCAACTCCGAGGCTGCCTATTCAAATACATGTAAAACACAAAAACGTTTTTCTGGGGTAACGCCTGGGCCGATTTTAATTAAATGTGTTGCATTTGAGAAAGAAAGTTAAATTCTAGTGTCTGTTGGAAGCGGAATTTCGATTTAGGTCCTGTATTTTGTTAAAAGTATTTTCAAAAATTCGGAGCTTGAAAAAATAGAAGCATGAAGTATACAAATTCATAGCGCTGCATCAAGAATAGATATCGCGGTTCTGTAAACGACATCCATTAGATCATTGAACGCGGACAAATGCGGTGTCATTTTATATTTTGCATGAATTTGTAACGTCGTGTACATGGTTTCTGCAAAAACTGTATTTCCATATTACTAAATTTTTTTTAGATTCATGGTGTGACATTAATTTTGTCCGCTTTAGATGTACTATTAGATTTAATTCACAGAATTGTGTTATCATTTCTCTTTGCTGAGTTAGAGTTGTAAACTTGATAGTTCCGCTTTTCTCTAATTTTCGATTTTTGCCAACATTCAATAAAAATTTGACCTCGTAAATGAAAAATTCGAAACCAACAGTCACTAGATTTTACGTTTTTCGTTTAAATGCAACGAACATCGTCAAATTTGGTGCAGTGGTTGATGAGAAAAATATGAAGCTTTCGCTCCAACGCTCCTGTCTAAATACATGTAAAAGGAGAATTCGTTTTTCTCGGCAACTATTGCACCAAATTTTACGATGTTTGTTGCATTTAAATTGAAAACCTAAAATCTAGTCCCTGTTGGTATGCCAATTTTTTTATTAAAGATTGTCAAAAATCGAAAATTTTCTGAAACAAAGCTATCAAGTTTAAAACTCTGTAACTCAGCAACGAGAATTGATAACACAATTCTGTGAATTGAATCTAATAGTACATCTAAAGCGGTCAAAATTGATATGTTACACATGAATCTAAAAAAATTCAGTAATATGGAAATACAGGTTAAAACCCTTGTATATATCGCAACGAATTCACGTAAGATATAAAATGACATTTTTAATTTGTCTGCTTTGGATGATCTAATGGACGCTATTTACGGAACCACCATGTCTGCTCTTGATGACGAGCTATTAATTTATAAACTTCGCACTTCTATTTTTTCAAACTTTCGGATTTTTTAAAATTATTTCAACGAAATCCAGGCCCTAAATAGAAATTTCGCTTCCAACAGTCACTAGAATTTACCGTTCTCTCTCAAATGCAACAAATTTCATTAAAATGAGTCCTAAGGTTATCTCAGAAGAGCGTTTCTGCGTTTTACATGTATTTGAATAGGCCGCGTTGGAGTTGGGCCCGAGCTAAAGCTTCGTCTTAATTCTCACCGGCCTAGACAGCCGTCAATCATGCATCTTTAAATTTACTATGTAAGTGTGAAGGTCATGGTATAGATAGAGAGTGAAGAAAGCATTGCGATAAAAAAAGTAGAAAAGAACACAGCAAGGGAAATAGACGGTTAGGGGGCCATAACGGGCGCGTTTTCGCAAAGGGCATGATGTAAGGATAAATTGAGCCCCTTGCAGGAATTATCGGGATCATTGACAGACCTGTGACATAAATTTAGATGGCTATGGGCGGCCGAACGGGCTCCATTTTTCCCTGCCTCTCTGGCTGAGAGAGCAGCCAGGTGGGCTCGCTTGGAATGTCAATTAAGGCGCTCAGCATACGGTCCAATACTTTGACTCCGCAACTCAGAATTCATTGATTAAAAAGCAATCTCAAGTTCTTTGTTAGTTTGTCTTTCTTCGTCTCCTTATTTAAGAATTTTATTCATTCACTCAAGACAATAAAAGCACAGCAACAAAGTATAGAGAAGGAGATCGCAAAGCTCAAGACTGTAAGGGCACCTCCTCCTGTTTTGCCTGTACAGTGGTTTGGGCAAAAGTATTTTCAAATTTTGGTGTCAACGCCCTTGGATATTCTCGCCAAGACAGCCGCGCTAACAAATATATGCAGTTGATGAGATTAAGGCTCACGCAGGCGGACAAACACAGAAAGCGGATGACCATTCCAAAGAGGTGTTGCAAAAGGCCTCCGGCAAGGGCCTATTTGCACCACAGCGGTGTTAAAATGAAAAGTAGCGGACAAACTTTGAGATAGGTCAATTGACACGCTCTAGAGAACTGCACTTTGTATAATTAATGCACAACATTTTAGTAATGTTGTCAACTACAAATATAGCTACCCAAATTCCGGCACCTACAAAGCTTTCTGGAATGCGTCTATTTGTCACCAGGGCAGGAGAGAAGATAAGGACGGCACCAATGAAATAGGTTGTTTTAAAAAAAAAGACAGCAATACTTTTGAGGTAAACTCGCATAATAATATACCGCGGACACCATCCTTGATGAGTGCCTATGTCCTACGAAGCATTGTTGATCAATATTTAGTGAATGGAAATAGAATATTACATTTCGCTAAAAACATAGAAATCTTGATTGTTAATATTTAATGTGGGTTATAGAAATACAACACGAAGGAGTATGTAGACACGCAAGCCACAGCGTATCAGACAATAAAGGGCCTAATGCAGAAACGACGCACAAAGCGTCAACCTTCGACTGATTTATTAGCACAGATTTCGCATACGCATGCGCACATATTTTACAGGAGAGAAAACAGGAAGCTTAAAGGACACCAAACCTTAAGGGCATTACGCATGCGCGGGAAGTCCATTTTTATCTCCAGTAAGGAGACAGCAGTTCTCACGTATTTCACTTCTATTAGGTGAATCATATCTGCTTCAAGCGTCTACTTTGTAAGAAAGAAATGGGCAGAAACCATTGACGATGATCGTTAATGTAAAAGAACAGCCAAACGCTTCTATACTGGAGGACAACTTTCCGCAGCAGTGAAGGGAAAGCTACAAAAGCAAAGCACGCAAAACTGAGAGCGCTTCCGAAAAGATTCCTGCATTTTCATCCACCTTAGTTTAAGCTGGGGAGGAGAAAACATAAACACCTTATTAGTAACCGTTAAATAAGGCAAAACACGCCACTGAATGTAAAAGTTTACTTATTTTGCGGTCTTTCTCTTCCCCGTCTGGGCAAACGCGAAACCGTCGCACGTGAAAGCGGCGTCGATTCAGCATCTTCTCCGAGCAACCAAAAGCACTGTCAAACGCTGGCGTAATGCTTGGCGTGGTAACACTTGTGCAGAAGCTCCGCTCCCGTAGCTTTCCCTTCGCTGCCACAGAAAGTTGCCCGCGAGTGTAGAAAGGTATTCGCTTTATTAAAGAATTGATGCGCTTGAAGCAGCTGTAGTGATGACATTTAGATAGCATTTGTTACTTCACTGCCAAATTCTGTAGAGAACAGTGTCGTTGGCCAGCATAATCTCTAAGGACAGCATAGGTGGCTATACGTGCAAGCCAATTAATCATGTATTCGTTGTCTCGAGCTGCGCGAGCACCGACGCGGAAGGCGACGGCCATGCTGCTCTCCCGCAACCGCCACAAGGGGAGAGGAGGGTGGTGGGAGAAGAGGAGGGCTGTACATCCTCCCCCGACCGCTCCACTACAGCCCACAAACCTTCAGACACCCGAAAGCAACTGCGCCACTGCACGTGCTTCTCGAATAGCCATAATATAGCTGGTGTTCGGCGAAAAATGCGCCCAGAAAGTGGGCCTATGTATTACCGGCGAAACTCCAACTATCGCTAACCACCGATCATGAAAACAGGCGAAAGAACCAAAGGTATCAAGTTATTCACTTCAGTAGAATACCTTTGCGTGAGCACTTCAGTCTCCTTATTAACCAAAAATATTTCGTTTTTCGTCGGTCTTTGGTCTTAATGTCAGACTTCTTTATTACTATATATTTTTGGAGGGAGGAGAAGGGGGAGCTCTGTGCATGTTTTCATTTAGAACATAACAAGCTTTCTCTAAGAAGTAGTCCCTCGATATAATGTTTTCTTCGTAAAGACAGGAGACACTCAGGCTGCCGCCGTCGCCACCACCACATGCAGTCTTCATTGCAAAACACCCAGCAGCCGTCGCAGCTGTGAGCCTATTCGATGAACCTCCTGTGCTCCACTCTACGCACTCGCACGCCAGAACACAGACAGAGGGGCGTGAACCTACAGGCCGCTGTGCATTCGCGCATGTTAAAACGGCGTGCCGGGACACGGGCCCGATCAATCGTCTGCCGCTTTCCTGTTATTGTCGACGCGCAGACTACGCCAGCTCTCACCTTTTGTTCCCGGGGCGGGAATACGCTCCTGGGTCGCAGAGAATGCTCGACAGTTCCCGAACCGATATGTGGTGCGCCTACAACCTCGGCGTAGTTCCACGCAGCCTTGCAGAAACTCATCCTTTCCGACAACTCGCTGGGTCACGGCTCTGCAGTGAGAAAAGGCAGGTCCCGATCAATCATCGGCGTTCCAAACGAAATAAGACGGCGTACCTGTTGAGGCACTTCAAGCGATCCTATATTAAGGGCTCGATAGAACGTCGTATAAATGGGACTCGGTAAGTCAATTGGCGTTAAAACGGAACTGCTGTATCTTTGTCGTTGGTGTACTTCAAGTCTCCTGCTGCTCACTCTTTCTGTCTTTTTATCTTTTAGAGACGCTGCCTTTCACGTGCTTCAAAGAACTGTGCTCACAGGCGGAAGGGCTTATGAGAACAGAAACGTTCTGCCTCCGAAGCATAACAATATCTGTGTGTGCAAGACGTGTGTGGAGAGCAGCGGAGTATTCATGTGGGCTCGTATGCCCGTATGGCTATCGCATCTTCACGTACCTAACTGTAGAGCAATTAAATGCTCGAGGCAACGAGATCAGCGCTCGCTGTTGTGTACCGGTTAAGCTCAGCGTTACTTGTATCCGCGTGTTATTCATTAACCACATTTGCGGCAGTACGCATTGTAAAATTCCACCTCCATTTTTGCCGCTCCCTGTGTGCATTTCGGAGCGCTTCATACAATAACACTCGCTTCTGTCTTTCTCTATTTCTTGGCTGCGCGGCGTTGTATAATTCTTTACTCAACCGCTATTTAACTAGTGCTAAAGTTTCGAAATAAGTCGTTCCGTGATTGACAAGATTAGTCTCCTTATCGGATCAAGATTGAAGTAGACGAAATCAAGCAGATGAAATCAAGCCGAAACATATTTAAGGTACTGAAAATGGTAAACTACGTGCGGGACCACACTTTCGAAATCACTCGCACACGTCCGCAGTCTCGACTGAGGAGTCTTTTGCTTCACTGTGCTGCACTGAACCCTGGATACTACCCACATGCACATAGAAAGTGCGCAGCCGTGTGCCAAGAGGAAGGAATGCAGCAGCGCCCACTAAGCATTGTTTTCGCATCGAGGGCCGACGTAACTATCGGTGCTGGAACTTACGTCTCCCTTTTTGGTTTTTCTCCATTCGCCAGGATCACTTTGTTTGCTTCCCTCCTTTTCCCTCCTGGAGGAAAAGGCGCTGTCATAAGTACATTCATATATGGAACAACTCGACCATACACGGAAGTGCCGTGCTCAGGATCCTCGGGATGTTGGTTATCGGTCTTCCTTCTCTTTTTCTTCTCCCGTCAGGCATTCTCGAACGGGCGTACGAGTATATGCAGGTCGCGGGAACTGCATCTGCCTTATCTTTATTTATTTATTTATTTAACAATGTCCTTACAGGCCTCGTATGAGGCATTGGGTAAGGGGGGCGTTACAATAAGATTAACAGAGTATATTGAAAATATAAAAAACATAATAGACATACATTATTAATTGACAGTGAAAAAATATATGCCTATCTTATACAAGTATTAAAAGCATTGTACAACATAACAAGGTCTGGAGTGTACATATTAGAAAAAAACAAACGATACAGTTTCTTTAATAAACAATTAAAAATAATGTTGCCACTCCAGTACAAATACTAAACAATACTAAAGAATATAAGAATAATAAGCGAAATGAGCTCATAAACAAGAGAGCACATAACTGGAAAAAAAAAGGAAAAAAGCATCGTGCACTTTATTGAAGTTACGCGGTGGAATATGAAATGATGAGCTGGCGGAATTTATCGGGATTAGGTTCGGAGACGATGAAATCAGGAAGAGCGTTCCACAATCGAATGGCACGAGGAAGTGCCGACCAGTTGAATGCATGTGTGTTCCCGTAGATGCGTGTGAAGCTGAGGTGATTATGTAATCTGCGAGATGTGAAAGGTGCGACTTCAAGCCGTAAAGAAGATTTTCTATCCGCATGAACGTACTTGTGAAATAATGATATGAGTGCAAAATCGCGTCGAGTACTTAGTGGCTGAAGTGAAATATCAAGTTTTATTTGTGAGATGCTTGAATTGTAAGTGTAGTTACGCGAGATAAACCTGGCGGCCCTATTTCGAATTGATTCTAATAAGCTGATTAGGTTGTTATGATGGGGTGACCAGATTGGGGAGGCAAATTCGAGCTGGGGGCGAACAAACGTCTGATAAGCTAGCTTACGGATGTTAGAGGGCGAATTACGTAGATTTCGGCGTAAGTACCCCAGTGATTTTGAAGCATTAGCACATATAGTAGTAATGTGATGGGCCCAGGAAAGGCTTGGCGCGAGATTAATGCCTAGGTATTTGTAGGAAGTAGCGACAGAAATTGGTTTATTATTTACGTTATATTGGAAGGAAGAGATTGAGTGTTTACGGGTGAAAGATATTACTTTGCATTTAGACGAATTAAGATTCATTAACCAAGTGTTACACCTATCGAATATGAGATGAAGGTCGTTTTGAAGAATGAGGTGGTCATCGGGGCTGGTTATAGGGCGGTAAGTAATGCAGTCATCTGCGAATATTCGCACTCGGGATGTTAAGTTATTAGGAAGATCGTTAATGTATATTAAGAATAGTAGCGGCCCAAGAACGCTACCTTGTGGCACGCCGGAAGTGACATAGGAAAGGGGCGAAGAAAGGTTGTTAACGATAGTAAATTGTCGGCGATTAGAAAGAAAGTTCTGGAGCCAAGTTAGTGTCAGTGAATCCAATCTTAGTGCATTTAACTTTGAAATTAGGCGGCAATGGGCTACGCGATCAAACGCCTTGGAAAAGTCAAGGAATATGCTATGAATCTGTACATTATGGTCCATGTCTAAATGCAGGTCATTCGTGAATTCTAAAAGCTGTGTCTCACATGACAAACCCTTCCTGAACCAGTGCTGATTAGTGAAAAAAAAGTTGTTTGATTCCAGATGGTTGTATATATGAGAAGCTATTATATGTTCGAGCATTTTACAACAAATACACGTGAGCGAAATTGGCCGGTAGTTATCTGGTGAGTATCTGTCACCGTTTTTGAATATGGGAACTACTTTGGCACTCTTCCAATCTGACGGGAGTGCTCCTGAAGTTAGTGACTGTTTGAGAATGTGATATAGTATTTTGCTAGAAGTCATAACAGTGTTCTTTAGTATTTTGGAATTAATCTCATCGATGCCACAAGAGTTAGATAACTTAAGGTTGTTTATAAGAGATACAATGCCGTCGATAGTAATGTCGATGGGTGTCATGTACTAATAGTCTAAATCGGGAACGTCAGGTAGGGTGGAGTGATCTTCAGTGCTAAATATAGATGAAAAATATGTGTTGAAGCAGGAAGGACACTCATTGTCTGGAAGGGGCACATGGTCGCTATCATGTAAAAAAATGTGATTACTGTCGCGGTTGGGAGAGATAATTTGCCAGAACTTTTTAGGGCTGGATTTGAGAAGAGATGGAAGGTCATGTGAAAAATATTTGTCTTTAGCAGCGGATAACGCGGAGTTGTAGTTTTTTAAACATTGATTGTATTTTTCCCAAGCCGATGGGGTCTTAAATCGTTTAGCACTAGTGTATAAGTGTTTCTTTTTGTTTCGAAGACGGCGAAGAAAGCAGGTGAACCATGGGTTCGATTTATCATTGGATATGTTGATTAATGGGATGTTCTGGTTTACTAATGACTGTAACTGGTCTCGAAAGAGTACCCAGTTTTCCTCGACCGTTCTACTGTAAAAGGAAGGGAGAAGTGCATTGTTGAAAAAAAGGTCTAGGTCAGCATTAATGGTAGCATAGTCACCCTTGTTATAGTTCCGAATTGTTTTTTTTTTTTTTTACTATACCCGTATATGGTAACGGAATATTAAGGGTTAATTGGAGTAGATTATGGTCGCTAAAACCATCCAAGTATGTTATTTGCTTAACTGTTTCAGGGTTGGTTGTCAGTACTAAATCTAAGATGTCGGGACCGCGAGTGGGTTGGTCGACAATCTGGGTAAAGTTGAAGTCTAGGGTTAAATTAATGAAATCTAATGACACTCGACAGGTAGAGGTTAGCTTTGCCCAGTCAATGTGTGGAAAATTAAAATCCCCTAATAGATAAATTATATCCGCTGGGCAGGCCTTAATTGCAGTAGTAATACTGTTACGAAGGTCGGTGGCAAAGGTTTGAAGTGAATCAGGAGGACGGTAACAGGCACCAATGAGTACCTTTGTAGAACGGGTTAGACAGGCGGCCCAAACGATCTCGAGATTCGAGTATGAGTTAACGTAATAAGATGTAATGATTTTTTAATCGCGAGAATGACGCCACCACCTCGCCTGTCAAGGCGGTCATGCCGGTAGATATTGTAAGTGCGGGCGAGAAAAAAAAAATTCATTATCAGAAATATCTGGATGCAGCCAGGTTTCGGTGAGAATGACTATGTCAGAATCGGCATCTTCAAGGAAGGATGAAACCATTTCATGCTTTGATATTAGGCCTCGGACGTTAGTAAATGATAGTGATATTGGTGTTATAATGGGAGAAGATCTCGATTCTTGACGGTCGTGAGTGCACGTGCGCCTCTCATGCTATCTATTCCACCGCACAACATTTTGTGTTGCAATATCATAGACATATGTTGTTGTACCAATACGCAGCCTACCAACAGATAACCTATACGGTTTGTTTTGCGTCTTCGCAAATTCTATCAGTTTTCTTCTGGCTTGGCGAGTGGTAAACGAGAAGTCTTCGCGTATGAAAAATGATGAGCCTTTAAGCGTATACGTGCAGCTGCAAGTACCTGTTCTTTGTCTTTAAAAAATGTGAACTTTGCTATGAGGGGCCGGTGCTTGTCTGCATTGTATTTGCCTAGTCGGTGTACACGTTCCAACTGTGCACCAGCTATGTTTATGTCCAGCTTTTCTGCGCAAAACTTTATTATTTTCATCTCCGATGCTGCCCAATCCTCTGTTGGGTCATCCTGAATGCCAAAGAAAAGCAAGTTACATCGTCGCAGCCTGTTTTCCGTGTCATCGCACCTAGAGGTGATTGTTACTAGCTGATTAGAGACACCATGCAGAAGATCGGCTACCATGGCTGAATCGGCCGATCGCTCTGACGGAGCGCTTGCTTCTAGTGGCGTTACTCTTGCGTTAAGAAGTTCGATTTCGCTCTTAGCGGCTGCTAGCTCGTCTTTAGTACTTTTAAGTTCAGCATGTAGTAGAGCATTTCCTTGCTCAAGCTTGGTTACTTTTGTTAGCGCAGCAGACTCCCCCTTTCTAGCGCTTTTGAGTTCAGCAACGAGTGTTGCATGTCCTTCCTCTAGTTTAGAAATTCTATCTACGACGTCAGCAAAAGCCTCAGCCTCAGACTTGGTCATGGGACCAGGATTGGGCTCAACATCACCAGAAAGCATGAGCAACAATTCCAGCAATACACAGCATAAATCAGATGAAGTAGCCAGCGCTCGTTTCAGTACATCTGGTAGCTCTACAGGGCACGACACCTTTAACAAGCAGTAATCGCTGGTCTTCACACATGAAGCACAGGAGAGGTAACTAACCTGCAAGAGCAGCTTTGGTGAATTCGTCATCTCAGATGCGGTGCCGTGCCCGAAGCCGCCGATGTCTCGATGGCTTTTATATCCGCCGCCGGTAGTGCAGAGCGTAGCAGTGCCTTGTTGCCAGACGCGGTAGCTGAATCCGTCCGAAATTGGTGCCGGTGACGCGGCATGTGGCCATGGCAGAAGCAGAAATCCAAAATCCGGTGGACATGAACTCAGCAGGCCACAGCAAAGGCCCAGGAACAGGTAGCCTGCAAGAGCAGCTTTGGTGAATTCGTCATCTCAGATGCGGTGCCGTGCCCGAAGCCGCCGATGTCTCGATGGCTTTTATATCCGCCGCCGGTAGTGCAGAGCGTAGCAGTGCATTGTTGCCAGACGCGGTAGCTGAATCCGTCCGAAATTGGTGCCGGTGACGCGGCATGTGGCCATGGCAGAAGCAGAAATCCAAAATCCGGTGGACATGAACTCAGCAGGCTACAGCAAAGGGCCCAGGAACATGCGCTTGTGCTTGTCATTTAGGTTAATTTTTGTAGCACCCTGAAACTTTCGTTATTTCTATGTCCCTTATATCCGTATTCTATTGACGGGATATTTGACGCAAAAATGTGGCGCCGGCAACTCTTTCCATGGGGTAAAAAAGAAACAGAAGCCTCGGCGATTCTTACGGTACTGAACTCATTCAGTGAGATAGGCGGAAAACTTACTCCAGCTTCGCGCCGTAGGACAAGACTTGGTCCATCGTCATATGTGCATTGTCAAGCTCTTGGTGGCATTGAGCACTGCATACTAAAGTGTCCTGAATTGGAAGCAGAGCGTAAGATATTAATGGATGAACTCAAGCGCAAGATGGCACCACGCTCAAATGCAAGTGATATTTTGTTCCCGTCAGAAGCTTTGATATTTAGGGGCGGGGTGCTCCAACTCTTCTTAAGGTCCTCCTTGATGCAAGGTTGAAAAGTGAGCGGTGAGCCGTGTAGGTCATTTTGGGTTGGAAAGCGCGCAGCGTATTGGGCTCGGTGTTAAACTTGTTTTTGATGCCTGGTGTGGTAGGCCGGTCTGCGAAGGGTCTCAGAGCTCATCGCGTTTGAGAGGTGGCGTTCAAGTAGGGCAATTGTCGGCACCGTTTGCAAGGCTCGATCGGCTTGCAGCAAGCAACACCTCTCCCTCCTTCGCTTTCACAACAGATGGAGCCATCGTCTATTAAACTTCTATGCGATGCACACGAGGTCGTCTTCTTCTCCTACAGTATATACTGTCTGTTGTAGCCTTCGAGTTACACACACAGACCGCACCATTCAAAGCATACTCTGAACCTGTATGGGGCGCAAGACCTTGCGACTTACTAAGCCAGCCTACAGACTACGAACGGCTGATTCTATGTCCACAGACCACTTATGCAGCTTCACTTGCTCGCCACGACACACTTCTACCGTGGAATTCATCGGGTTTCACCAACTCACGCTTGCACTCTCTAGACCCTGACTTGCGACTTCGCCTGCCACCTGGACTCTCCCGTCGCGAAACAACTTTACTGTGTCGCATGTGGTTGGGCGTCGCATTTACAAATTCCTACTCATTCCTGATAGGAATGGCCAAGAGTGTGGCGTGCGATTTGTGCGGGTGCGATGAGACTCTAAAGCACCTTCTGTGTCACTGCCCACCCTTTGACACTCAGCGACGTACTTTACAAGCGAAACTCAACCTGCTAGACAATAAAGCGCTCTCAGAGGAAGAGATCCTTGGACCATGACCTATGCGTTCTTGCATGCAAAAGGCCACAAAAGCACTTCTGCGTTTCTTAAAGTACACTGGATTGTATGAACACTTGTGACCGTGGAGATTCCACTGCGACTGACTATGAAGGACTGACTATTATTTTTCTTTTCTCTCATTATCTGTTATTCCCTTTTCCACCTCCTCAAGTGTAGAGTAGCCAACCGGGAACGTCCTTGGTTAACTTCCCTACCATTCCCTCTTCGTTTCTCTCTCTCTCTCTCTTTACGAAAAACGTAAGCACGCAATAAATCTGTAAGCATTTTTATTCCTACCCTATGACGAGACCCGTCTGTCTGTCAGTGACGTAAGGCGAATCACTATAAAGAAATTAAGGTATAAAAGCAAATTCGAAAGAAAAAGAAACGTTCGCAGTTTGAATTTCGAGCTACGAGCCCACGATCAGAAGCCGAGAGTCTTACCCACTGGGTTAAACATTCATTTTTTTCGTTATTGCATGGAATTATTAGTAGTTTTATGCGAAAATTAGTTACATTACATTTAGCCATACATGAACAACACGCTTGCGCAAGGTGAATATATCTAAACCATATGAATGTGTTGTACCACCCGTACAAAACAAATGTGAAATGGGAACGGTTTCTATGAAGGCTTTGTTGAAAGACTTGGTGATGGTGCGATAAAAGCCATCTAGAGAACCGCATGTATAGCCGACTTGAAGCATTGTAGACATTAGAAAATTCTGATTTTGCGAAAATTTAATGTCAAACACGCCACATCCCCGATGCGTTTCAGTGGTCGCGGGATGCAGCTTCAGCTGGGGCGTTCCTTCACTGACCAAAATGCCACTGACCTCTGAGGGCGCATGCACGTAGCATCGCTCAACACAGAGATAAACAGTCATTGCGTTGATAAGTATGATAAGAAGTGATGAGGGGTTCTATTGGTCTCATCACGGTTGATAATGGTTCTACGTTCATGGATAAGGTGCTAAAGAGCGATAAGGGCATATAATGGTCGGATAAGTTCTGATTAGGTTGATAAGGACCGATAGGTGTTGATAACAGTCGGACCTAGTCCGATAAGGTTTATAAAGATAAGATTTATAAGGGTTGATAAGTGTTTACACTGGTCGCATCACGTTCGAGAAGATTGATAATGGCAGAGGGCTGCGTGGAGATAAGCAGGCATCACAGTGCTTACGCGTACTTAGACAACTCCAGTGGAGTTTCTGCATAGTTTTCTACTTTTTTCAACAGAAGCTTATTGACTTCAATTGAATCCTGGGGTTTTACTTGCCAAAACAACGATTTGATCATGAGGCACGCAGTAGCGGGAGACTCTGGGTTAATTTTGACCGCCACCGATTAGTTAACATGCCCGCAATGCACCGCACACGGGCGTTCTTGTATTTCGCCCCCATCGAAACACGAAATCCGCGGCCGGGATTTTATTCCGCGACCTCATGCTTAGCTGCGCAACACCATAGCCGCTAAGCCGCCACTGCGGTTGGAACACAAGATGATACGAACATTTTGAGACAGTGACGGCACAATGCCACCATGACGACAACATATAGAAAGTACTGAGCACCGTATGCACGGCAGGCTTTTAAAGAAATGTCCGTCTTAGCGTCTCAAGTTCGTATGCTCTCACGCATCATTCGATTCACTGGTTTCCCACTCACGTAGGGTCAGTCGAGGGCGCTCCCCTGCACCTCAATGAGTCTGCTCACTAGGCAGCGCACGACCTCACCGACCGCGCTTCCTCTGCAAGGAGCGCCGATTCCCCTCCCCCTATGGCCACATGGACGCTGCCGCTACTCACAACGAAGTTATGAAACTTATACATGTCTAGAAGGGTCCTTCCACCCCCTCAACCCAAGTTGACTAGGGCGCAAGCCGTCTCTCTCAGACTCTTACAGACCAGCACGTATCCGTGTCTGTGCGTTCTACACGAGGTTTACCCCGACGTATATCGCGGCGACGCCTGCCCATCCTGCGGGCAGACCTCCACTCTAGCACATATGCTCTGGGAGTGTGGATCTACATACCCCAAGTTCAACAAAGAGCAGTAGGACTCGCTTCTGCGTAGCCCCGCTCTAGACAAGCAAATCCTGGCTGCCTGGCGTGACCGTGACCGGGCCAGTGGGCTAGACCTGCCGGCCCCGCCGTGGGACTAGCCGGGCGCGCGACGAGTTCGCGTCGTCGCTAGACCTGCAATAAAGTTCTTTCACTCGCTCACTCCATATGACCTCGTTAACATGTAACCACTTATAGCAACAGAAACGCGCAGTAACACATAAGCTAAATGTCATTTAAAACCTACAGCTCGAAGTTGTAAAGCCTACAAGCGGTCAGCTATCACTACTTTTGAAAAAACTACCCTATCTCAAAAGGGGCACCAACTGGCGCAAATAAAATTTTACATAAAATCAAACACGCTCATAGAAAAAAAAAAGTTTGTAATATCACTTAAATGAACAGAAATTCGTTCTACGCATGTACCTATAATTTTAGTTTGCACTGTTCTTGACTCTAAATAAAACAATTGGAGATATTTGTGCACCACCGTGAAAGGTCAGTCGAGTGTGTCCGTTTCACCCCTCGTCATGCGCGGAGGCGAAAAGGGAATACCTATTTATCCCAGAGAGGTGCCGGTATTCCCTCATATTGAATACTGCTGGTGTGGCGATGCTGTTTGGAAAGTGACGACGGACGGGCCCCATCTCTTGTGATGGGCACCAGACCAGACCAGACCAGACAGAGACAGAGACAGACAGACAGACAGACAGACAGACGGACGGACGGAGAGAGAGAGAGAGAGAGAGAAATGTCATAAGCGAAAGGCATAGAGGTTAGTACAAGTGGTCACCAAGGGTGGGCACAAATAAGCACTAGCTTACTCGTGCCCACCGACGTAGCGGTGGGCGGTGCCGCAGCCCTCTCCTGCAGTTTCCTTGGAGGGAAGGGCAGTGGCACAAGATGAATGCTAGGGAAACTTTATGCAAACACACGCTCAAGGACTGTACACGACGCAGGTGGGCCCACGATTGCTCCCCAAAGAAAAGCTGCCCTTCCCGAGCTCTCCACTGCAGCATCTACACTTTCAGACAACCAAAAATCTCTCTCGCGAAAGGGCGTGCCTGCGGTTCCCGCAATCCGCATGCATTCACAATTCTGCATGCTGCGCTTAGCAGACGATCTTACGAAAGCTAGGTCCGCAAGGCAGAAAAAAGGTCTATCTTCACATTGTCGCCCATCGGCTATTTTCACAACCGCCGTAACAGCTGTGGCTGTTTACCAAAATTTGGCGAAATAATTTTGATGAACTACGTTCGAAACGAACATTTCTTTTTAATCGATAATGCGCCATGTGCTAACCTGTGCGGAAATGAAAAAAATTAAATTTAGCAGTTTCGCCCGAAAGCGAACCATTGAAAGCAAGAGCAAGGTTTCGCGTCCTGCTTGAACTCCTCGCAGAGTGTTTTAAACATATGCGCGGAGGCGACATAGCGTGCGCCGTACGCGAGACCATTTCTGCGGCGCAGCAGGAACAGCACCCTGGCAGTAACTAGACGTGACACAATGCTGGCGCGATGAGGAACGTCGGCAGCTGTGTTTCCGGCATCGCTCATCGATGTTGCATGAGACGAGACCGACAGAAAACCTTCGGCGTTTATCAGCGCCAAATGAGAAGATTAGATGGAATAAACACGTTTAGCGTTCGTCGTTCTCAGACCGGTGTATGAACCACGCTGTGGTTAGGTTAGCCAGTTAGGTTAAGGTCAGGTTAGCCAGTTACACTGAGAAAACTGAGATTTACCTGATGAGGAGCGCCACTATCAAGCACATCTCACACCCTCTCAAAGAGAAATGTGGATTAACATGGCGGTATATGCCTGCGGATATTCGAGCCACAAAGGCAAGCAGACTGTCGCAGGCAGTCATTGGAGTCAAATGCAAAGGCACCACTGCATTCCCTCTTTGCACTATCGCAGTTCAACTGTTAAAATAAAGATGAAGCCGCAGAAGCAGGCAGCGACACATCCCCTGAACCGGCAGAGATGCAGATGGTCGTTTGCATGTTTTCGTTTTGCTGTTTAAAACAGCAATCCAGTAGGTCCTGGCAAGGACAATGTTGCACTGTTTGTTCAAGCAAAAGCAATCCTTTCGCTGGAGTGTGCCGGTCTGCCCTTAAGTAAATATAGGTGCCTTGTTTTCAAACAAGTCATGGTCACCCACGATTTCTCTTTCTGTTCCACCTTCTCGTTCTTCTCATGTGCCTTCGGTGCGGTCAATATTTATTACCATTTTAGAACCGGCGGGGAGCCAATGCAACACCTAGTGCTGACCAGCGCCTTAGTCAAGAACACGTGGTAACCCTTTATTTCTTAGCGTAGTCGACAAGATGTTTTGAATTGCAAAGCAAGTCGAACGAATCCCGAAAGCTCGCTCCTGCTATTCGTTCCTGTTTCTTCGACCTTGTTTGTCAGTTGGTCTTTCGTTTTTTTCCTTCGTTCGCAAGCCCTATTGCTTTATTTGCGTTACTGAAGCATTTCCTTTCGGCGCACAATGGACTTCGTTATTAGATGGGACAGCAAGTCAGGATGTCTTCCTTTGTGCGGGGGATTTCATTTCTTCCTGCATTCTGTTGAGTGTCAGGTATTTGCGGCTGGCTAGAGTGTGGTGGTTCTCTCGCGTTATTTGCTAACTCTGCATCCGAGGGCCCTCATTGCACTTCATAGCCATCCGAAGTGCCATGAGGGTGCTAAACTAACATGGAAGATTTCTAGTCGGTTGTGGTGGAGATGTTGCAGCAGGCGGGGTTAGCCTGGCATACATAGCCGGCAAATGTTCCGCCTGAGCCTCCTGTGAGTGTTACTGTGTGTGTCACCAGGTGTCGAAGAGCCCCGTGTCTCGCATGAAGGGAATCAGCAGTCGTTGCACCCTCTTCCTGATTGCCACAGGCCCTCCGGGGAAAACAATGTCTTCAAACGTCCTGTGCGAAAGGCCAATTAGCTGACTGTCGACCATCCCTTTCCTTTCGGTGTCAAACTGCGGGCATATCCACATGAAATGTTCGATGTCGGCGATATCACCACAGAAGGCACAACACGGTGTAGCGCATCAGCCAGTCTTGAGCCGATTCAGATGCGGTACAACAGCGTTGCTTGTTCCCGAGTAAATCCATGGGTCGCACAGGCTAAGTGTTGTCTAGTGGATCGCCCTAAAGTGAATGCGGATTGCATTCTTAAGGTTCTGAAAAATCTTTGGCGCTCTTAATTTTGGGACACATGTCAGTGTCAGGTGTGCAAGAGCGTCAGCTTTTTCATTTCCTTCAATTTCTACGTGGGATGGTATCCATTGAAATTTTACATTAAATCCCTTGCTCATTAGAACTTTGGTCAGTGCCAGAGATTGCCTTGTAAGCTTGTCTGGAGGTGTGCCACGGTGTAGTCGTTTTAACGATGATTTCGAGTCCGTCACCACCACGACGTCACGTGCGGTGTAAGTGCGTAGTTTTGGCAAGGCCGTGGTAGTGGCGGCACTTTCTGCTGTTGTAGACTGAACTACGCGATCCAGGTGGCCACACCATGACACATCAAGGGAAGGTATGTAGAATGCCAATGCGCAGCTGCCTGTCTGTGCACACACCGACCCGTGTGTGTACCCTTGTACGTGGCTTTGAAACGCTGTGCTCAAGTGGTGTAGCACAAGAAACTTTGCCGCGGCAGTTGAAATGGTGCGTTTCGCCGGTAGGTGGGATACACTGAGGCTACACGTAACGTCCCAAAAAAGACCATGGCGGGTCCAGACGGCTCCGTTTAGGCCACTCCAATTCTACAAATCGAAATGTGTTCAGTGTCACATGGAAATTGGAGCGAGTTCTTGCTCTTAACCGCAGAAGAAGCGTCGCGCCTGAGGTTAAACCTTAAAAGCTGCATCAGCAAGTCCTGAGATGTCAAAAGGTGGTGTGCAAGAGACTCTGCTTCATTATGAACCATCTTGTTTGAAGCCGCCTGAGGAACTCCCATCGCCAAGCGAAGTACCTAGCTGTGCACATGCCTCCAAGCGCTCGAATTGGCTCGGTGAGGGAGATATCAGCCGCAGCTGACAGAGAATAAGGCGGCTTGTTATCAGTGCAGCGTTCAGTTTCAGCATAGATATAGGATTGTTTCCCCAACGTACACCTGCCATGCGACGAAGTGCGTTCACTCTTCGCACTGGTGCAGACACAGCACTTTCAACCGCGTTTCGCCATAGTAGCTTGCTCTCGATGGTGATGTCCAGGAATCGAACACTAGTTGCATGGCGAACTGGATGACCTCTAATATTCACCGATAGGCGAGTTGACTTGCACCTCACTCCCGGGAAAAGCATGAAGGCAGATTTTTCTGCTGATAGAAATAGGCCAAGAGTCGATAATTGGCGATCGATGACGAAGGTTGCACCCTGGACTATCCAGGCGAAACGTTTGTGTCGGTACCCCGAGATCCAGATGCGTATGTCATCTGCGTAGATGGATATATTAACAGCCGTCCAACCTACCTTCAGTGCCTCTGGAAGAGTGGCCATGGCAACGTTGAAAAACAAGGAAGATAGGACACTTCCTTGTGGGACGCCGAAGGAATGCGTAGCTTTTCGCTCATCATATTTCGAGCTTAACTTGAACATGTTGCTCTCTAAGAAATTCATGGACACCCAGGTCTTGGAGTCCGTTGATGATGTCAGTATGAGGCACACAATCGGCAGCACACATATGGCGAGTGTCGAAAGGCCGTCGACGCGAAGGTGCTCGATGTGGCTTAGTAAGTCCAAGTCCCTGTCCTGGGCACTCAACCATGGTCTAAATCCGGTCATACACGATGGCAGTCTATTTCCTTGCTGAAGATACGTATGAGTCTTTCCATCAACTTTGATACGCATGATGTTAGCGATACTGGCCGATATGAGGCAAGGTTCGCAGGATCGTTTCCAGACTTGAGAACTGGCACCACCCATGCAGTCTTCCACGTTTCGGGGATCTCTCCTTTGCTCCAGACGCGATTCAATATGTTCGGAAGGGCTCGCCTTCGTTCGTATGGTATATTTGTTAGCATTTGATTGCTGATCAAATCGGGACCCACAGCAGAGCGTCTTTTTAATCTGCTAAGCGCCAAATCCAAATCACGGAAGGTTAATGGCGTATCCATAGCATGGAGTGATTGAGATGACAAATGGTTCGCCCCTCCTGCTGATGTACCAGATGTGTATACACCTCCAAAATCATCTGCATGGATTGGTAAATCTTTTCATCGCTTTAAAGCAAGTGCTTCGAATGGCTTGTGTGGGTGAATCTTTCCGGATATGATATATCCTTCTCATGGGAGTAAATGCCGACAAGCTCTCACAGAAAGCAGCCCATCGAACTCGTCTTAACATTTTTGTGTGACGACGGATGACAGCCTTTATCCTATTATATTGAGTTTTCGCAGAAGGATTTCCCTCTCATCTCATTAGTTTCCGCTTCGCTCTCCTACGCGCTGCGCAGGGATTCTTTAGTTTCAAGTCAGGAGTAAGGAAAGGACTTGGCAGTTTCAACACTGAAGTAGCAACTTTCTTGCTCCGCAATATATCTGCGAACCGCTCACCAGGGGATTCATCCAACCCTTCTCTGTATGTGTTCCAGCGTGTCACAGTACAGAATCATCGACCAGCAGTCTGAAATCCAATTATGCTAGTGAATATTGGGAAATGGTCGCTGCCCATCCTGTCTGGGACCGTTGTCTATAATACCAAAATGTCTGCAGAGTAACACGACGCCTATGGCTCTCCTTGAATCTGGTGGCCTGAAGAAAGTTGGTTTGCCATAGTTCGCCACACATAAGTCAGTAGCATCCACGGCAGCAACAAGTTCTTTGCCGTGCAAATCTACAATCTTATCTCCCCAAAACGAATGATATGCGTTAAAGTCCCCACAGATTATGCTAGGCGAGGGGCAACAAATGCAAAGATACTTTAGAAATGCCTCAATGGAGACCTTCCTTCGTGGACTTACATACACCAACGCCTCGCTGAGTTTTCGGTGTCCTAGGCACACTTGCAGAGCGGCGACTTCCAAGGAGGTAGAACAAAGGTCTTGGAGTTCTAAGGTGAAGTGAGGTATTTCGCACCTGATGTATATCATTGCACTGCCATTGCAAATGAAGGTATACTCAGATTTTCGTGTCTGATCTACCGTGGGATCGTCCTTCCATTCGGGATACCAGCCTCCGGGAGGGCTAAAATTAGAACAGGCATGTCTCGAAGGAAAGTACTTAATTCGCACAGACGCTGTGGAATACCGGCGAAGTTCCATTGCATTATTTAAGGGCACTTTTGAAAGGCAGAATAGACCAGGTGGGCGAGAAATTTCCATTATGCTACTAAGGGTATGCGGAAGTAGAGCAGAGTATTACTGACTCAAGAGCCAGCCCTTCTTCCTGCATATCCTTCGTTGAACTCACAGGCATCTCCTCGACGTGTGAGCGTAGTGCTGTGAGCAAAGCGCGTATCACATCTTTGCAGTTTTCCTGCTGACTGCTTCCAACTGATACTTGAGGTCGGTTAACTGCGGCTGCAAAGGTGCACTTTTCGGACTCTTTTGGAACATGTTCTTGAGAGGCGTTGACCTGTTGCGTTGGCTCAATAACTTAATTTGACGGTGTGAGACGCGGGAAATAAGACGCGCATTCTCATTTTCTGCGTCTTATCGGCTTTAGCATGTCTTGAATATATTGATGACAGCCAACCACACGCACGAATAACATACACAGTACTAAACAGTTTAACTCAGGCTAATGAAAGGAAACATGAAGTGATATTACAGTGGGTCCAGGGACATGCTGGTATAGCAGGCAACGAATTAGCGGACTCGTTGGCATAATCAGCCCATAAAGATGCAGAAATTCAACTCATCCTTTTATCACCGATGGACACCAAACGCAAATTGAGAGTACTAAAGAAGGACTTGTGTGTGTCAACCTGGTTTAATGAAAATACTAAGGAATCAATTCTTTACGAAGTAGACCCTCAACTCAAATACCAGCTAGATGCAGAACTTTCTAAAAGTATCGAGACACTAATTCATCGACTGCGCCATGGGACAACATACACTAAACATTTCCTGTATCGCATGAGACGGGTTCCTTCCCCGACTTGCTCTTGTGGCCACGACGATGAGGATGTTCGCCATCTACTCCTCGAATGCCCCATATACGCGATGCAAAGACGGCAGCTAGAACAAGAGCTACACTCTATTGATCCCCGCCAGAATTTCTCACTCGCAAAATTGCTGGGCTAATGGCCATCGAAAATAGCACAGCGAAAAGCATTGAACGCGCTTGAACATATTTATGAAGAAAGACGCATCTTTAACAAGTACTAGATATCGCACTAGTAATCACACGATGCTACTATAAGTTGCTTTTATCATTTGCAATTATTACTTCTTGTATATTACGTGCTATACATTTCTTTATTCTGCGCGTGCATTATTTTCACTCTGTGTAATTCCTCACCTGTGTACATGCTCATCTCAGTCCACATCATGGCCGTTTGTGTCTGTTTGTGACATTGTTTGCAAACTCATTGTTGTGCAACTTGAATTTGACTTTTATATTGCCATCTTCGTGGGTGTATAGGACTGTGTGCTGTGGATTTCTGACCGTATGACGTGATTTCTTTTCATTTTCTTGCATATTTTTTATATTGTTGTTTCCGCTATGTGATAAGGAGTAACCGTCACCATTATAAGGTGACTACGTCTCTTTCTTATATTTTCATTTCAATAAAAGAAAGATGCGTATTCTGTTTCTAAACCCCTTAGTTCTGGTGCGTTGGACGTCTTCTTCTTGTTCGATGGTGCGCTTGCATGCTTTGGACCTAAGACAAACATCTTATTCCTTCACTGAGCGGCTGTCCTTGCAGGACATTGGCCAGCTCAGGACTCAGGACAGCTGTTTGACTAGGTTTCCCCGCAGGTCTGTTCGTATGTTCGTTTGTTCGTGTGTTGCGCCCTACCTGAGGTTTCACGCGCTTCAGAAGACGAGAATTTATAACGCTTGCCAACTTTTTCTCTTGTCTTCTTAGTACTAAACACCCTTTTCCGCCCTTCTACCGCGAATACTCGTTTGTCACTGAGAAACTTAAGAACACGTTCAAAAAGTCCGTAGTAATGTTAATTAGCGTCATTTAGTTTTAGTAACGACGTTTATTCACTTGCTCTGGAATTGCATTAGGTACGATTGGTGAATCCTCAAGTAATAAACGTCGGAACAGCCTAAAGTACACAAGTAATATCGAAATTCTAGAAAGAAACTGGAAATCAAACCTATACATGCTTTTGCGCTGCTTGTCGCGAGAATTAGTGTAACTTTATGCATCGATAACCGACATTTTCCGATTGTGCTGTTTCTAGAATGCGAACTGGGTTCTTTTTTCTAACCATACCAGAAATAGTGCAGTTACTTTACTACGAGCACGCTTGCGTAGCGTGTAGATCGCACTCTATCTGGGCATGCGCATTTAACCCTGCTGAGAAAACTACTCCACTTCATTGGGCGATATGATTGCGGTAAAAGATAACTTAGTAAGATGAGCAATTTCGTTGAGTGGCGCAAACTTAACCAACAAGCGCAATTGCTCGAAGTTGGCCCACACGAACAAGTTCGTGGTCCGGGTTTAGAGCCCGGTACCAACGCTTTACCACGGCGCTCGTCCCGGGCTCGAAACTCGGATCAGGACGAATTTCTCTTCATCTGCGAAGCCTTCTTTCTGAGAAAACCGTACGGGTTTCTTTTGTAGCGTCGCATTACAGTCGGGTGGATGACAACTTTTCACCTATCCTGAACAATAATGTCTGCTCACAGGTATCTTCAAAGCACACCGATCTATCAATGGAATGGTGAATTATATTGTCCCGTTGCACCGAAAATCAGGGACGAGGACATGTGCATTACAAAGACAGCCTGTCTAAGATGTAGTGATGATGATGATGATGATGATGGTGATGGTGATGGTGGTGGTGGTGGTGGTGGTGGTGGTGGTGGTGGTGGTGGTGGTGATGATGATGATGCCGACGACGACGACGACGACGACGACGACGATCCTTCAATGAGATCAAGTGTGGAGCCGTCTTTTTCGTTTTCATATAACTCACACTACAAAATGGAGTCCACTAAAACTCCCGTCGTTGTCTTTATCGTCCACGCATAGCAGACGTGGCAATATTCAACGGAATCTTCGATTTACTTTATTAGCTATTATTTAGCAATTGATTATGTCTGCTCGTTATTGGCCAGTCCTCCAGAATGGGGATGTACCACTGTTACACAAGAGCGGGCAGAATCCTTGAATGTTGCTCAATACGTGTCGCAGTTCTCTGTGCATACAGCTGTCATCGCTATTCTTTACCCCATCGTGTTCGTCCTTGTGTCAGCATTGCGTAGATGTCTCACACTATGCGTCCGCCTGATGCGGTGTTTCCATTTCCGCATACCTTGTGGGCGGTGTAGTGCCTAAGCGTAAAAAATTCCTTGCATTAAAGTTGCGACCTTTGTGGTGCCAAACATAAACATTCCATGAGATCACACGTTGCATAGCATGAAAGCAAACAAAATTGTACGCATCATCATCATCATCATCATCATCATCAATAGCCTGGTTACGCCCACTGCAGGGCAAAGGCCTCTCCCATACTTCTCCAACTACCGCGGTCATGTACTGATTGTGGCCACGTTGTCCCTGCAAACTTCTTAATCTCATTCGCCCACCTAACTTTCTACCGCCCCCTGCTACGCTTCCCTTCCCTTGGAATCCAGTCCGTAACCCTTAATGAGCACCGGTTATCTTCCCTCCTCATTACATCTCTTGCCCATGCCCATTTCTTTTTCTTGATTTCAACTAAGATGTCATTATTTCGCATTTGTTCCCTCACCCAATCTGCTCTTTTCTTATCCCTTAACGTTACACCGATCATTCTTCTTTCCATAGCTCGTTGCGTCGCCCTCAATTTAAGTAGAACCCTTTTTGTAAGCCTCCGGGTTTCTGCCCCGTACGTGAGTGCTGGTAAGACATAGCTGTTATACGCACCATAGTTGCTTGTAAACCATTTAACTAGCCGCTTTACTAAAGATTCACTTCGCATAGATTCCAAGATGTGCGTTGAATCGGCACATATACTTTTTTATTCGTCATTTGGGTGCACGTTAGGATCAAGCGAATTGCATTTTCTTCTTCTTGGCATTAAAAAGTGGGCACGTGTTACAATTCACGGCGCGGTAGGATCGCGTAACTATGGCATTCGATTCCTAAGCGAGATGGAAAGTAAAAACGTATAATATTATAGAAGAGGGCTGGCCCACCTTAACTGCTAGTTTATATACAGGAAAAGGGAAACTCGCTTCTGCTTCAGTACAGAGCACTCCTGTACCCAAATATATTACTGAAAGAGAAAAAGATCGAAGCCACCTATAGATGAAACCCGTTAATTTCGCTTCGGTGAAAACGAGCCGGCAAATTTCGAGCGCTCATTAATCTTGAGAGTGCTTTCATTTTGTTGCCAGCGGAAAGCCAGTAGTGCACCGAGAAGGCAGTTTTGTTTCTCATGGCTCCCTCATCTAGTTAAGCGGAGGAAATAAAAGACACGCGTTTCGCTTTGTGCTATCAGCAGAACGCTGGCAATGGCGAGATAAAAATGAATAATCGCTTTCTCTGACTCCGCACGCGGAAGCTCAGGTGACCGACGTTGAAAAAAAAAAAAAAGGTTTGCCAGACAATACAGAATTACTCGCCGACCGCCCGCTACCCGTGATAACTGTAGAAATAGTACACCAAAATTCATTATTGATCGCCGTTATCTAAAACAAACGAGCAAAGCAAATACGCGAGAAGACTGCGGACAAAATTAACCCCTCGAATTAGCTTCTCAAGAGAAAGCATGGAATTATAAATTTATTTCACGCTTTTTATGCGCATTCCCGAATAAAGTTCGGTGACATCAAAGATGTCGTTCCGAGTTCCCGATTACGCGTTCAGTGCGTATTGGCGGAATAATTAGCATTTCGCTTTGTGCTTGATACTGCGAACTTAATTTTTAGTTTGCCTTCAAAGGGGGCAGTTCTTATCATTATAGGTTCTCTCTCTCTCTCTCTCTCTCTCTCTCTCTCTCTCTCTTGCTCGCTCGCTCGCTCTTCGAATATCGTATTTTCCACGTCCGCGGAAATACGACGCGGTTAATCACGAAACATTGCGCAATTTCACTATTTTGAAGTTGTTTTATCTCGAAGCCGTGTTTCTCCTGTGCTCTCTTCTTCCAGTCACGAGTTACCGTTCTGGAAATGAACGACAGCAAGTGGGATCCTTGCTGCCCCAAATACAAGAAAAGAAATGACCATCCTATGGACGGAAAAACAACCTTTGGCCCTCTTCCACGTTTCTAAAAAAATAATTACTTGAACCTCGGTATGAAGTGCATTTCACTTACTATTTTCGAAGCATCAATTCAAAAGCTTTCAAGCATTAACATTCAGACGTATGTTCTGGAATGTTATTTTCGTTTGTCCGCTTTGCTTCATACGTCCTGCAGGGTTAAATCCTCTGCAATACATTTTCATTTGCTCCGGTCTTGCGTCAATCCATCTCATTTTGTGAGCGCAACTTTCTTGTTCTCACCATACCATCC
The DNA here is from genome assembly GCF_023375885.2 of Dermacentor andersoni. Lineage (NCBI taxonomy): Eukaryota > Metazoa > Arthropoda > Arachnida > Ixodida > Ixodidae > Dermacentor > Dermacentor andersoni. Next base: position 137,165,807 of record NC_092818.1, read on the forward strand.
AATGCTCAATCCTCCACGACTGCATTTACCATCTCTTAGAACACAGTCTGTTACCACTGGCCTCGCGCGCGACTGACGGTGCGCTGTGAATGGGGCTCAGTTGACGTCAGATGGAGGACTCCCCTTTGTCATTTGCTACGTTCTGGCTAAAATACCGGCATTTTCATTATTGTGCTCGTGCCCTGACTGCGTTCTCGCGGAGCACGGAATTGCCGAAACACTGCGTATATTTTTTTTTCGAATGGTAGTTCTATAACTCTCCGCATCACGAGGTCAATAAAGGTTAAATATTTAGCTTCTCTTCCAAAGAACACCAACCGTCGCGGACAGGGACACGATCTTGTGATTAAGTCGCAATACATCACGCGGAGTGAGTAAACTATTAAAGTCTGTACAGCTACGGCAATGGAGCACGAACTCACGGTTCATTCGCAAAACTTCGCGTCGACTGAGCCATGTGTGTAGTTGAAAGCAAATTTTACTCTTCGCTCATAACGCTGGTTCCTTGGTGTTTGATGTATAAAGCTTTTGCAGACACGAAAAACATAATTTATAAATATATAATATAATATAGTCATGTCAAAAGAAGTCGACAAACAATGACACCAAGGACAGCATAGGGTAACTTACTTGTAGCTCTCAATTAAAGAAAATATAAATTAATAGAAATAAAAGTGGATGAAAAAAAGTGACTGCAGGCGGGGTATGAACCCACGTCTTCGGATTACGCGTGCGATGCTCTTACCAATTGAGCTACCGCGGCTTGAGGTCCCAGTGTCTAATTTTCATCGCCAGGTCTGCGAGTTGCAGTTACAAGCGTCACGTCTCCGGTCAAGTTTTTCACCACCGACCACCTCGACCGCCTCGACCGCCTCGACCGCCTCGACCGCCTCGACCGCCTCGACCGCCTCGACCGCCTCGACCGCCTCGACCGCCTCGACCGCCTCGACCGCCTCGACCGCCTCGACCGCCTCGACCGCCTCGACCGCCTCGACCGCCTCGACCGCCTCGACCGCCTCGACCGCCTCGACCGCCTCGACCGCCTCGACCGCCTCGACCGCCTCGACCGCCTCGACCGCCTCGACCGCCTCGACCGCCTCGACCGCCTCGACCGCCTCGACCGCCTCGACCGCCTCGACCGCCTCGACCGCCTCGACCGCCTTCGAGTGCCGGTGCTGAAACCTTCGTCGTAAACGGGACTTCAATTTGCATCTCTGATCGCTCAGCTAAATTTTTCGCTTCGCCAACGGGTGAGCCTGCGTCGACATGGATTCGGTCTGTTTTAACGGCGCCTTAGCCCCACGGGACACTTACCCCTCTTTAGATTATATGTATGTTATTTTCTCTCGCGTGTGTGAATGTTACGTGCATAAAGCGACGTTCCAAACCAGCAAGAAGGCTCGTCAGGTCTGAGGGATCGTCGTCGCGCCCAGCATAAAAATTATGTTTTCGACCATCTCATTGCAGCTATGTACTCGGTTCGAGAAAGCGCGCACGCTAGCCGCAAAAGTGCGCCCCCACGTAATCAAAATATAAATACATGCTCATTTAAAAAAAAAAAACGGCACTACCAATGGGCCAAGGAAAGGAGGCACACTTTGACCCCTCTTCGCGCTGTTTTTCTTTTCTTTTGTGTTCTTTTCTTTTTTCCTGTTTTAAAGCGTACGTACCAACTAGACGAAAGGCAAGCTCTCCAAGATCTTTTATACATGTTGCTCAGATGAAAGCTAGCTGCCCTGCGATCTCCTTGTTTCTACCGTCCTTGTGTCATCGCTACGAATCCAGCTTGGAAACGTACTTTAACACTGTGCGAACGGTTCCGAAGGACTGCTGTCTCACGTACGCACCACCGGAAAACGCGAAGGCTGGTTCGTTTATGCAAGTACACGAAAACTCCAGGCGAATTTCCGCCGTCGTCGTCACCGTAGTCATCCCTATCGCCGTGATGTTCTGCGTAAAGTCCAAGTGCGACAAGATCTTATCACACCTCGCGCGTTGTACGCTGTAGGTGCGAGGGAGAGCATACTATGGTGTTGAAACTGAGGTGCAGTGATTAGTACGACGTATCATTCGGCATTGCGGCTGGCAGCGAGATTTCCACTTCGTGTGCCATAAGGTTTCGTGATTCGCACATAGCATAGGCATAGGCATAGGCATAGGCATAGCATAGGCAATGATTACCCTAATAATGATAGCATATAACATATATCGTCACCAGCTACACACCCATCATAAAAAAACATTACTCTCGCGTCAAACTCCACCAATCAAAAACATGAATGGGACACCAATTTCCTTGATGACATGATATGTAGGAGACGTTGACGCCTTTGGGCGCCACCGGCTGCTCATTTTCACACAGAACGGCTACAAGCTAAAAATAAAACAACAAGCCGCCACTGAACAAAAGAAAAGTAACAAAAACGTAAATGTGAGACTTGAATCCAATTGACATAAAATGACCGAAACTCCCAAGAGAGATAACACAAAAAAACTGGAACGTAATCTTAGAGCTCGCATTAATGCATTAAAGCTGTCTCACAAACGATGTCACATAAAACGCACTGGAATGTAAAATCAGTTCATATATATATATATATACCGATGAAATCAAATACGAAAGTCAGGTCACCGAAAGTCACGTGCCTTCTTGAACCTCCTCCCTCCTAATATCGCCTTGTAGGTTACCACTCACGTTGCATCCTTAACCCAAACAGCTATGTTTGTCTTCTATGTTACACCTATCCTCCTCTGAACCCCCCGTCATTGAATCCTTCTTGCTTCTATTCCAGAATTCTCGTAACCTTACAAACTTATCAAATGGGCGTCCCAGAGAAGCCTTTATTTTTTTTTTTCAGGCACGTGCGTGAACACCATACCTTAATCGAACGGTACAGCTCACTATGACCGCGGGTTGTTTCGCACAGCATGCCTGTCTGTGAATGCTTTCCTGTGCCTTGTCACAGCTCCTTTGTTGGGAGCTTGACATGAGTGACATTCTCACTTGTATTCAAGAGGCGCTACAAAGTGGAGAAGAAAGCCGACAGTTCACAGAAAGTTTCTGTTTTTGCTTATCGCCCCAATGGTTGGATTTTTTATTATTCTCTCTTGTTTATTTCTTTTTATATTGGCATATGCAATTTTCGAATGGTATGGGAAAGGCATCGAATGCTGCAAGCACACATAAGCAGAATACATGTTTGTTGCGGAAGGAAAGTGTAGTCAACCACACAATAGCCTTTTCTCTTTTCTTCCCTGATAGTCCTTGATCGTAAAAAAATTACTCCAAGATTTATTACAACATTCCTGCGAAAAAACGTTATCGTACTCTAACCGTAGCCAGCGCATGAACATAACTTGTCCCTCCGTGAAATACGAATGCGGCCCCGAAACTGCTGACAGGAGTTTCCCAGTGAAACTCCACTAGTAACTTAGCCGGATTTCGTGACCGTGGGTGCTACGGCATGGCTGTTCTCTAGCTGAATAGGCCAACCGATCGCCGCGGAGGACGCGCGCGATATCGCGACTGGGTTCCTTGCACCACCACCAGATGGCGCTCACCTCCGCGTACCTGGGTAGGCGGTAGGCGAAAAGCAGGGAAACGACAAAAAACGGAGACGTATAAAAGCAAAGTTCGCAATAGGAGATCAGAAAACTTGGTTGTGGGATTTCATAGTGTTCTTTTTTCTTTTTTTCTTGTTAACCTAGGTAGGACATTAGGCAGTATAATAGCGAGAGCTTGGTGGCGCAACCCACCGCCCCGATCCAAAGGGGACGCTCATAACATCCATCCTGGGAGGCATTACTTTGCGGCATATTAAGGATTTAGATTCTGTGCGAATCGGTTTTTGCTAGAAGCCACGTGCTGTGAAAGCTTCGGTATTTGCATTACAAAAAGCCGTGCAATACATGACAAGAACGCCGGGAAAGCGTGCAGTGTGCAGGGTGTCCATCAAGGCATACGAGGGGACGGTTGAGAATGGAGAGGGAATCGAGTAAATCGGCAGACACTGTGATGTCGATGCTAGGCTGAAAAAAATGGAGGCTTTGCACGATGAGCTTGTCAAACAGGTTGAAGAGCTAAAAAAAATGAGCTAAATGTTGAGCGTGACGCACGGAAGGTAGTGGAGAAAAGACTTCAAGCAGCCGAGGAAAAGCTGAACAGGGCCGCCATTGTGAAAGAGAGTGGTCGTGACGTGATAGAAGAGGGAGTGCCAGCAAAGCACGTGGATTGCGTGCAACGTGGGGAGAGGGTACCTGGAAAGAGCGGCACCTACCTTGAGGCCGCCACACAGAAAAAGCAGGAGCGCAGAGGTCAATCCACCTTGTCAACTTTGAATCACGTGGAAAAGGACAAAGGGAAGCATGGAGAGTTAGAAGAGAGTGAAATGGTGATTATCGCGGGCTAGGTGCTCAGAAGCAATTGTGGAGAGGGTGAAAGGCGATAAAAGAGTGGCGGTAGGGACATTGCCAGGGCGGGCACTGGTTTCCGTCATGGAGGGAGCAAAAGCAAGGCTCGCGGAAAATGCCGACGTGCGATACCTTGTCATATTAGCAAGCGGGTTAAATGACGTCCTAAACAGAAAAGGAACAGGACTGGCCCAGCGCTTGGCGACGGGGGTAAAAGACTTGCGCGAGCTGTCCCCTCAAGTGCAGATCGTGGTGTGCACGGTGCCGGAGGTGCCTGTACGTGGCAGTCACGTACAAAGAGCCGTCGTGGCTGCTAATGAGGTGATATGAAAAACCAGCCGAGAGAAAGGATTCGAGGTTGTCAAAATAAACAGGGAAGTGAGAAGGTGTGGTGGTTTTGAACGAGATGGGATCCACTTAAATTACAAGCTTGGATGAGAAGTGAGCTGGCGACTTGCGCGCTCTTGCTTTTTTAGGGGGCCCATGGGTGCTCAGGAGGCTAGAGTAGGTAGTAATGAAGAAGGTCCCCTAAAGTAACCTCAGTATAGCATCGCCGTCAATAACAGAAAAAGGAGGAAAGGAAGAAAAAGAGCTCGCCATGTAATAGGCTACATAAACATGTAGGGCGTCAGAAGAAAGGAAAAGTGGGCAGAGATTGAGGAGCAGTTAAATACAGAACAAATAGGGGTGTATGCGGTGACAGAAACGCACCTTAGAGGCTCAGAAGAGCCGCCACTGATTGAGAATTATGCTTGGGAAGGGTGCAACAGAACTAAGTCGGAAGGCAAGGGAGGGGGAGTCGAACTGCTCATCCATCAGGGAGCCAAATGGGAAAGGGTAAATTCAAAATCTCAAGATCATCTTTGGTTATCAGGTACAATGAGTGGAAAGAAAACTTGGCTGGGCGTAACGTATTTGTGGACTGGAAATAATTGCACAGAGAAGAATCAAGAATTAGTGGAATGCATAAGTGCTGATATTAAGTGTTTCGGGAATGACGCTGAAATTATCCTATTAGGTGCCATGAATGCAAACATACAGGATCTAGATGGCTATACCGACAACAACGGGAAGTCAATGCTAGATCTTTGTGAGCAACATAACCTCGTTATCGTGAATACAAGTCCTAAGTGTGAACGGCAGATCAAGTGAGAAGTGGGAAACTGGCAATCGACCATTCATTGCTGTCTGATGACAGAAGGAATGCATGATAAGTTGAGAGAAATAATGATTGACGAGGTATGGTGTAGCAGCATAGGGAGTGACTGTAAACGCATGATTTTAAAAATGGGATACATAATTTGGAACGAGAGCAAGGAGTGCAAAATCGCCAGACCAAATTTGAACGCTGAACAGATAACAAATATAGTCACAAGAGTGGAGGAAGAACTTGGCAAATGACAAAGAGTGGGAATATGGTGAGCTTTTAAGTGTGATTACAACAGAAATACGGAAAGAGAAACAACATGTTTATCGGAAAGGAAAAAAGAAAGGAAAAAAGCTGGTAGAACGGGGAGATACGAGAAGCGATCGCCGAACGACAGAAAGCATTCAGAGAGCACAGGCAAGCAAAGAAAGCGCAGTTGCCGCAGAGTGAAGTAGCCAGTAAATGGGAAATATACCAGGGAGAAAAAATCTGTGGTTCCAATACTGGTGCAAGCAAAGATAAAAGCTGAAAGTGAACGTTGGTAGTCAGAAATACGTGAGAAAAAGAAGGCCGCACCTAGAATATTTTGGAACCACATAAAGCTATTAGGCAGGAAGTCAACAACAATACGACACCATATCCTAGACGATCTTGGAAACAAACTGGAAGGGGAAGCGTCATTAAATTACATCCGAAAAATAACAGGTGGATTTCTCCAAGGCAATGATGGGGTTGTACTTGAAGAAAAAAAAAAGAGTATGAAAGAGAACCAGATGGGAAAGGAGCTGGTGCTGACAAATTTCAACTGGAAGAAAGCCAAAGAGAAAATTCCCAAGCGCACAGCCACAGGGCTAAACGAGGTTTCCGTTAGGCTGATTAATGAACTAGGACCAAATACTAAGGCAGCTCTTGTGAAAATAGTGGAAAAAACTTTAAAAGATACACGAATACCAGACAGTTGGCGACAAAGTAGAATGAATTAAGCTTATAAAGGTAAGGGCGAGAAAGATAGTATTCACTCGTATAGACCGTTGCTCATTACATCAGTAATATGCAGGTTAGCAATGCAGGCAATCAAATTAAAGCTGCAAGCATGGGCAGATAATAATGGTATTTTGGGATAACTTCTGGATGGCTTCAGGATAAGTAGGCGCTTGGATGATAACTCATTTGTTCTTACTCAGTGTATTGGAATATCAAGAGTAGAAAGCCGACCGTTATATGTGACCTTTTTAGACATTACAGGAGCATATGGCAACGTAGACCGCAATTATTTCGGGGATATTCTAGAAGGCGAAAGCCTAGGCGATGATTTTCTACAGCTTTTGAAAGAGAGTTACCTAGAAAATAACGTTTGCGTTTAATGGGAAGGGATGAGAAGCGAGGAGAAAGTTTATATCAACAAAGTACTGAGGCAGGGGTGCCCTTTATTCCCACTGCTGTTTATGATGTACATGGTGAGGATGGAGAGGGCATTAGAAGGAAGTAATATCGTGTTTGATCTCTCGTACAAAAAGGCGGTTACAGTAGTAGAGCAGCAGCTGCCAGGTTTATTTTATGCGGACGACATTGTGTTGCTAGCTAACAAGCACAGTGATTTGCAACGTCTGGATAATATCTGTGGATAGGAAGGCGAGAATTTAGGTATGAAATTTAGCGTTAGAAAATCAGGTGTTATGGTATTAAATGAAAACAGCGAACAGACAGTGGCAATACAGGAGCAGGAAATACCTCGGGTAAAAGAATATCAGTGCCTTGGTATATCGATCAACGAAGGCTATAGATATATGTAAACATAGGAAAAAACAATAACAGTAAAGGGGAAGAGAAATGCAGCCATAATGGAGCACAGGGCGCTATGAGAATAAAATAGGTACGATGTGCTCTAGGGTATGTGGAAAGGTGTAATGGTTCCAAGACTTACTTTTGTAAACGTGGTTGTTTGATTGAAATCAGGGGTACAGTCAGGACTCGATGGAAACCAAAGGTCAGTGGGACGCCTCGCATTGGGCGCTCACGGGAAGACTACAAATGAAACTGTGCAGGGTAATATGGGCTGGACAAGGTTTTAAGTGAGGGTTGCTCACAGGAAAATTGATTATGAAGAACGACTGAGGAATATGGAAGAAAGTAATTGGGCTGGGAGAGCGTTGAAGTATTTGTACAGGAAAAACATCGATTCACAGTGGAGGAAAAACACTAAGAAGATTACCAGTAAATATGCGGCCTGTAGGGTGAGCAACACAGCAACAAAGAACATCAAGCGGCAAGTCATAGAGGCTGAAATAATCTCATGGGTGGCAGCAATGGAAAAGAAGCCTGCCACGAGTAACTACTAAAGAAGAAAAAACTAAATCAGGAAAAAAAACAATTTATCATAACTCAAAGGGAAGCTCATTAGTTTTCGAATCGAAATCAGGATGCCTTAGAACACGCACCTATAAAGCGAGATATAAGAAAGAAGAAGAAGCATGTGCTTGCTGCGGTAAAGCTAGGGAAACGATGGAGCATATTTTATTAGACTGTGAAGACGTCTACCCAGCGGTCGATTTAGGCACCACTGGCCTCCTTGAAGCCTCTGGTTTCAGTGAGAGCAGGGTGAAAGTAAACATGTCCGTAATAAAGATTAGTAAGACACGATTAGAAGATTGGTGGAAGAAAAGTAGGGAAAAGACAAAATACGGAGGCGTACAATAACAAAGTTCACAATAGGGGCCCAGAAAATTTGTTTATGGGAATACATAGCAGGTTATTTTTAACCTAGGTAGGACATCAGGCAGTAAAATAGCAAAAGCTTGGGGGCGCAACCCACCGCCCCGTTCCAAAGGGGACGCTCATAACATCCATCTATCCAACCATCCTAAGTAGCGTAGACACAATGGAGGAAGAGGTCAAGAAAGTTGGCGTCCAAGTAAAGGGTAACTGAAAGTGTAAATAGATAACCAGGAGTAACCAGAATGAGATAGAGAGAGAAAAACAGAGAGTGAGTCGGATGCGAAGAATGGAAACGAAAAAGACCATGGCGATTGATAAGAACGAGAAAAAATAAATTAAAAGAAGGAATTTGTACGATGTCACGAAGGGAAGTGTCTCGCTATATCAGGCTCGAGCTGGTTGCCTAAGAACATGCTGGAGCAAATATTCGCAATTATATGGGGCATGTGTACGCTGCAGCAAAAATACGGGAACCACTCAGCACATCCTTATGGAATGCGAGGGGATTCACCCAGCGAGACCTGTACATAACGTACAACTTCCAGAAGCGCTTGGATTTAAAGTAGACGGAAGAACCAACCAGTCAGCAGCTGAGATAAGCTAGAGACATTTGGCGTATTGATGGACAAAAAACAGGAAAGATACTGATACGACCGCATCCATTACAGGCATAGGCAGCGGTACAAGGTAGATAGAGAAGATTCAAGAGACGTATACCGGTATGCTCGAAGGGGAAAAGCATTGATAGCGTACCTAAGTAACTCAAACAGGCTGTGACTATTTGTCCTCGCCCCGTTTCAAAGGAGACACCAATAAATCATCATCATCATTATTATTGTTATCACTGTGGCAGCGACGGTGGCATTGCATTAGCCTGTCTACAATGCCTGAATAAAACCTTCCGTGTCACTTTGTGTGGATATTCAATAAACACAAACTCGTGTTTCGACTGTTTACGCATTCACACAGAGCTTCACTATGTATCGATTCCAACTCTTTGGGTCAGCTGTCTTTTTTTGTCATCACTTTCTCGCTCTCCTGTCCCTCTACTCTCTCCTTTCCCTCTCATTCTCTCCATATTCATATCACAGTTTTTCCAGCTGTATGAGGAGCTACTTGAGGGCGTGCAAACTTGCTTCACCTGTTTTTTTTATTACATGATAGTTAGGAAATGTTAACGCCTTTAGTCGGCACCGGCTACCTCTTTTCGCATTAGACAAGCTGTGTGTATGTGAATAATCTCTAAAGTTGCAGCTTCATTAAACATTAGCCCGAAGTGAACTAAAATATGACGCAGCTATATGGGCTCCCGGTCTCTATCGCTTATAGCTGCCTTCGAGGCAGTACAAAACCATGCATGACGTTTCATTCTTTCCAACTATCATCGCATCGTTAGTGTTACAGCTATGAAGGACACAATTTCTTTACCCAGCCTTTCTGATCATAGTAAAGCTGTCCGCCTTTGTTTCATAAGATTTATCGCAATAATTCATTTTTAAGGATATCCTACTAACAAAGCTATCCTACAGTTCTACACGCATTGATTACCGTCATAAAGTAGGTATTCTAGTTTCAAACACTAAACATTATGATGACTCATTTATTCTCAGTACGTCTTTGTGTTTGAATCGCCTTCCACATAATGTTGTCGCAATTAGAGATATTGATGCTTTTATAAGGGCTGCTACGAACGTGTTTTGTCAATAGGTACTTAACTGTTGCATCATTCTTGTTATGGGTGTCAATTGTATTGGATATTTTCTATTATTGCTGCGGTTGTGTAGCATTTATTAGCATTGTAACCTCGCCCCTTCGAAATGCTCTATGGCTTTGAAGGTATTTGAATGAATGAATGAATGAATGAATCAATGAAACATAGAAAGCCGGCACTGAACAAATAGAAATGTAACAATAAGGAAAAGGTTGGACAGTACAGTGTCGTAAATGCAGTGAAACAGTTCACCAAAGAAAGCACATGAAAACCAAATTTGAACACAAAATCAACTCCCATAAATGTACAAGAGACAACTTACAACATACTTGAACGGAAAGACAGCTCACATGCAATAAATGCAAATCACGACAGATGTCATACAAGACGCCCTAGAACTTAAAATCAGCTGTCATGTCTAAATACAGAAAACACGAAATCTGGTCACAGCAATCCAAATGGTTATGGGTGTCGAAAGGAACACAAACTGGAATCAACAATTTCTCACAATATTACTCCCTAGAAGAAATCCTTGGAAAGCCAATAACATTCGCCTTTATAAGGTATCTGTAGGCCATCGGCCTAGGGTTTTTTTTGTAGCGGTTGTGGGCTTGCAGTCCATGGTCAATAAGGCGTGTATCAGATGGTACCTTTTATTATCATATCGGGGACATTCCCGCATTAGATTACGTGTCTCTTGATCCACGTGGCCCCAAATGCATTGCGGACTATGTAGGCGTGGCAATTTTTTTGCGTCTCAAGCGGTAAACTGCCGTCTCAATAGAAATGCTGGTATTTCATGTGCATGCTATTTCGAAATCAAGCCAAGGGTCAATGGTAAATAATACTGAAGATTTTCAACTTAGATCAAACCACGTTTCTTTGCAGCCAAAAAGCTGAAATCTGTTGAAGATATGGCGCAACTTCGTTTCGTCTTCTTAGCATTTATAAACTGCAGCGTGAATGTGCGACAAACTCCGCTCTCCGCCCTCGTCAGGCCTATTTTAGCAGCATAAAAACAAGGCTGAGGACTCCCAGTAAGCCAAAGACAGACCCGAAGTAATCAACAGCCGCCATACAAGGGAAGTCTGCAGTTGGATCCTTGACATAGGCAAGTCCTTTTGTTGAAACGTTCGCTCCTGTCTGAACCATTTCCTTCTCTTTCTATCCCCTCCTTTTTTCTTTCTTTTGACCCCTGGTAACAACTTTAGTGGTATGGGCAACACACCAGCATCTTCTGCTAGTTATTCTTTCCATCGCCAGCTAAGGCGAACAAAGGGAAGAAGTAAGCTGAACAGGCACAAAAATGCACGCTGACAAAGCAGAATGGCGGCGCACTTTCGAGAGCGGACGAAAATTGCAATCCCAAAACGATCAGCACCTCGCATTCTGCGGTACTCTCATTAAGAGCCACGGCGGCAGGTTTACGTTCAGCACGCCTATTGTTCGTCCCCGTGTTCGTGTAAAAACAGTCGCCTATAGCAAAGTGCTTGCCTTACGCCGCGGAGAGGAGGACAATGCCGCTTCTTTTTTTTCAATTTACTGCTATGCAGTCAACTTGTATGTCTTTCTGACTTTAGTGAAAACTGCCGCTGCTTTAGGCAGCGCCTTTCAATGCACCTATTAGTCCGTCGGAGCTCCGCTTACGCACACCGTTATCTTTTGTCGCAGAAATCTTACCGGTAAAAGGTGATTATGTTTCCTTGTAATGACATTTTTACCGCCCTTCCAGGAAAAAAAGGAGACAAGCGTCAGCACCCTGGTGTTTATTATTTTTTTAGTCTTTTTTAGTAATTTTTTTTTAATTTAGGCTGAACCATTTGCTCGCGTCCAGATTCTTATCGCCAAACTGCAATATCAGAAGTGCAAACGTTTCGAAACCAGAGAGAGAGAGCATTTTCCACGCATTTCATATTCAAATCAAATGCACTTAAAGTCTCCTGGAGCCACAGTTTGAACAGGCCTAACTATTCGTCCTTTGTAACATTGATGAGGGGTTTAAAAAACAAGAACTTGCACGCTACTCACGACATTTGCGTACAGCTGATAATGGTTCAATTCCTCGCCTTTTGAGCGTCCTCCAAAAAAAAAAACTGACAGTAAACATGAATCTCGTTTTCTATCCAGTCCAGAACGAAAATGTGCGATAGTTTTGTAGCAGCATCTTGTTTTTAGATTGTTGACTTATTGCATATTTGGCGTGAGCCAGCACAGCGTAATAAGTTGAAGTGGCATTCTTTTTCTTTTTTTTTTTTGTACGCGTGCACCAATTCTCTATTGACGAAAAAAAAAACGAAGATAGAAATTGGGCCTTTCAACCAAAACACACCATTAAATAAGTGCAAAAGGGTGGTGTTGGCGATATGGTTTACCGTACTTCAAGAAAAAACAGCGCTACGAAGACGCGGACTACAAAGACGCGCCTGTCAGTCGTACATGGTTTTCTTTAGTCCGCATCTTTGTAACGCTGTTTTTCTGCAACTAACTAAGCGTCCTGTCGTTATAACCCTTTCTGGTCATGTGAAATTAACAAAATAAAGAAATCTCTAAATCATGACACCTATTACAGGTAAGCAATGGCTAGCAAAAAGTGAAATTTATGAGTAACGACCGACAGACATAAACAAGCAGAGCGAAACAATAGGAAAATTATATATATGAGTGCGAGAACAAGAAACCAAGGAAGTAAAAGCGACATCAGACATATCGCGTCAGATTGCAGAGTGCAAAGAGGCCGTCCATGAGAATCCACAACTCAGGCACTTAAGAAATGTGTAGCACTGTATCGTTCACAAAAATAGAGTTTAATAATAAATACGCTTTGGAACAAGAGCTGCATCATCGCTTCAAATTGCCTCAGACATATTTCTCTCTATCACTAATGCCTGTAACTTCTCACATCCGGCATCATTACAGAAATAGCATTAAGTGACACTACGTTGGTACATAGAGCTCTCGTCCACTGCCATGCGAAAAAGAGCATCAAAGTGTAGTGCACTAGCGCATCTCACCGCATGTTCAAAGTCACACTACGAACAGGACTTTGGTTTGGATGAGTTGGCTCTTAGCTACAAGCCTAACGTAAAAAACGTAGCTGCAAAAAGCACAAAGACAAAGAATTGTGTGTCCCGGGTATACTGCGTGCTCTTTGTGCTTCTTGTGCTGTGTTTTTACTTGTTAGTTCTCGATACGGCCACTAGTAGGCATCCCAGAGCACCCTTAATGTTTCGCATTTCCTAATAGGTGGGAATGAAGGTGGTTGTTTTGCTGATACAACTAACCTAGGGAGCACACGCTCGCGATACTTCCGCGATCTTGAATAGTTGACACAGGTACGTATGACACAAAGCGTAAGCGGCCTCAAAAGCTGTACTTTCTCTAATGCTTAAGGTATTTGTTAAAGCGAAGCTTTGTATGGCTAGGCAAAACAAAAAGTTGCCTGTGGTTTAGCTCTGGTTAACCCTAGTTGAATTGCGAAACCAAGAGCTGCATGGCTACGCTTGTGGTGTTAGCTTGTGGTTAAGCATTTGGTTTAGCTCTATTGTATAGACACGATAAGACACACTGTTCAGGTAACGACTAGGCTTTTGTTCCTTATACTAATGTAGACGCTGCGATGATCGGCTATCGAGAACTCCAAGCGGTCTCTTCCACAGTTGAAGAGTCACTCCGGGACGTGGCACGACTTCTGCTAGCTTCATCTTCGTTACGACGCTCCTCGAGTCGTGCGGCGCCTTCTTCTGGAGTCTCTTGAGCACGTTGTCTCTTCTTCGCTTCGTTCTGTCGTTGTTGCGTCTCTTTTGCGCTCTCCATAACGACTAAATACACTGAGGCGAAACACACACACACACACACGTATATATATATATATATATATATATATATATATATATATATATATATATATATATATATATATATATATATATATATATACATATATATATATATATATACACACACACACGCCCTGCGAGGCTACACCTCTATCTCTACCCCAGCGGAGCACATCTGGTGGAGCGAGCGGCGACGGCAGCGGCGTCGACGGCGGCGCCATCTGTTGGAGCGCGGCTGCGGCGTTGCTAGGTGACGGCGGCTCAAGGTCGCTCGTCGGCCACGGCATATGGCATACGGCATACGGCTGCCTGCATACGGCATACGGCGCGATGAGCCGAAATGGCTCGCTAGCTGGCGTAGTAAAGCTTTCGATTTAAAATGCGTATGTCCATGCCGGTGTGCAGAAAACTATCCTCATCAGCAATGGTGCCGAGCGTCGGCGTCATCTTCCACAGCAAGCTCGTTGGCGCCCCTCGCCACAACCGCGCAAACGCGCTCGTAACCCTATGGCTCGTGCCACTGCTCACGCGTTCGTCGTCGTCGTCTTCCCCAGCTGGCTCCGTTGCCGCTCGTCATTCCAGCGTAGAATTTCACTTCTGTCGTCGCAATGGGGAGGCCGCGTTTACGGGAGTATGAACCATTGCTTAAGGGAGTATGACCCATTCATTGTCTTACGTGAAAGCCAGTTTTAATGTTAAAGAATTGCAAGCGTCAATGCCGGGCGGATGCTACTAACCACGTGACCGAGCAAACTCGAGACACCGAACGCAAGCGACAATGACGGACTGCGGGCATACCGTCACTGACGTCTTTCTCTCCGTAGCAGTCGAACGTCTGTTTAACGTCAATTAGAAACACAAAGACGTAACCAATAATAGAGAAATACTTTAATGAACAGTCGGGATTAAGCCAGTGATTAACACCGGGGCCGCACGTTTCAGATTCGCCGGTTAACCATCTGTACGGAGCGTTTGGGTGGGGATGTGTTTTTTTTTTTTTTGTATTACTCGAAATCGTGTCGAAGACACAGGCGTAATGATTGCGCCTGTGTCTTCCTCCGCCGTCTTTCCTCAAGAGAGGCTCGTCGGGGCTTGAAATTACAAAGCCTTCCTATCGGCGCCGGGTTGGCGCAGAGCAAAAAACAATTCCGCCAATAAATAGCCAGTTTCGGCACAAACAAGGTTATGGCCAAAAAAGGAAAAACAATGTCTTAAAGACAATGCTATTTGTATACTGGTGCGCCCTTCCGCATGCGAAGATTCCTCAACCATTGTCTTATTTCATTTCTCCTTTTCAATGCTTATCTACAACCTACCTTCGTCTAAGGCAAGTTGTTTTTCGCAAAGTCTTTTGCCATGCCCCGACGATGCCCGCATCTGCCCAAACACGAATTACTTCTGAGGAGTCGTCAGTACTGTCGAAGAGCGCGATTTCGTCATGCGTAAGGACAAATAACTGCCTTGCCGCTGGCTGTCTGCCTTGATGTATTTTTGCCTTATGCTCCTCCTAACGTGTCGTATTTTCGTTCTTTCTTCTTTTTTTTTTCAGCTATGAGGCTAAGTCAAAAGGTCTGCAGGAAGGCATGGTTGACCGAGCAGTCACACGGAGGGCACATCGCCAGCCATTGTTGCGCCCCCTTTCTTTGCAGAAAGGAGTCAATAATACAATGGTGTATACGCATTACAATCTTCATCTGTGCTTCGAAGGCTCTAGTGTGGCCCATGTATCGGCTGCCAGGGGCTCGGACGGAGCGGCGCCTGCGTGTTGCTCTGTTTTTCGTCTCCTCGCTTTCTCATTCGTACTCAGGGTTCAGCCTCGTGGCCGCCGCCCCTTGTCTATATTCTTTTCCCCTATCTTGTCTCGAACACGCAAAACGTTTTTCGGGATAACTGCACAGACAGGCAGGAACACGCGTGCCTTGTGCACTGAACCATCCCGTCTGTTCTGGTGAAACCTTTCCCCTCCGCCAAGAATGCGTAATCATACTTATGTTAGCTCTTACAGGAGCAAAGAGGCGGGCTACCTTAGACGCCCTAACAAAAGTGATCGCGGACGCTGCACTGCAAGCTGCAGACGAGAACATCAAAGCAAGCCTTGACGTAGTTTCCTCAAGAAATTCCGGGAGAAAGTAAATCCTTGTTTACCACTACTCTCGCCCACTGCACTCGCCCTCTTCCAAGCTAACACAACCCTCACGACAAAAGGTCGGATATTCTTCTTGCGAGCGGAAAAGAACATTCTGTTGACACAATGCTTAACAAGCTGCGCAGCTCTTTGGGTGGTAATGCAGCCTATTGAATAATACAGACTGAGAATGATTGCTGCTCGGCAGAAGCTCACCGTAACACTCAATGAAACTCTGCTGAACACGCACAAAAGCCAGGATGACATGAGTTTTCTTCCATGTGCGCATTAAGTACCTACTTTCAAGCGAGAGTGAGCAGCCTCCTTCATGTTCGTAGAAAGAATACTTTGTATTTCTTTCAGTGGACGCGAGAACGCTATACCTTTTCTTCGCTCTCATCTACTCTCCGTACATCCCTACTTAACACCTTATTCCTCATCATCCATTAATAGGAAGCAAAAGATAAGCTGTGGAAGCGCATTGGTAAGAATACGACTCGTTAAGGAGGTTCTTGAACCTGGCAAGGTCCGCTTATCCAGATAGCCAACGCGCGCACGCTGCAAGCGCGAAACCATGACATCGTAATGCCGTGAAGATCAGGCGACGACCAGACAAGCTCTTTGGCTTAATGAGCTTCGTCAGAGGTGAGACAAATGAGATTGTGACATCACTTTAAATGAGTTACATCACGGTTAGTCTTCACTCCTTCTCGGGGACAAACTTTGCTCGATTTCAATAAACCTGTAAATAACAGAAAAACGCCAAAGCGATTAGGCTCAGCAGAATTTCGCCGCATGGCACATTGTCATGGCGGAGATTGCAGTGTCACGGCTCTGTGTACTCTTTATCTCTAATCTTGAAAAGAAATGCAAGCGTACAATGAAAACGTCAACCGTTCTACTTTTCGTACTGAATGAAGGATAGATAGGTTAGGTGCGTCGCTATTTATTTTGAGAGACATTGACAATATAACGAAGTTCTTTTTTGACATTTGCAAAGAAGGGAAAGTCCGTCGATCCTGAAGGGATATTGTGTGAATTCTGGGAACCTGTATGACGTTCAAATTCGTGCTTCAACAGTTACTGACCCTTTCGATGTGAATTCAAATTTTGGCCACCTATGGCTGGCTTCATGCTGCGTTCTTCAATAATTTTCGTAGAAGAGGTAACAAGAAGCTTTTCTTTAAGACCAATCCTTCTTTTATCAAATACAATTATTACTGTTTCATTATAATCATCGGCAGCAGCCTATATTTACGTCCACTGCCCCAGGACGATAGCCTCTTTCAGCGATCTGCGAATAACACTGTCTTACGCCAACCGATTTCAAGTTGCGTCTGCAAATTGCCTAATTTCATCACACCACCTAATTTTCTGGCGCCCTCAACTGTGCTTCACTTCCCTTGGCTCCCCTTCTGTAACTCTAATGGCCCACCAATTTTCCGCCGAATGCATTACATGGTCTGCCCAGCTCCTTCTTTCTTTCCTCTTCGTGTCAACTAGAATATCGGCTACCCCCGTATGCTCTCTGATCCACATCACTCTCTTCTAGTCTGTTAATCTTACGCCTAACAAGTTTCGTTGCATCGCTCTTTGCGCGGTACATAACTTGTTATCAAGCTTCTTTATTAACCTCCAAGTTTTTGCCCCCTATTTAACCACCGGTAGAATGCAATGATTGTACACTTTTGTTTTCAACCACATGGGTAAGCTCCTGGTCACTATACGAAGGCTTCACTACACGTCCGTGCAATTAGAGGTGATATAGCTTGCTGTCACGCAATTGCGTCAGTTTGCTTGAATCTAGATCCGAAAGTCCCTTGCTTAAAATCTTGCTTAAGCACACTTGCTTAAAATCTTTTCTTGTGAAATAAAGTTTCTATATACTGTATATATAGGCTTAGATTGTCCCAATATGCCAAAGCTCTGCTCACAAGCAGCAATTACATAAGGGAAGCATGAAATCTAACGAAGCGTGTTGCAAACTTAACTGTTCCCCGAATGTAAATTTTAATAACTGGACTATGCGACAGCCTCTATATACTTGTTCGGTGTACACATATACCTGAGCGCGCATCACTTCTCGTAGCTTCTCGCTCCTCTTTTCCTTTCTTCCCACTTGCCCCTCCCTATTTTTAAGTTGGAAAACCAGATGAAACCTGGCTAACCTTCCTGTGTTTCTTTTTTTTTTTAATAACCACGTATTTCTTGGGCGATCTGACCTCTTTAATGAACACTCGAAAATCCCTTCTCCTATGAACCTGCGTGGCAGGTACATCGGCCGCGCAGTCTAAAATACCACAAGGCAGTGCAGTGAAGCATGTTCACTGAACTCCTTTCATTTCTTTTCACGAAGACGAAAATAGCTTCATCACTGGGCTCTCACGCTATCATTAAAAATGACCCTCGGACGTACGCCCTAACTAACGTCAGTTTTAAGGGCAATGAAAAGCATCTCTTCAGGCGTAAACTGCCAAGGCTAGTGTCTAACAAGATGAACACACGGCGAAGTCAATATTTCTACACCGTACTACACGAGCAGAGACACCCAGCCTCCCCTTATGACTCCTCCTCCTTCCCCTCTATATGTTTTTTCTTAGTTTTGGAATTGTTCACTTTTTCTTTTTCAAAATCTTTCTTACCCTTCAAGTCTGTCTGCCTCTGCTGCCACGGCACGCCTGGTTAAGCCCTCCATTTTATCCTTGTCTTCGATCAGAGGCCCTCCCCCTTCCCTCTTTCCATTTCTCTCCATGGGTTCAGAAGCTTTATATAGATATTTTTGCACTTTATTCCACTTCTGTCATTTAGCTTTTGGCTCGCACAAAACCGTTTGTCAGTTAGACTTGCGCAAAACTAACTACTCACAAAGAAATTACGCACTTAAAGGTACTGCTTAAACTCGAAAAGGATCCTTTGTCACAACCGTCAAACGATTTCAGAAACGTGGTGCACCTGGCATTTAGCCCATTACTCCCCGGAAACCACTGTAATGATCCCTTTTCTTATCATTCAGTTTAGACTGCGCTTCCTTCAGTCCGTTTACTAGCTCAGCTTAGTTTTGTAGAAGAGGACTGCACGGTGCTGTTGTAACTCTTTTCACGCAGCCAGAACTAATGATCTGTTCCTGTTCGCGTCTCAGTCAGCTTAGAGATCAGTGGCGCATTATTACGGGAACATATTGCGAGGCTTTTCGGGCACAGCACTAATGATGTGTTCGCAGTCGTTTGATGTCCTTTATTTGTATTCTCACATTATTCGGAATCTTCCCGCTGATGCATTATCTGCTCTTCTTTCATAAATTCCTACTGCACCTGGAGTGTTTTCTAACAGAGACTTGCTTCAATGGCTTACTTTCATTTTCTTTCCTTTTTTTCGTAACAGGCAGCGCCCACCCCTGCGTGCTGATTCTGTTGGTCGTTACAACCACCCGTTCAGCTGTGCTCTTTTCATTTTAGGCCTTTCAATCGGAAACTTCGGCCCGTGGGGGGAGGGCGAAAGCGGAGAGTAAAGAGTGAACTTTTCTCTCATCGATGGAAAACGCAAAGAACTGAAATTTTTGAGAAAACTAAATGCGAGAACCGACCTCACGCCTAGTGACTGTGAATGTCCATATAAATTGAATTCATAAAGGAAGGCGATCCAGCGTTCTATAGCCACTCGAGAATAGTTACACCCACTTCGATCGATGAACAGGTTACGTAAATCAAATGTGTGCTTTTTTATGCTGTTGTAGAATCTGAAAAATAACTAAGCGAGCTTTTGGGCGGAGCGCTGTTCTTTACACCAGGACAGAGCTGCAGAAAGGCAACCGACTGTGGTGGGGCGAACGCAAGCAATGAGCTGCTGAATCTCCCTCCTGTGGGGAGCAGAGCGATGAGCTTCTACGAGAGATGCTGATCGGCTTCATTTCATAACTACATTCTGTTTTATACACCAATAATGATACGAATTCGCGGAAACCTTTAAACGTTCTTGCTGCTTTGTACTTGCTGTTGCTTTGGTTGTCATCGTCCGTAATTCATTGGCTCTCAAATAAGACAGGTCAGCAACCTAAAATCACCTTTATTAGGAGTCGCAAAGCATCCCGTTGCACAACAGCATCGTCTGTGCAAACACTATGGGCAGGACATAGGGCACATACAAGTGCAAGGTGATGAATGCACGAGGAATGAAAGTAGAAAACTAACATTACGGTGCACGAAATGCATTAGGATGTTTTTCTCTCTAACCCCCGTATTCGAGTCATGAGATGGTGGAGTACCAGAAACATATGGTGTCCACATGTGCTTTCCCACGGTTTACAACACGCAGCACGGGCGAAACGTAAACAATTTAGCTTGCATCGCGTGTAATTATCTAGCAGCTGGAATCTACAGCCCAAGAGAAAAAAAAACGTTTCGTTGTAAACTCGAACACTTCCAATTTCGTTTTGAAAATTCCTGGAAAACTAATTACCGTTGATTACTTCTTATCAAGTTAGTAAACGAGGCTATCACAGGAAGTGGTTATTCTCGAGGTATCCCACAGACTTCCGTTGCTCGGAAACTGTACGTCATCGCCTGACATGGAGACAACCGCCCCGTCCGCTACAGGCTGAACGGATATATAGCCGCTTCTAACCCGTTTCTATCTTTCAGCAGAACGGCGTTGTAGACTTTCGCTACCCTTCCCCTTACCGCGGCAACAAAGTTGAGGCGTTACCCGCCGTAGTTGCTCAGTGGCTATGGTGTTGGGCTGCTGAGCACGAGGTCGCGGGATCGAATCCCGGCCACGGCGGCCGTATTTCGATGGGGGCGAAATGCGAAAACACCCGTGTACATAGATTTAGGTGCACGTTAAAGATCCATAGGTGGTCGAAATTTCCGGAGTCCTCCACAACGGCGTGCCTCATAATCAGAAAGTGGTTTTGGCACGTCAAACCCGATAATTTAATTTTTAAAGTTGAGGCGTTATCTTGTCGGTGTTCCTGAGATTGGTTCTTGACATCGAGCAGAAGATACCTATCCTACGATACCACACAGGTGACTAGCCATCGTCATCTGTCTTGAGTAGCTCACGATTTGAAATTATTGAAACATACATCGAAGTACGCAAACCAGAAATAAGTGCGCAATGGCGTTACATAAAGGGGTCCAGAACCGCCCCTCGGGCTTGGAGAAATAACAGTCCGCGGATAGTATATGCTGCAGCGAACATCTCAGCCAAATTATGCAGTAGTGCCTGGCGCTTAGAGCTCGCAAGCGGAGCGTGAAGTGTCCTTTTTAACAGGAAAGTGTTTTATGTCGAGGTCCACCATCAACTTCCTGTAACGGACGTGACGTGGGCGCGAGCGCGTAAAATCTTGACATTACCTTGACAGGGATTGCGCCGCCATCTAGGAGCGGCGACACGAAATGCTGCATCATGACACCAACAAGCGCCAACACTGAGCGCTTCGGCGCAGCGGATGCTCCAACACGGTGTAGCCACAAGTGGGGCCTGGTGTAGGCAGTGTAGGACTTCAGGTGAGGTGACGACGCAAGTTTCTGCACATGGTTTGTCTTTCGCGTCTGATTAGCCTGTGATGCCCCGTCGCCTACGGAGTGCAGGTTCAACATGCATCAGCGACGCTTACACGCCGCCTACTGCTTCGCTTGCGATGGCACCAACTAAGAGAGAGAGAGAGAGAGAGAGAGAGAGAAGGGAAGAAGGAAAGGCAGGGAAGTTAACTAGACTGAGTCCAGTTTGCTACCCTACACGTGGGGAGGGGAATGGGGAGTGAAAGAGAGAGAGAGAAAGAACTAAGAAAACTGCTGCGCTAAGCAGCACAGAAAGGCAACGACGCCGACGGGTGAATCTCGCCTTGGTCCGGCGAGAGGCACGCCAGCGTGATACAAAAGGCCTTCGCGCGTTCGCGGCGCACGCTGTGAGCTCTGCCATTCGCTTTCCTGAAGCTGAGCGCGTCGCAACACAACTGGTTGCCCAATACGCTATGAAGGCGGACCAAAATGCTCGTATCTTCGCCGAAGTGACTCGGCAGCAGCACACCGCTCGCCAACAGGACGCCGCGCGCGAAGCAAACCTGCAACATGGTCACCGACCTGCAAATCGTGCGCCTTTCGGTGCAGCGGACCGTGAGTTCACGAAGCAACCATGCAACAGCTTCTGTGAAGACACGTTTCACTTTCGTCTTCTACCGATTCCTAGAAAAAAGGGATGAAATCTATTATTTTTTTTTTTTGGAACACTGCCGGTTTAAATGAGACCTCCTCCAGCCCCATTTCAAAGCAGCCGGCGTCTTGAATATGTCGTCATATGCAAGATTACCATACACCGCTGCTATTGGCTGGTAGCTGACATCAATCAAGAAGGGTGTTTGGTTCAGTGAGCTGTTACTGGTACTGTTATTGCGCATGTTCATTGACGCAGTTTACTAAACGGGCTGAAGTAAACGAAAATGTACGTTTTGAATTTCGATAAGAATCACGTCAATCAGTCAAGCTAAAGTGATAGATTAGTGCCCGAGAGTCTCCAAGGCGTCAATATTATTGCGAACAGAGACTTAATAATCGAGAAATTGAGGTATAAATGAAGGACATGATTAGGGACTCCCCAGGGACATCCCAGCACTTGCGCGTTTTCCGCCGCTGCGAATATGAATGCTGCTGGTAAAAAAACACGGGACTTTCTGCCTGTTTCAGTAGTTTGCGACTGCCAACATAAACATTCTGTTGTCCCTGCTTCCCAAATTTCTATTTTATAGGTACATATCCTGCGTTTAAGTATCTAGATCATGCTTACTTCTTATCATTTGTGTTGTTTTTGTTAAAAAATGCGCATACGCAGCGCACAAACTCGCGAGCGGCTCGTACTCTCCGATAACGGACCCTAGCGTGGTTCTTTATTCTATGCTAGCGTGTCAACGGAGATGGATTTATGTGCGCCACATGATGACACGCATTTAAAAAAAAGAAGGCTTTGCTCGAACTCCGGGTTCCACACCGCGGTGGGTTGTGTTTGCACATAAATAGTTATCGTGATGCTGGTACATTACTCTGCAATATTTTTTTACAGATGCGGCTGCTCATGAACGCCGACACCGAGTGCGTTCAGGAGTCTTTCAGAAGATGTTGGCAGAAATGTTTGAGGAGCTCCATGCCGTCGTTGAAGGGCCGCTCACGAAGCCCTTCGTTGTGCGGGAACCCATACCGTCACGCGCAAGACTTGCAATGACTCTGAGGTACTAGGTAGTTCGCCGCCTTTCATCGATAAATCGCTGATCGAGTGCGCCAGCTTGCTTCTGCGCTTCCTTCCAGGTACATGGCATCAGTTTCAGTTTATTGATGCGCTTGAAATGTTTTACAGAAAAAGTAACTCTAGGAGGTCCCATAGTCAAAGACTGGGGAGGGACCTCCACCGGGGATGCAAATTCAGGATGTCGCCCTGGCATTCAGAGCGGGAATCTCCACAGTTGATATAAGCTAGTAGCAAGTAAATAAACATCGTCCTATGCGCAGGCTTTTCCGCACTAGTCCTCCGCTAGTCACGTGGCGAGGCGGGCCGTCATTGGTTGGGAAGCGGTGCTGCCGCCGCGATGAAATTCAAGCTTGCGCGAACCTCGCCGCTCCAGCCGCTAGTGCCGCCGCCGCCGCTCGAAACAGGTTTCTGCGTCGCGGCGGCAGGAATCGCGAGCGTTTTCGCTTGCATGTGAAACAGGCTTAAGGCATTAAAATTGAGCGGTAGCACTGCGAAGGCGATCATAGGCGATTCTTTGAGGGCCAATAACTCAGCGTCTGCTGAACGCATTGAAGTACTTTTTGTTACAAAGTGTTTCGGAAATAGTCTATTTTAACTTCAAATGCGTTTCTCGACTTTGATTAAATGTGTTTCAGGGCCCCTTTCAGAAGGCCGCTAACGGTGATGTCAGTACTGGGACCAAGGACTACAGGCTGAAAGCGAAAGCGGGTTATGCATTAAATAAGGGGAGAAATACGGTCACATTAGCACCAGGCTCCTATGAAATGAAGCTTGGGGCTCTAATAACAACCTGTATTGCCGCGCTACTGGCCGCTCAAAGCAATTTGCGTGTATTCGTGGGCTTCTTTTAAGCTCGGAAAACTTTTATGGAGCACTATTGAGGTGTAACAGAAAGCTGTATCGGGAGTCTTTCACGTTGCTCTACAATTTTTTTCATCGACACTTTTCATCTAACTATAATATTTGAGAAGTTAATTATTTATACTAATTATCTAATCAGGCTCAATGAATAATATAGTTTTAGTATTTCCAAGCTACGGCAACCAACATTACCTGGGTTCTGGCCCCCCTCGCCACACACACACTTCTTACAGCGGAGTAGTGGGGGGAGGGGAGAGAGGGGGGGGGAGTGCGCCCCTCCGGTAGATACGCCTATGGTTGGCAGCAGCCTCAATTGGGATGACCAAAACTTACTTCTGGCTTTCGGAAAAGTGATAAGAACGCTAAAATTAAGGCTAAAACCAGTGCGCTATCATCCTCTACGGAAAGAAAAAAGAGGTAAACACTGAGTCCATCCAACATAAGTAAACAATACTGCCTATAGTCAACACCGGCGCACTGGACGGTAATATCTGGAGGTTGCCTGTAGAACTGCGCCTGCAAGCGATGATGGGAAAATATTTGATAAAATATCCCTGCTCACTTCCAAAATCATTGATGAAGCCGCAGTGTCCGCAAGCTTGCCGAAACTTTCCTGCTGCCTGAGCCCCCTGTACTGCTCCTGTGACTGCTAAGTTGAGCTTCATCTGCATGCCATTATTGCATGCAAATTAAGTCCATCAGTGCTGCTTTCTTTTACAGTTTTTTTTTTTTTCGTTCGTGTGCGTGCCCTCAAGTTCATTACCCCCTTCCCCCTCCCAATTGTGCAACGAATCATGCTGCTACGCGGGGATCAGCAGCGTAGAAATGCGTGGCACGATAAAACATGCAGAGCATTTCGGGGAATAAAACTGCCCCATCATCGACGAGATGCTATGAAATGAAACAAGCTTGTGTGTAAACGTGCAAAGTATAATAAAGGAGAGAATGTTGGTGCTGAATTTGTCCGCATAATGTCCGTGTAATGTTGCTGGCGCCGTGACGCGCTTTGTTTGGAAATGTGTCCAGCTGCACAGTATATTTGTAGCTGAACTTATCTTTTTGACTCTATAATGAGGAAGCGAATGGTCAAACTAACGCAGCTGTAATGAAGTGAACAAAACACCGCGGGACTGGATTTTGTATCCTAGAAAAGAACGGCGGCTGTGTTAAAGAGTGCGTTCCTTTCTTTCTTTTCTTTTACGTTTTTTTTTCGGTTGTCTCTATTACTCATATTTTTACAGCTGCCGCGACATTAGCGTTGCGCTGCTGTGCACGAGGTCGCGGGTTCGATCCCGGCAGTGGTAGCGGCATTTGGACGGGAGCGAAATGCACCAATACTGTCGTACTTAGTATTAGGTACACGCTAAAGACCTCAAGGCGCTTACAATTATTACAGAGTCCATAATTACGGTCTACCTAGTAAACAGATCGTGGTTTTGGCCCCTAAGTTAATAATTTGCTTTCGAATTACTACGAGTGCGCTTTTGATTATGGAACTGGATTTCTGTATATGACTTTCCTATTCTTTACGCCGTCATGTCGGCACCACCAAGTCGACGTAATCCCACCGTTATTTCTATATATATATAGGTCTCTTTACGTTCACTTTAACCGCAACCGTAATACGACGGAAAAACAAAAGTTGAACAATCACTGTTTCTACTGATGAAATCCTAATCGAAAGCCCCAATCTGACCAACATCGGCAGACACTTCGTGATGGTCTTAACCTCTTAGGCAGGTGTCCTTCATCTGCAGAAAAATTTCTCCGAACCTGGTCCTGCACAAACAAACAAATAATTGAGCAATTTTGTAGTCAACATTGATGCCACTATATTTCCTAGTGAATAGTGCTATTTGTGTTACTTAACTTTTGTCTGACTTTCTCGTCATGATTACTTTTCGTGTCAATGACGCTTCGCGTGATTTGGTGCGTTCTTTTCGTTAGCTCAATTTACGGTCATAATTTTTCTGCGTTAGTGACAGTTCTGCGAACTATTTCAGTATGACCAGAGACTTACACTACCCATGCTTGTCACAGGTCGTGGGCTGACTCTGTATTACGCATGATCTGTGTACATTTGCAACTCTATTAGTACAGCGGGCTGCTCACAAACGTCAAAAAACGCAACGCTTGATTTATCGGTATCTGTACATATATCTTGTTCACAATGAGCTAGTCGCTGCAAGATTTATTTATATACGAGCACTCGTTCCAGGGTGCGAGAATGCACGTTGTCCAGATTACCTTGCATCCTGCTGAGCTTGTTGTCTGTGGTTTAGATGACCGGCGGATCGAGGCGTACTCTTTCTGATAAGTTCCTTTCCATCATAATGGCCTTTGCCTCGTGCCAGTTTCTCGCGTGTGGCGTGTTTTGAACGTGCTCTGCGATGGTATTTGTTGCCACGTGATCCTTGACGACGTCGTTTTTATGTTGTTTCATTCACCTTTGAAATTTTTTCGTATCTCCGGTGTAGACAGATTTGCAAATCTGCACAGGGAGTCTTGTAAACCCCTTCCGGGTCCTTTGAGTGTGGCAAAGAGACTTTCGCGTATAGGCGAGCTCATTTTCGAGCTTTCCGACTGCTTCAAGCTCGCGGTACAAAACAGAAAATCTTGCATCATTTCTTAAACAAGATTTTTATAAGGGAACACGGGAAAATAATTACCACCGGTAGTTAGGGTTAGAAGTTAGCCTTTACGAGCACTGCAGTGATGCTACATCTGGGTCGGGGATTACAGGTGATCCTACAACACTTATTTCTCTGAATAAAGTGCATCGAAATAGGTCACCATAGCCTTGCTGCAAAAGCCTAGGGACGCAACAAGCCATCGATCACGCTGATTGAGTATACTGTCGTGATTGCGAAGGCATAAGACTTAGCGAAGACTCTCCCACTATAATTTAAAGTAAAGCGATAATTTTCTTCACAGTGGGTTCTCTTATAGCCCATTAACTGTTTCGTACGTCACATCTGGCTAGCGCCCTGCTGATTGTCTTCCAGGTACAAACTTGCTAGTCTTGGCTTTATAAGCCCCAGCCTATGCGATCAGCCGGTCTGAAAACTGGCTAACCGCTCTGTCTTTCCGTCTATTCTTTCTTTCTTTCTTTCTTTCTCTGCGGGCGCGCAGAAGGTACGCAAATACTTCAAGATATCTGTATGTACACGCATTCTTTGTATAGAACTCTCCTGTATGATTTTAGAATATGTATGATCTCAGAATACGTGTCAAACAGATTTGCCGCCTTGTATGTTCTTGTTTTCTTTTTCTGTGTTTCTTTAAGTACTTTCTTGAGATATGTAGCCTTTTCACGTGAATTGGTGGATACAGAGAACCGGGCAGCACCAAGTAATCGGTAAGGAGAGAGAGATAAAAAACAAGAAAAGCAAAGATGTTAATTAGATGGACGCTCGGTTCGCTACGTACCCTGCACGCGGACCAGAGGATGAAGAAAGAAAGAAAGAAAGAAAGAAAGAAAGAAAGAAAGAAAGAAAGAAAGAAAGAAAGAAAGAAAGAAAGAAAGAAAGAAAGAAAGAAAGAAAGAAAGAAAGAAAGAAAGGAAGAACAGAGTGTTCGCCTGCACAGTAGCAAGCACGGGGCGTCTATATAAGTGTCTCCTCGGCTCCATCGATTTCAAAAGAAGTCGATAGAGTGCGCGTAGCTTTTTAGGTTGATGATGGGGCCGATCGTGCAGTCGGTTGAGTGCACTTTGAAGAAACTGGCGATGCACATCGAAGCGGGTACAGTGTCAGAGTAGGTGATAGACGGTCTCTTCATAGTCGAAGTGGTCGTATATGAGGGAATCAGGCATTCTTATGAGGAAAGAGCACAAATTTGAGAAGGCTATCCCCAGGCAGGATTTCGTAAAGGCTACTCAACAATAGACCATATTCACACTATCAATCAGGTGATAGAGAAATGTGCGGAATATAACCAACCCTTATGTATAGCTTTCATTGATTACGAGAAAGCATTTGATTCAGTCGAAACCTCAGCAGTCATGCAGGCATTACGGAATCAAGGGTGTAGACGAGCCGTATGTAAACATACTGAAAGATATCTATAGTGGCTCTATATCTATAGTAACTGCAGTCGCAGGGACGAATATAGCTTGAACAAACAATGATGGAGCCAGCGTCAAAACCACAAAGACATATTACAGCAATACAGAAAGCCACACAGAAATGAAGTGGCACTTGCGCACTCGCTTCGTTAGAAACGACTTCGAAAAACGGTAGAATTAGTTCTGAGCTGCGATAAAAACTCGGGTTTCTTATCTCGTTGTGCTACCGGCAACTGTTTGATTTCTTCCCGGAAACAAGCATTTACGCTTTACTCCTTCATTTTGCAGTTAGACCACTGTGAGTACTTGCGAATAAGAAAAAAAAATCTTATAGCGCACCTGTGTTAGAGCACATGTGAACTGCATGTTCGCCTTCTCAATACACAGCAGATATCTCCAAGTGGTATTTTTCTGATCGATATGTAGTTGCTGTTGCCAACAGCGTTCGTTTGCTATGCTACTTTCACAACCAAGTTTACTTGTATGTTCTAATACGCAGGTCACTGCAGTGTGATGGAATTCTTCAACGTATAACGGATGGGAGAGCTTCCTTGCCTTGTGCACGTTCTTTCCGTTATGGCAACTCATCTTATTGTCAGGCTAGGCTATATCTTGGCTGTAGCTCTGACAGCCACTGTGGGGTAGGTACCCTTCATAAATAATCGCTAGTGTGGGCGCGTTGGACGAAAGCCAATTCTCGTCGAGATTCAATTTAGAATTATTCTTCGTGTAGATCAGCGTGCATCCAGAGACAAACACTGCTCGCTCGCATGTACGCGTAATTGCAAGCGCCTAAGCACGAGAGAAACCTTGTCAGAGCCAGAAAAAGGGGGGCCCCAGTGGCATGGCCTCTTCAAAGCTACTCAACCGAAATCAGTATCTGTCGAGACTATCCTCAACTATATCAATCTTGGCAGCATTGATGCCACGAGTAAGAACGATCACGTTGCAACAAAAAGGCACAAAGTTTGCGGAAGCACCAAATGTGACGATGATCGATCAGCTCATCGACCACTTTCATTGAAACTCGTTACATTATAGCATTATTATTCAGCGCAATTTGCGAACGCCCATCTGCGCTGTACTTGCATGACGTCTTAGTATGCCATGCAACGCTTCATATTGTCTTGCAGTGGCAAATACATCATCCTGAACATAGCTACCTGGTGCACACAAGTTTCTGACACACATTGGCTCTGCAAAACATAGGTCGCTGCAGTCGGCTGCTTCACACCGCAGAGGTGTGATGAAACAATGAACGCGAAGAGGGGGTTTGTTTGCTGACGGCTTCACCGACTGAAATGGTAGAGAAACACGCTGACCCAATTTTATTCAACTTAGAAAGTAGACGTAGTTGAAATTTCACTTTGCCTTAAACGTAGCATTGCCTACTGGAGCCAACTACAGCAGAGACCCTTGCGGGACCCATGCCTCTGAACGCAATGGTGCTACAGTTGGACGCGTCTGACGAAAGCCAATTCCCGTCGAGATTCAATTTAGACATATTCTTTGTGAACACCAGACAAGAGTTGCACCAAAACAAAAGTTGCTCGTTGTGTGTGAATTGAGTACTGTATTGAGTCGACTTCTCATTTGTGAAACGTCCGTACAACGCGACCCTACTACAAGTAATGCAGAGTAGTCATCCATCCACCAGACCGCGTAATCATGGTCCATGCATCAGATCACTAGAAACCAAGTTGGTTAACAGACAGGAATCCATGCACTGGATGCACTTTCGCTTCAAGATTGTTTTTTATAGGCCATCGAAATGCGCCCTCAGAATTTTATACCAGTGGCCAAATTATCTGTTCCCGCTTACAACAGTATGCTTTTGGCGTACATAAAAGCTAACAAGATGGGCGTTGAGATATTATTACGTAGTTCATCCTATCATCCTACCTCGTTCAGCCTACCTTTCTGGGTGAAGGTCCACAATTTTCGCCATGCTGTACGGCCATTCGGCCCTAAGCCTCTACCATGCCCGAATTGTCAGAGAATTGGACGTGTGAGTGCTGTCTGTAATAACCCAGATATGTTCACGGTGCTCCGAGTCACACCGATCTGACACTTGTCGTGGAACAGACATCAAGTGCTCCAACTGCAAGGGTGCGCTCGATGTGGCTTCGAAAGATTGCCCGTTCCAGAAAAATGAAAAGAGGATCTCGAGGCAGATGGTTAGAGACCATTCGACACTCAAAGCAGCCGCAAATACAGTGGGGTGCCGACGTTCCCGGCACCGCAAGTTCATGAAGTACACTGGTGGCTCTATGGAAGTGCAGAATCCGGCGAAGACTTCTCGGGAACCACTGACGTCACGCATTACTAGTGGACATGAGAGAGGATTGCTTGCTATCGCTGATTCAAGTCAAGCACGGCCACCTCGACCGAAGACACACTAACTGTGGCTAATGGAATTAAATATTAACAAGTGTAAAATAATGCGTATCTCTCGCGCATCCAGTAGTCCTGTTCCATATTACCTAAACAACTCTCCTGTAGCCGCGGTTTCCTCCTATAAGTATTTAGGCGTTCATATCACTTCTAATCTAAGTTGGTCCCTCCATATTGAGAAGATAATTAACAACGCTAAGAGCATTTTAGGTTACTTACGCTGTAACGTTTCTGCAGCCCCTTCGTCTTTAAAGCTCTCATTATATAAAACACTCATTCGATCTAAATTAGAATACGCCACTCCAGTCTGGGATCCAAGCATTAACAATTTGGTTGCGTCACTAGAAGTGGTGCAGAATCGCTCTACTCGCTTCATCTGTTCCTGCTATAAACGCACTGCTAGTATAACTTCTATGAAATCTGATATATCTCTTCCATCCTTAGCATCCCGCCGAAAAAATTGTCGCTTGAACTTTTTCCATCGGCTTTACTATCACCCTACCCTCCGTGACGAATTCATTCTTCAGCCACATTATATATCTAACCGTGTTGACCATCGCTTTAAGGTTGGTATCGAGCCATGTCCATACTAAAACCTTTCTTTACTCTTTTTTACCTCGAACTTCACAAGATTGGAATCACCTTTCTCTCGACATTGTTTCCATTAATAATAATACCCGATTTAAACATGCCTTAGCTAACATTGTATAATTAGGATTTACCATACCTTACCATGCTTTGTGATATTATGTTCATTATTATTTTGTTATTATTATGTTACTATTCACTGTGTTTATTCTCTACCCACTCCCCTCTGTAATGCTTCGGCCCTGAGGGTAAATAAATAAATAAATAAAATAAATAAACTCGCAGAAACACAAGACATGACTCGTTCACCAACTACGAATGCTGCTGCAGCATTCCGCGCACAAGGCCTGGACTTGCAAGTGTACGCCATGCTGAGGTCACTCATTAATTTCCTGCGTACATTACTGACGAATTTGAACATCTCGAATGCTCCCAACGCACTGCAGATACTGGACGCGAGGAACACAGTACTTGAAAGTTTCGAACAGCATCATGGCTCATTGACTGCTGTCATACCGTAAAGATGTCAAGGAAGCATAGCTTTTCCAGTGGAATGTTTCAAGCTTCAAATGAAGAATACCGTATTTTCGACCTTTCAATTTTCTAAAAAATTTCCCATCATCGTCATTTCCGAACCAATCCTTCAAACTGCCATCTGGCTGCCGGGCTTTTGGAGATTTCTCGTCCGCGATGTGTGCTGTCTTCAGCAAGGTGGTCGCTTATGTCCAGCATGAACTCATTTTCGTTCCACATCCAGTTTTGTCCCACGACGAGGCAAACTGTAAGAGCAATGACACATTCACTCTTGTCGGTACATATATTTCTCCAACCAGCCTTCTTGACACACAATGACTCGATGCATTATTACCCGCAACACCTGGCCCTTGGATTCATAGGGGAGATTCTAACGCGCAGCACCGGCTCTGGAGGACATTAAAGATAGACTGCAAGGGAAAGCAACTAGCAGCATTTGCCTCGTACCAAGAGGTTTGTTGTGGGTCGCCCGACAACAAGCATTGTCGACAAACATTGTCAACAAACAAGAATGTCGGGCGACCGTCATTCTTGCGGAGCAAGAATGACGGTCGCCCGACATTCTTGCGGAGATTGACCTGCAGATGCTGTCTGGACACGACTTTGGTCTCCCGGTGTCTTAGAAGCAGTGTAATGTGGTCCTCAGGCATATAAACTCACGGAAGTGATCAGGTTTCTACCTATATGAAGATCAAGGTAACAGCCAAGTCTCCATCTACTGCCCTCCGTAGAATGGACCAAACGAAGTTCAGGTCACTTATGGAGGACGAGTGTCAAGAAGGCAACCCGTCACTCCTGGAGAATCACATTCGAAATGCACTACGAAAGGCTGTGTTCACTTTTAGGCCTTCTCCAAAGAATGCGAAATACGAAGGTGAACTGTAAATGCTTCCAGCGATTCGCCGACGAGCAGAAAGAAAATACAAGAGCACGAAATGTATTCACAATCTGACAGAAGTGATGTGGATCCGAAAGAAAACCCAGCATCGCATCGATACGCTCCAATTTTAAAAGTAGAAATCCTTTACCCTCCCTTCGATCTTCGTAAGCCTCTGTGCCATATATAGAGAATTTTTCGTGGGCGTACAACTGTCTCTGCAACAGCGCCACCGTTTTACGTCCCTTGCCCTGCATCAAGGCCGACGTGAAATCGACGTTATTAAGGACTTACGTGCAAGAATTGCCGGCTTGCCGTCACCGCCTGCATCAGCATCACATGATGTTCCGGCATCAAGAGACCCTCGCATGAATCTCATGTTTTCTAGGGAGGAGCTGGAAGCTGCGCTGACAATTTGCAGGAAGTCATCATCGTCTGGGCCCGACTGAGACACCTACAAAGCACTTCGAAACCCTGGCCAGAAAGCGCGCAGCGTACTCTTGAAGAGGTGCAATGAATCCTGACGGAAAGGACTGATTCCTCGTGAGTGGAAGGTAAGAAGCCGCCTAGTACTTTTACTTGAGACTTGGAATTGTAGCGTCTCATTGGTATTGTCACTTGCATTGGTAAACTAATAGAAAGGATGGTGTGGACGCACCTTGAATGGTACTGAGAGCATAACTAGGTATATCCTCATGCCATGGCGGGTTTTCAGCACGGTCGGTCATCCGTCGATAGTAATTTTCGCAGCCTGCGTGATAGTGCTCACGGAAACAGTTGTGTATTGTTTGTGTGTGGGTTTTTTTATTCTTTTTCTCTGGCTCACCTATCGCATTACTTTACCCTCCCCCAGTACCTGGTAGCCAACCAGAAATAGTCTCTGATTAACCGCCCTGTCTTTCATTTTGCCTTTCTTTCTCCCTCATCGATAATATGCTCGATTTAGTAATATCTGATTGAAATCATCAACAGAGCATGAAATGTTTAAAGGTGGCAATGTTTCTTGATAACAAAGGTGCATATGATAATGTAGCACAGCAAGCAATCCTCGATGTTTTGACAGACGCGGGAATTCGTGGCCCTGCATTGCGCTTGATTCACAGCTATTTGAAGGATATGTCATACTTCTTGCTTACCGATGATGACATCCCACTACTTAATCAGCAAAGACATGCCCAAAGCCGCAGTGTTAAGCCCCACGCTCTTCAATGCAGCACTGTTAGGCTTTGTTTCATTATTGCCAAGGACAGATACCCATCTATGCAGATGATATCTGCATCTGGGCGTCCGGCATGGCACGTCCGCAGATACGAGCACGACCGCGGTAGGTGGTCGCACGAACTTCTTACTTGGACAAGAAATGGTCTAGAACTATCTTCAGAAAAGTGCTGCTTTAGTCGTATTCGGTCGCAAATCAATGGCTCCATATGTTGTACTCATAAATGAACAAGTAATTGCTTATGAAAGAAAATCGGCGTTTCCTTGGAGTCATCAACGACTGTGATTTGTCTTACACATTTCGTATTTGAAGAATAGGTTGACTGCAATTGCACATGTATTCAAATTTGTCGGTGGAAAGTCTCGGGATGCATCAGTGCTATCGATGCTACAGCTGTACCATGCACCATTCATGGGTTTCCTAAGATACAGCCTGCCTGTGCTGAATAGCACTAGCAAAACGAACCTTCGCACACTCCAGAGTACACAAGTCTAGGTTCTAAGAGCATGTCTCAGCCTACCTAAGTGTGCGTCCATAGCAGCCACAATTGCGAAAGCGCGCGAACGCCCTATCGCAACGTACATAGAAGTCGACGCTCTAAGAAGGCACATTCGTCATGTCGCAAGGAAGCGCTTTCAATATCTTGTTTACCTACCAACAACTAGGCCGCATGCGACTTTTAACCGCCTCCTGGAGCATCGCTACCATCGAATTACGGCCATGCAGCCATGACCTTCGTTGCCACAGTGGTCTCTGCATTCACCTCGAATATACATTACCAGTCCAGACATCAAGAAGAAGGCACAAATGCCGTCAGCAGCATTGCAGCAGACATCAGTATTGCTTCTAGATGTAGTCCACAATGACTGCTTACACGTTTAGATCTCGTCGGTCATGCACTCTAGTTCAGCAGGTGCAGTATTTGTTCAGGCAAACTTACATAGATGAAATTTCAGACATTGCACTTGACATAAATGGCAGCTGTCGAACCGGCATCACTACAATTGATCAATCAGGAAACGCCCCAGAAGTAGTAACCACCTCCTGCTTTTTCAATGCAGCCCCTCCAGACTTTGCTCATTACGCTGTAGACCCCACGAACAACTTGTCGCGGACACAATAGAAATTTACCATCAGGAAGTTGAGAAAGGATATGACATCGTCTTTCAATGGTTGCCAAGCCACTGTGGTATCACTAAAAACGAGCAAGCAGACGCAGACGCTTGATGTTCACATGACAGTGGCGATCGCTTCGCTATTCCGATGTCAAGAACAGACGCAGTGGCAAAGCTCCGTGCGCTCGCTCGCAAGCTTATGTGGGCCCATTGGAATTCAGCAGACGATACTAAACAGGGCCTTTGTTTCCTTGATCCTCATCCAAAGCTCCCTGCCTTTGTTTCCTTCAGCTCTCTCTGTCCCTGTATCTCCCCCTTCCGCACGGCTTACCACGACGGAAGGCAACTCTCATTTGTCGTCTATGGCTTGGAGTAGCTTTAACTAATGCTTACGTCGTCGGAATGGCCACAAATCTATAATGTGAAGTTCATGGGTGCAAAGAGACGGTAGCGTACCCTCTGTGGAACTTTCGCCGTTTCAAAGCACAAATAAAAGTACTCAACTCCACACTCTACACGATTGACTACCGTCCCTTTAGGGAAGCTAGCATTGTTGAACCGTTGTCGGCCTTAACTGCTGTAAAAGTGCTAGTGTGCTTATTAATGGCAACAGGACTGATCGAAAAACTATAGCGTGCGAACGGCTGCGTTCTGTTGTTTTTCTTGTGTAGTCTTCTTTTCTCCCCTTTTCTGCCCTTACCCCATCCCCCGTGCAGAGTCGCCACTCCAGAGTAGCCTCTGGTTAACCTCTCTTCCTTTCACCTCCAGTTTCTTGCTCTCTCTCTCTCTCTCTCTCTCTCTCTCTCTTGCGGAGTAGACAACTTGGTATTCTTGGTATGTTGTGCCTGAATAGACAACTTGCTTCTGGCTGCTGTCTGACCCAGTAGACGACTTGGGTCACTAGGTATGCGCTCATTCTTACCCAATTGCCCAGAATGGATGTTCCACTCAGGCACAAGGAGTGTGAAGCCTTAAATGTATTTGATATGTCCTGTACTCCGCTGTGAAATGCACCTCTTCTAAATCTTTCCTCAACAGGCATCAGACATGGCCTTCCTCCTCGTGACGCACACACTTAACAGCTACGGTCGACGAGGCTGTGCTCGTGCCATGCACTATACTGCTGTTGCCTTGCTAACTCAAACAAGCTTCACGTCAGTTAGATTCCAACACTGTTCTGAATCTCGGTGCTTTTTTAATGAATCAACGGGAATTTTATTTCACATACACATTGTTTCCATGAAAGTATTTCTACACATAGCTAGAGACTAGTTTCGGCTTTACTTTATAATGCACATTGAGTAATTATCGGCTCACAATACGCTAATACAAATGTTTTCGAAAACGTAAAAGAACATATACATGCAGTACTAATTGGGAACTTTATTACTCATTCATATAGCATAATAAACTAATTACCAGATTCGCATGATTTCTTTTTAATTCGTACGATGGGGGGGGGGGGCGACATTCATAAGGGGGCGGATTATGAGAGAAGCTGTTTATGCTGCATACGTACGTACATGGCCTGCATGTATTACGAAATCATACATCTTTTTCATACGGCACCGCACTACGCCGCTACAGGCGCCGCCGCGGTCGCCGCACCTGCACCCGTGCATAGGCGCTGTCGCCCCACTCTTTCGCCGCTCTTATTCGTCGAACAGGATTTTGAAAAAAACAGACTGAAGGCCAACTTGCTACATTAAGTATATATATATATATATATATATATATATATATATATATATATATATAATGGAATGCGTGTGTGTGGCGTACAAAGGCGACCTTATGTGGTTCTATTTGGATTCAAGATCTTTAATTTATTTTTGGAAGTTAAATGTCAACGGAGCGCTTGAAGCCTGCTTCACGTCCACCAAGGGGAACAGTTATGACCGTTGCCAATGCATCCGCCCAGTTGTCAGACGAAAAGCCGCACGCAATAGCCGCGTCACATCAGGGCAGAGCTTTGCGCCGATCCTAACTCATCCGTAATCCGTAACCGATCCGTAATCATGCTAACGACAATGAAAATTTGGAGTCGGATACCTCGGAGCCCGGACACGCTAGAAGAATCCTTCCAATAGATACTGTGTAGAAACACGACTGCCTCTGCCTTCTCAATACAAACGTACACACTTACTGCAGTCAACAAAAAGGTAATTATTCAATTTTAGTTAATTGGGCTGCTGACAGCAATAATTATCATCCCACTTTGTGTCCCACTGGCCGCATAACTTATTTGTAATGGTGGTCTTCGCGTGCCTCCCAGTGCCTAATTTTAAGGAAACCATGAAGCTTAATTTTGAACACCCTGTATATTCGTGTTTTGAAATATTTTCGTTCAGTCAGAGGTATAGTCTACATTAAAGGACTCACGGCCAGGCTGGCAATATTCACATCGTTATAGTACTTACATTTATTGGACAAGCTTTACCCGTTTTACACTGCAATGACTTTCGACAACTCGCTGGTTTCTGTGTCTCCTGCTTTTAGCACTGTCGTTTGCTTCGCAACCACCATTCTAACATTGCTTTGCAACGCTTTTCCCGGGTCATTCCACAAAATCTATTCTTTTAACACCCAGTCAGCATGTCTCGATGGTGGCTGTGCGGGACGTAGTAGTGGCAATTCAAGATGCGTCTCTCCGTTCA
Source organism: Dermacentor andersoni (assembly GCF_023375885.2). Lineage (NCBI taxonomy): Eukaryota > Metazoa > Arthropoda > Arachnida > Ixodida > Ixodidae > Dermacentor > Dermacentor andersoni. Next base: position 137,203,298 of record NC_092818.1, read on the forward strand.
GTTTTCTCGTCCGATTGCCGACCTGAAGACCTGTCACGGACAGAACGCGGTTGTGGGGCCGCTGCACGAAGCTTCCCTCCCTTGGCTGCTTTCCTCACGCAATGCCTTCTTTTTCTCCATTGTTTGTTTACTTATTTTAACCCATATAAACGATTCAACCGCTCCACGTCACGTTCAATGGGTTGACATGCCTACTTGTCCCGAAGTAACAGCGAAAATATCCAATTCAATTCTTCTCTAGCCCTGAAAGAACATGCGCGTCGCCCACCGCGAATTTTGCAAGCTAAGCTTTTGTGTGACAAGTAAGCAAGCGTTCATTTGAAAGGAGTTCGATACTCTTGCCCCCATACGTCGTCCACTAGCGCCATTCGTCCGGAAAGCCTTTGAGAAGTCACGTAGAACGAACTGCACGGGATAGAGCCGGGAATTACGACGGACAGCTCGCTGCCTGTTCAAAATGCCAGACAATGACAGCAATGAACAAGACGGCGCGAAAGCGTAGAGTTCACAGAAACAGAGCTAGCCTATGCCTCGAAAAATGCTCCAATAGAGCGTATGAACTCGTGGCCGTATTTATTCGGGCTCCATTAAAGCGCCCTTCAACTGAAGCTTGCAACTGTCCTCGAAGCCGTGGCTGAAAGTTCTCCCTCATCTTCCACGTGCCTTCAACGTCCAACAAGTCGACCGGTCTTCTCTGCCATCATTCGGCCGCACAGTGCGTTTCGTTGTATTTCGTTTTATGTCGTCTCTCTTTTTTGGAAGCGCTAGTCTAATGATCGAATTCATTCGTCGCTAGCATTGAGAAGTTAGGAACCACCTTCGAGCTTGTTTAGACTTCTCTTCATATGTTCTAGAAGAACGTGCATTGTTATTTCCTAAGTTAGCTCAAAGTTTGATGGTTCATACATGTTTAGTTCGCTACAAAATCTTTTTAAGTGGCCATTTAGGACTTAACCTCCACATTAATTTACTTTCATTAAATCAAGAGTTGGACGAATACTCGTATGGTCGGGATTGCTTATAGTCAAGGGCGAAACGGACGCCGACCCAAAACATTAAAAGAAACAAAGGCGTTTCGGCTCCCATATGGGGGCCCATCTCACAATGAAAGTAAATGAAAGGGGGGAGATGATTATGTACGTGTGAATAGATGGCGCAAACAGTGGGCATAAATGGAAGGAAGGCTGCCGTCGTTGCGGTTCAGCGTGGTATCAGTAGTATGGATTAGTAATGACTGCAGATGGAAACGCGAGGTTAGATTACTTTCAGTAGCTAGCACATGCGCCCTACCCCAGTCAATACCATGTCCTCCTCTTACAGAATGCTCGGCAAGAGCGTTAGAAGAAACCTTTTGTTTTTTGGCATCATCACAGTGTTCCTTGATGCCCCTTTGAAAATTCCCCGTCTCGCCGATGTAGATGTAACTACAGTCTGCACGAGGAACATTATAAACAACACCTGGGTATTTTTCTTTCGGAAGCTTGTCTTTGACATTTACAAGCACGTTTTTCAGCTTTTTCGCTGGAACATGTGCAACGTGCACAACAAAAGAACGAAGTATACGGGCTAACGCTTCGCTAGTACCGGGAGCATGAAGTATCACAGCACGTTCCCGAGGAGCAAACGTGGCGGAGGAAGCACTAGGGGGTGGGACAAGTGGCGCTGCACTGAGGCCACAAATGAAGTACGATAGTTGTTGCGTGAAAGTCCAAGATGAATGGCTTTTCTGGGTCTTTTTCTAGGTCTTTGGGAGAACTGCAGGTTTGTTGCGAGCTATGTATGAGTGATGCGACGACGGAACGTTTGTATCAAGCAGGATGAAGCGACATGAAGTTCAAGTAGCGTCCCGTGTGCGTTACACATTAGAACGAAGTCCTGTTCCTTGACGTTGCACCATAACATCCAGAAAAGGCAAGCAACGATCCTCCTCCAATTCAACCGTAAAATTTACGGCATGTTCTATTGAGCTCAATTGTGACGAAAAAGCATACAGGGCATCCTCCTTTATCACACAAAAGCAGTCGTCCACATATCCAAGAAATATTCTTGGTTGCGGCACGAACGTTGCTAGAGCACGGTGTTCTATACTGCGTCCATCGTTAGGTTTGCAGCGGTGACCGGCAGGGAGGCACTCATCGGGGTTTCTTGAAGTTTCTTGTAGAAGCAGCCTTGGAAAACGAAATAAGTATTTTTCAAGGCAGGAGCACAAAAGCTTGCGCTGGTCCTTAACCTCGAATGGTATTCTCTTGGACAGCGAAGCGTCATCGTGGAGGGCAGCAGAACACATGTGAACAGCGATGACTATCGGCACACAAGTAAACAGGGACGTCACGTCGAACGACACCATAGTGTCGTCATCGTAAAGATTAGGATCGCGTGCTTTTTCGATAAAGTCGCTGGAGTTACGCACATATGTCGAGCCACAGCCCAGAAGTGGTGATAGGACGCTGTGCAAGTACTTGGAAAGGCCGTGAAGAGGAGACCGTCTGTAATCCACGATTGGCCGCATTGGTACAGCAGGCTTGTGTATCTTGGGGAGGCCATAGAAAGCAGGAGCGGAGCCGTTGTGGCTAAGGAGTCTGTAGCAAAGGTGCTTATGCCTCGGAGAGTCGAAACGAAACACATCCATGAGTAACTTTTGCAAGTCCTTCTGCACTTTGCTGGTTGGATCCTTGTCAAGACCAGAATAGCTGCTCTCGTCAAGGACGGCATCATGTTGACGTAATCACTCGGATCCAGGAGAATTGTTGCCTCGCCTTTATCGGCTTGGAGGATGACCAGCTCATCGTTTCCTCGAAGACTTTGGATCGCCTTGCGCTGTTCTGGAGTCAGAGGTGACACGAATTTTCTGCTGCAGCTCTTTAGTGCAAGCAACTTATATAATTTTTGCTCATCGCTCTTCGTATCAGCCTACCACTTAGACCCGTGCAGGGAAGCCAACCAGAACTACCTCTTGTTAAGCATCCTGCCTTTCTATGTAAGTTGTTTCTCTCACTCCTGGTTAGTTTCTTTTCAAATATACTTTTAATGTTCTTGGTCGGCGTCCATTTTACTCTTGATTAATTTACTTTTCTTGCACATTTTGCTGGAGCATATTATAGGAGACCTTAAAACTAGTTCCGCGAAAACATTTCTCTAAAATGAGAACGCTGTGTATTGAATTGCATCGATCTAGCTGAATACACTGCTTGGCAAAGTGAACGAAATTAGTAGGTGTTGCGAGTGTCGCAGGGCTCGTACTTAAGATCACACTAGCCATGGTAGTTCGGCGTTTGTGCATGGCGTTCAGTAACTGAGTACAAGGTTGCGGGTGCGATTCATAGTTGCTCTCTCCCTCGCCGACCTGCAGGTACTCGATTAATTTGACGCGTCAGTTCTGGTTTGCTGCGGCGAATGATTTGGCGGGCAGCTCGAAACTGAAGACGACAAAAGCTAGACGCAAAGTGAAAACGTTTATTCTGCTTATTTAAATACTAAACTCGCTTGACGCGCGTCTGACAAATGGTGCATCTTGCCTAAGTCGGCCAATTACTGGAATTGCATTTCGTGCATATTCGTTACCATCTTTGACGTCATCACCTTTGACTGCCCCAGTCACTCCACTGCGAAAACCTCGCTCTAAGGCCTTAACAGTTACGCCCGTTAAAAGCACCCACGACTCGCGCACAGACTCCACTGTGACACCACAATGGCCGCGTGAGCACCTCGGGTGAAGCCAATATAGCGTAAACAAAAATTACTCTCGTCAAGCAGAAATACTGAGAGATTTTGGCAAGTAAAAATAACACGATTGAATACAGAGAAGTGAACAAAGATAAATGTGTGGAGGAATTAACACGCTGTCAAAGCGACCATCGTAAAATGACCGGTATGGCACGGAAATGTCCTGACTTTATTTTTCTTTACTAGTTTACGCTTCCTAGCAGGTAATATTCCCTGCTTTTTTTGTGTGTGTGGTGTACAGGCCCACGTGATAGAATTTATTAACGCCGCCTGCTGCAGTTCTTCAGCGTACGCAATTTACATAGTTCTTGCTCCTTGCCCTTCGTATAAGCTTAGGAGCTACACCTGTGCAGGGCAGCCAACGAGAACTGCCTCTTGTTAACCCTCCTACCTTTCTATGTAAGTTATTTTCAAATTTTCTCCTGTTATTAGCATAGTTAACTGTTAATCCTGGCCATACCTTGTGTGCATATTTCGTGGTATTATTGAGTAATGTGCTTCGTACATGATGATGCTGCGCATATGGCAGCGTCGGTCCTCTCTCAAGGACCGACGCTGCCAGGAAACTTCACAGTTTAGCACGCACGCTCTCCTTAGCACAATCACATACAGCCTGCGCTACTACCATATCACACAGTCCGAGACGAAGCAGGCCGACACACTCTTGAAAATGGCTTGCAAGACCACTCTCCGCCTGCCGATGAGTACATCGACTGAAAAATTATTGGCACTAAGGTTACACAACACCCTCAGCGAATTGACAGAAGCCCTTTACTTCTCGCAACAACAGAGACTTGCGCGGACTCGCACGGGCCTGCAGGTACTACAAACCTTAGGCTTCCAGGCTATAACAACAGGAACCCAAGAAACCTGCTCGATACCTACTTACGTCCAGGACAGGTATCACGTTGCCCCAATTGCACGCAACATGGATTATAACCTACACTCCGGCAGGAGGAGAGCAAGGGCCCCGTACATGGAGTAAACATTCAGGTTCCATACCACGGCCAGTTTTACGGACGCCGCCATGTATGGGACGAAGGACAAGGGCGCAGTGGCACTGGTATGTGACCGCAGAAGCCACGTTATCTCCGCTGCACCGATCCAGCCCTGCACGATCACGGAAACAGAAGAGCTGGCCATTGCGTCAGCCATCCGCGAAGGCCAACACGCAGACAAACCACTGACGATCCTCACGGATTCCCAGCAGGCCGGCCGCAACTTCCTACAGGGAAGAATCGGAAGGCCTGCTGCACAAGTCCTAGCCCAGATACTCAAGGAGGACACTGAGGACCTCACCACCCAAACAATCATCTAGGTACTGAACCCCACTGGCATCACATGTAACCTGCAGGCGACAGAGCAGCTCTAGGATCCGTGCATTACCGAGCCCTCATCACGCCAGCTGAAGAAGACCTGGACCCTGTCGACCTCGAGTATTCAGCCATCGTGAATTTGCGATATCCACCACCTCATGGTAATCTAAAGGCGGAGGATGCCGCTGTCTGGCGTAGGCTTCAGAGAGGGGCTTACACGAACCTACACATATTACATCGCATACACGCCAAAGCCTACAGGGACCAATGGCCGTGGTGCGCGGCCACACCTACCCTGTACCACATCACGTGGGAGTACACGCTACACAACACAGAACACCATGACACGAACACCACGAGGGAGCAATGGGAGGCACTTCTGTCCAGCTTGGCCCTTGACGACCAGCTCAAGCTGATCCAGACAGCTGAGAAGACGGCAACAGCCAGCGGAGCCGTCGGCTATAGGCCCCGACCATTAGCGATTATTCTGATTATTCTTTTACTAAAGTTTATATATCCTACACTGCCCTATATCCTTATCAAAGTGGAATACTGCACATACAAGGCGCACCAGAGTGCACAGGCTAAACCCTTCACTGCAACTCAGACCTCCGGTCGGACTGCACCAACGCGAAGCGTCTCTTCTGTGTCGCTTGTGGCAGGAAGTTGCTTTCACGATAGCGCATTCAGCGCTAATTAGAATGGCTGATAGTCCTGCCTATGATGTTTCCGGATGCGAGGAGAACATTGACCACTAATTGTGCCACTGTCCTCAATTTCAAGCACAAAGACGATCTTTTTCCGACACATCGATGAAACTAGATGATCATCCTCTGAGTGAACAGAGAGTATTAGAGCACCGTTCCCACCGATCATCGGCTCAGTAGGCAGTCAAGGCACTTTTGTGCTTTCTGAGAACGCCTGGTTTGAACAAGCGGTTTTGACTCAAGTACTGTCAGCGCACGTCTCCTATACCCTCTCTATCGCCTTTCTGTCTCTTCCTCTTCCCTTTTCCCCCAGCGTAGGGTAACCAACTGGATTCTTGACTGGTTAATATGCATGCCTTCCTTATCTCTCTCTCTCTCTCTCTCCACTTTCGCTGCACACGTTTCGTTGTACTTTTCCTGCGTTTGCTTTTTTCTTTTTCTTTTATTCCGAATACATAACTTTTTTCGTTTCACGCATAGTGGCGATATGGTGAATGTGGTGTAAATGGACAGATTACCAAAATTATCTCCGTTGCTTTGTGGTCAGCACACTGAAGAAAAGCTTCCGGAGCCAGAAAGGCTACAGTAGTGCAACAAAAAAGAGTAGAAGCAATTTGGAATTTAAAGTAGTCGCCGGGTGCTCGGAGTGTGGCTCGTTCATTAACGTTTTCCGTGATTCACCGAGACGCTGTAAGAAGGTACGAACGCCGTCTCCAAGCTCTTTCCATTGCATTTTTTTTTCTCTTATCCATTTGCAGCGAGCGACAAACTACGTTAGCCGTTAATGAAAGTCTTCGTGGGCCGCAACTGGGTGTAAGTTCATTCTCCCCACGTCAAAGCTGCTTCACGACTATTATTATTTTCTGTTTATTTGGTTCTTTCCTGCAATTCATTACTTTTCTCTTCGGGCATCCGCCTTCCACTTCTCGTTAATTGTGGCCTATGTGGAAGGTACAAGTGAGTTCTGAATATGAGGAGCTCATGAACGCACCTCTCGGATGGGCACTGCAGCGACACCTACGTGACGCACAAGGCTCTCTTATTTTGAGGCAGACACCTAATTTATATTCACTGCAGTGTATATATCCCACGTTTCTTCTAAATTACGGATAAACCGTGGCCGATATGACGCCAATTGCAGGTATCTACGCAGTAATAAAAAAATTGGAGCGTATGGCGTTAATGTCCAATTTAGGCTGCTGTGTGCTTTTGAATACTAACGAGGTGTTTTACCCTGCACATTCGCCGAGCACGGGCGCTTGACGCCCACATATAGACGACGCCGTTTCCTTCAAGAGAAGAGCCGTCGTGCTCTAAGGTAGCTTTCTACTGAAAAGAAACAAACGAAATTTAAATTTTTTGTTCTCAACAGAGGTTTTTTTTTTTTTTTTTTTTACTGTGTCTACTGCAAATATTTACCGCAAATGCCAAGTGTTTAGCACAACTTTTACTGCAAATGCTTTGTAGTTAAAACAGTGTTTTCACTTAAGGAATCTGCTTTCGAACGGGTGGATGTCCATGAGATATATATTGTGCTGAAGCATGCATATCTATGCAAGGTAGCTCCACACGACGGAACGCATACAGACGTTCCAGCCACATTGTTACGTTCGACTTTCTCAGGCTGCGATGGCATGTTTACTGGCAGAAAACAACTTCATCACGCAAATGGCAATATGCTGCTCCTGAAGCGTCATCTTTCATCTCCGGGTGAGCCCATCCCGCCTTATGATCCCCAGCGACATGCACGCATTTCATGTGGCTCCTGTCGCGAGCAGAGAACAGAACACTCTGTCGTCTCCTGGCCGGGCTGGACACCGCAGCTGCCGCTCGCTAGCTTTCTGTAATAAACGTACAGAGATGACGGTGCGCCACGTCAGTCACCACCACGTCGCACTTACGCTACCAGCATCTTTTGTAACTTTCTCAAAACAACCCTACCACAATTGGTGATCTCGATCTCATAACGCTACACTGTCTCAATATCTATTAATTTTCCATTAAAATTTCACACAAGTAAGTTTTTAACCTTATTCGCATCAAGTATCCCTTCACATGATGCGGGAGGCCCGACAACAACAACAACAACACAAACACACACAAAAAACTGTCATAAATGACAGTTTCTGGGAGCCGTAAGCCGTTACGGGCGGCGAAGCAGCGCACAAGAAAGGGCGAATATCACTTAGTAATTGTGCTTCATCTAAGAATAAGTACTATAACTTACGTGTAGCAAACCTAAATTGCGAGCATGCCATAAGCAAACATAACAAATGCGATATGGTAATATAGGCAGAACTAACAATTATCATACAGCAAATAAAGTATGAATGTTACATAGGAATGCAACTTCGGAAATGTAGGAAATGTAACAGAACAGAAGAATCCAAGTAATACAGATCAGTATCACACAGCAAGCGGCATAAACACCAACGAAGGTGAAAGAAAGAAATATCATCAACACCAATAAAGGAAAAGGAAGAAAGGAAGACGCAATATTTACAGACTTTACAAAAGCAATCTATTTCTGGTATTTTAACAAAACGTTACGCCTTCTTCAAAAAGAGACCTTCAATGGTTATTGCTCGACGCAACAATTTCTTTAACAATTAAGTCCCGGAAGTTCGTTTTGTCGCATTACGCATCACATATGTTGCTTTGAATGTTGCCGCGGTTGTCACTGCCAGCTGCTCAACGCTGTGTGTATGATACATAGCAAAATTTTCTTGCAGGTATTCTACTTGTTGTAAAGGGGTGCATTATTCTTTATTGATTGTTTGAATTTTTGAATCAGATCACATTCAACAGAATAGTGACAGCGGAGAGACGCAGGCGTAAGAGGTTATGGCATGGCGGCCAAAAAAAAAAAAAAGTTCTGTTACGTTTTCATTTACTGGGAACCCATACTTCGACCGTGAAGCCCCGTGAACAAGATCAATGACTTACGAGCAACGAAATCAGTGGCCGTCAGCGAGGTGTGTTACTTGGAACGGTGAATATTCTGGCGCCAGTGGCAGTGCCCGCAGCGACGAGCCTTACCCGCCCATCCACGCACGATTGGTGGTGCCGAGTTCGTGGACGCGGCGTGGCAGGTTGACTACACCGAAACTTCCGACATGCCTCACTGTTTCGACGGTCCTGCACTACACGTGATTTCCCGAAGGAAGTGCAGCGCGCACTTAGGAGAGGTATCGCCAGCAACGGCAGTTGAGTGAACGGGGGGGCGCTGTTTTTCCGGTCAGTGACCAACGGTCTTGAGACAAGCAGGCGTACCTTACTGCAATAAACAATCTTCGCAGAACGAGGAACCACTCGGTGAAGACAGTGGTAACGGACATTTGAGTGCTTGACTGGCAACAACATCTCGTCCCTAGCGACCACTGTTATGTCTCTCAAAAAAAAAACTACTAATGATAAATGTGAACCAACTGACCCACATAAAGATGTTGCCATATACCAGCGGATAAATACTGACGCGAGTGAGCCAGCGAACCAGCTTACGCTTTTTCGGCCTGCTAACGTTCTATGAAGCTCATAGGGCACAAGCAAAGGACGCCTTGGCCTGCGCCATCAACGTGCTATCCGGTAATTTGCGCAAAACGTGCGGCATTGAACTACAAAGGTGCCACTTCAGCCCGCAATGGTGCAAGGACCCCGAATATGAGCAGTGGCACAGTAAGAAATAGCCGGGAAAGGGGACGCTCAGAAGTGCTTTCCTGTTCGCGCAGCTCTCCAAAGGCTATGTTGTCTTTTCAATACTGAACTTATTGTCATGGCTATGTGTTATGTCCTCCAGATCCACTTTGTTTTCCATCTCTAGCCGCTGTGAGCGTCTTAATGTGTTCGTTTTGCTTTGATGTTTGTTTCTGGCCTTACACTTAAGTGCTGCTTCTAGTATAGGATGATCACTTTTAAGTTTCACGGAATTTTGTATATCACCTTTACCAGATAGAATAAGCTTTTTCCTTGAGCTTGATTATTCGAAGAGGCGAATATTACTAGCATGAGAAATCATACATGCATTCAGCTAATTAACAAAATCCACTAATTGACTTCTGTACTGTTTGCATTCCAAGTCGACATGGCCTACAATCTCACCGGCTACAATTCACAAATTGCAATCTGTGCCGTAAGACAATTATTCACAAAATGATTAATGACTTTTGATTAGTTTAATACGCGTTTCGATTTCTCGGGCAAGTAATATCCACCTTTCTGAATGATCCAGATCAATGACAAGAATTGTGTTATCCCCAACAGGCGATGTCTAACACTTCCGGAAGAGTTAAGAATGTTCACCCTCTATAGCGGAATAGCTTTAGAAGAAGCGCTACAAAAAGGGAGGTGGTTTCATTAAAACAGATGCCTCAAGAACAAACACATTCTTTCTTGTTTTGTGAAAATGCAGTTGACATAGGTTGCGCATATTCACAACTTTTGGGGGAAAAACGGTGCATTTGTAGTTGCACTCCCCTTTCCCAGTTCACATTCTTTGCCCCTTCTCCCACCTAAGCTTACCGTCAGAAACGTCAAACTGTGAGCACACTCAAGATGCCTTCGTAAGTGCCAACCTTCCAACATCTAAATTTTATACGTGCACTACGAAAAAAACAATACTTATTCGCTCAATCTGACAGTCAAAATTACACAGTAGGGGCGGTGTCGGTAAACTAACAAGCGAAATTTAAACAAAAAAAAGAAGCTTTAGACTGCCCCTGTAAGTCCAGCGCTCACAGCACTGCTAGCGGACAGCTTCTTAAGAGCTGCTTTAAGACTTCCGCGGAAGTCCTTTATTCTGTCTAAGAACACAACTTTTAACGGCTATTTGGAAACAGCAAACACTAACGCCCAATATGAACGCAAGAAACATTAATGGGAAGCAGTGAACTCATCAGTAAACAGGCTGCCTTCTGAACCACCCGGTGGGCTCACATAAGAAAACACAGAAGCGTCAGTCTGGATCAGCGACGGTTTCGTTCTGTGGTCTGAGGAATCTGTTCCGTCAAAGGTCCATTCTTCAATCTATCTGATGCAGTCCAGAGTCCAGGTGCATTGTATCGAGGGCACTTACTAATTATGTGCGTAATCGTCTCCTCGAAGCCGCAGTTGTTGCATGCAGGGCTATCGGCCATTTTGATGCGGTATAGATGGGCATTTCTGAAAGTCACGCCAAGCCACAGGCGCCACAGAACTGTTTTTTTTTTCTTCAGTTGTTGGTACACCAGGCGCAAAGTGGAGCTCTAAAAGTGGATCTAAGCTGTGGAGACGGGTGTTGGTAAATTCCGTTGAGTTAAGCTGTTCCAGTGTAAGTTCGCGTGCTAGCGAGCGAAGCCTTGTAGCGGCATCGGTTCTCAACAGTGGCAGCGCTATGCGATAGACATCATCATGGGCAGATCGAGTGTCCTCATCCGTGCGGCGCTTATAACTTGGTATGCACTGATATTCTATGTTGTTTTCTTTGTCGATTTCATGGTAGTGAAGGTAGCCTTACGTCAGCAACTAGTTGACATCGTCCACCATGAAATGGCGACGTGAGACACCGGTGAGCAGCGTTGGAGTCAGAGAAGATGGACCATGACTGGGTCGTTTCCTGAATGATCGAATCCAGAGTAACGCGAAAGGTGGCGAGTTCTGCAGCCGTCGATGACGTCAAGCGAGACGTTTTAAATTTAGCTCACGATAGCTCTCGCGGAAATGACTGCTGCGCCGGCTCAGCTTGCGGAGGAAAACAAACCATCCGCGCAAACGTGAAGGCCGCCACTGGGATTTTCATGAAGGAAAGCAGCGCGGCTACTGGGAAATCGATTTTCTTTATAGCACAAACGTTCGCATTTCAACAACGAAAACGCATCCGCTTTCTCCTGCAGGCTGGCCTTTGCTACAACGCCACATCTAACCACAATCGTTAGGAAGGAGATAGTATATATTGCATAATACTCTTTAAATTCATACACAACACAAGCCAATCACAGAATGCGTGGAAAGGCATTGCGCAAAATCTGAAGCTCTTTTGAAATAAAAAAGATTGCCCGCCTGGGTGTTACGATAAGCGATTGTGGAATCCATACTGGCTTCGATGTTCCAGTTATTTTGCGTGGAATCTGGAAACAACATTGATCAAAATAAGTTTGCTGAAGCGAATTACGGGGCAATTTACGGGTTTTCAATAGCAGCTGGCGCTGCAATTACACCAAAAATTGCAGCGCCAGTTTGTATTGATAACATGCACAAGACGACGCCTTGTCACGAAGTTACCTGAGATATTGTCGTTGCAAATTTCGCTTCAATTTATGCTAGCTTTGACATTGGTAAAAAGCTCCTCGGCGCTAAATTTTGGTATTTAGAGTAAGAGCAACACGAATCTTACCTTTATATGTGAAAATGAGCGCTTCATTGGAGATTTCAGGATAATTTCAGTTTCGCGGCGCTTCTCACGAATACTCGGTGCACATAGATCTGGTCCGAGAATCTGAGAAATCGTTAACGCCCACCATGTCCGGGAAGACATTTAAGTTGCCAGAATGTCAATATAGTGGTACCTGCATTTTAGCAACACAGCTTGCAAGGCTAGTCCACAAAGACAGTTTCTCATTAGCGGTAACCGAAATAATGAAAAATGCGGCTCGCTGTGATTGTCTTTCAAGAAGAAAACTACCGATCACGGAAGAATATACATAGAGGAAAGCAGTGCAACCATGAAGTTCCTCTGATCATTACACATTCAACAAAAAGAAATGCGTAAGAAATTGTGGACGCAAGCTTTTCCGGGCATGCCTGTAATACGTTTTGGATTCGGAGAGCGCCTGACTGGCACTTGACAGTCTTAAACATCGTTACACTCCTCTTTTCGTTTGTTCGTACTAACGAAGGAAAACTTTCGAAGTTCCACAGAAAAGTGAAGCTTAGTTAACGCTCTCTGCGATTCGTAATTAAAGGCCTGGCACATTCTACCACTCCCTCCCTATTTAACGGACAAACAGATGCGATTCTAAACGATGGAGATTTCTTGGAGCCCGCATCGGCACTTTGGGCAGGACCTTAGCTGAGACTGCAATGAAATAGGAATGAAAACTATTCTTTTTCGCTGCGAAGTACACGTCTTTCAAGTTTACAGAAGAGGTGGAATTTCATTTCCTCGTGCCTTTCGAGTTGATTACGCGTGCACATAACTCAGCATTTTTCTTTTTCCTTTACCGTGACGGTAATTGCAGTGAATGCTGAGAACTGCACATTCCCTAATTCTCAGCGCGCCGCTGGAACTGCGTTTCATCTCGCTGTACCTTCAGAATTTCGCGACTCGTTACTGTAAAACTGATAATAGTCGCGAGAAACAATTCATATCAGGAGATAGAAAATCTGCTGAACAAGCGTTTTGAAATTTTACCTTCAGCCATTTTAATGCAAATCTTATTCTTGCGGTTAATCATCGAAAATGGGAAAGCGGGTACCTACCCTCGCGCTTTCAGAGTCGCATTCAATTTTTCACACCCGCCCTCTTTTTAAAAGCTTTATTCTGTAAAAATGTACGCGCCAAATGTGGGCTAGTTAACATGACCACAGGGAATGAGATTAGAAAGACGCCTGTCTTTTTTTTTTTTTTTTGTATAGAGTACCTAGCCTAAGGCAGTGGCTTAATAAAACAAAACAAGAGAAAACAATATGTTTCAGTCACACTCATCCCAAAAGATTCGCCTTCGAAATAAACAACAATGACTTGGTGCACAAATTCACTAAGGAACATTTTCACAGGAACGGCAGTTGTCCGTATAATGTTTCACAATTGATCAGATCTTCGTATTATGAAAAAGCCGAACATATAGTGGCGTACTCGATGTGAACAAGTTAATATATGCGTTTCTTGGTAAAGAATATTAGGATATTAGGTGATCATCCTAGTCTCCAAGGTAGGACAAGGATAAGGTGCACCCAGAATTTTTCGGATAGAACGCGTCCATGAAGTTTTAATGGTACAGAAGTTTGCGTGGTTCAAAAGTTAAATTATTGTGGCTCGGTTAGTTGTGTCGTTGTTCTTAAAGCGAAGCTTCTTTAAGGAGCCCTCCTCGAATTTGCTGGCCGTGGCTGCTGGGTGCTGCGTCTTGCGGAAAAGCTGACACGCAGGGGCACATGGGATAAACGAATTTCGTGTCGCATGGTGGGGTAAAACTTCAGTATCTCCGCACAACTGCCTGATGTTCTGACCACAATCACATGCATACACTGCATAGATATATATATATATATATATATATATATATATATATATATATATATATATATATGTCCGTTCTCCACCTAAATCCGTTATCGAAGCGAAAGTTCTCTTTACGTTCCACCCCAGAGTTAGCCGCGCCTTCTCGGTCTGCTTCTCGACCAGCAAAGTGGGTCGATCTCGGAGGCTGCAGTTTAATCCCGCAGATAGTGTAATTAAGCGGCGGGCCGATCCCGGAGACCGCCGAGCGTCGGCCACGTGCAGTCACGTGGTGAATGTCTTCGCGTCCTGCCGTCTCGTCGGGCAGGCACGTATCCGCGAAGCCCAACGACGCGACACATCGGCAATGGGACAGGAACGTGAACATTTCATCGTGCGTAATTGAAAATAAAATAGCATAGCAGACACCATGTTCGCTTTGCGTACCATGTACTGGTTTTAAAAGTTTCGAGGAAAGCATGCCTTGACTTTGATTCCGACAAATGCGTTGGATCATGAGTATTTTTAAACATGCTTAGCGTTCCACGTTAGCTTATTCGGGCTATTGTAGCTTTTTATTACTACCACTACTTAGGAATCGCGGTTAAGTACGCGGCGCTATTTAATTTCTTACTTTGGAGAATATCTTGCTTTTTACGCGTGCTTTTTTTTCAGGTATTTTCATCGATGTCAAATGGGCAAAAAGTGCTTCGGAGAAAAAATTGACTCGGCATCCTGGCCCTGCGAAAGTTCACATCCAATGAAGCTGCCGAAAAAAGAAAATAGCATCACTACAACTGCTGAAAGACAGAAGGGGGGAGGGGGGATGCAATGCATTTATTGCTTCAGACTAATGGTAGTAATGGTAATTTAGAATAACGGTGGCAATGGAAGTAACGGCAATTTTGGCATGCACGCCGCCGCTGGTCGTATTCCCGTTTCCTTTTCCCTTCGTCGCTCCTCGTAATAAATATGCATTGTTTATTACGAAGCACTCAGTGCGCGATTAGGAGTTTACAGAGTCACGAAGCCGTTGCAAGCCAGAGGGAAGAAGTTTAGGCTAATTCATGCACTTCCCACAACTCCGACGGTGGCTGAACAGCTCCCGTAGGCACTAGCGCCACAGTTGCCCCTAGTAATCGTATACGAAACTATCCTGCGTACGGCTCGCACGCTGCAGGCAAGGGGAGCAGCCGAGTCTCTGGCGGCCGCGACGGCTGGCGCTCCGACTTCCCATACTGCCTTGCGGCCGCCGCTGAGTGCGCACGCGCATTTCTGGGAAGTCCCATTACACGTGCCCTTAAAAACCCAACATAAATCTCTAGTGACTCTCGCTATGCAAGCAAAAAAGAGGGCCAGCCTAATAAGAAGAGTTCGCGTTCGTCAGTTTAACGAAACCCGCACGATTTGCCGAGGACCTAAGCATCTGGAGTTCTTCAATGGGTTATTCATTCGTTAGCTCTGTCAAGCCATTAAGGCCTTAGTTAAGAGCGGGTGCCGTCGCAGGTAATATGAGCTACTATTATCTAGTTGCGAGTGAGTTTAATGGACGAACCGTACACCAGTGTAACGAAGTTCTCCAAACGAACATCGTCTTCAACTTCATTTAGTGTGGCAGAAAAAGTATATATACAGATAGAAAATACAAAGATAGCTAGAGGCCCGCGCAGGTCTTCAGGGTGTATAACGCGCCCGCCACGCTATAGCGACGCGTACCTGAGGCTTTGACAGCATGAAACTTTCCACTTTGACACGATCCTGGCAGAATTCTTCGCCGCGTGGCAGCTGCTGCAGCAAACATTTTGCTTCTTCATCTTGCGCCTTGGCCATGCACATTCTTCATTTAATTAAAAATTAAATTACATTATGGGCTTTTACGTTCCAAAACCACTTGCTGATTATGAAGCACGCCGTAGTGGAGGACTCCGGAAATTTCGACCACCAGGGGTTCTTTAACGTGCACCTAAATCTAAATACACCGGTGTTTTCGCATTTCGCCCCCATCGAAATGCAGCCGCCGTGGCCGGGATTCGATCCCGCGACCTCGTGCTCAGCAGCCCAACACAATAGCCACTGAGTAACCACCGGCGGGTGCATTCTTCATTTCAACCGCCGTGGACGATATGGAAAGTTATGAAAGCGTGCGATATATAATAGCGTGTCCGGCAGCCTGGCACTCAAGGGAGAAAGCTGAAGCTCGTCTCTTATGAAAGGAGCGTCGGCGACGCGCGCGCGAGCTCAAGAATACTGATGCCGATGCCCATAGACGAGAAGCTATTTACGGCTTTGTCCAGTCGAATCATACGGTAAAAGGCTTCCCCAAGTATTGAGTAACAGCCTCATCGCCGACCAACAACAAGCCAAGTCACTGTTTCTTGAACCATCAGCTTGAGGGCTAGAATTAATTGTTTAATTAAGTAATTGAGGAATGAACGAATGTAGGGTTTTTATTTTTTTTCTTGGTGCGGGTGGGGACGGGGACAGCGAGATAAATTTCAGGCGATGTGAAGTAATGAGAGAGTTATAAATGTTTGCATCCCTACCGTTTCGAAGAGGCTTGCGTTTCGAAATTGGCGATCATCAAAAATTCTGCGTGGCACTGTATATTGTTTCAGTTGCACTCTGTACAAGATGCCTCGACAGCCCTTTTTGTTGCGCTCCAAGCCGTTGAAAAACGCCCCTTTCTGCTGAGCATCTTAGCTACAGCGCGACGTTCTGACGCTTTATGACACTGCAGAGCATGTTCTACAGCTGCGGATGCTGGTTGTGTTAACTAGTGGTCCCGTAGGGCCACGGTCTCGTGGCGCGTGGTCCCGTAGTCCCGCACGTAGTATATATATTTAAGGTTGTAACCAGAAATACAAACCATTATGGAGAACATTCGATATTCGGCACTCGCAAGAGGCACGTACGCCGATCGCGAAGCTGATCTGAGTATGCCTTCGATATTAAGCATGTTGTAAATACTGTACATGTCTAGCCCGCAAAGTAAGCTGAGCCGTAAACAGAAAATATTAAAATGCAGAGAGAAAAAGAACAGGCTGTGGAGTGTAGTTTGTCTATACGCCTTGCTTCTGTTCCTTCCACACCGCACTCAGTCCTTACTCTCTCCCTTTTTTCCTCTTTCTGTTCCCCTTTCTCCTACCCCCAGTGTAGGGTAGCAAACCGGGTGCTCTTCTGGTTGACCTCCCTGCCTTTCCTGTTCTTGCTTTTTCTCTCTCTCGCGCACAAAACTCTCTCTATGTCGCAGGGTCACACTAGAGATCCTACATACATATCTGCAGTTAGATTACATATATGAAGAAGAACGAATGCATTGGACACAAAATAGTCCAGCGATCACGTCAAACAGCAACCCAACCTCAAGAAGTTACCCAACCTCGGAGTTATCTTTTCTATTGTTTTAGATCTTACCTATGTGCTGCCGCGTGCCATTTCTCATTTATTAACGCTCTCCATATTGCGGCGCAGAATTACCATGCTCTTTTCCAATGGCATCGTAACGAGTAGCAGCAAAAGGAGCGGCCAGAAATGCACGCGTAACTCTCTAGAAGACTCTTTTTTCCGAACAGTGAAAATGTCCGCACGCCGCCAAAATGAGGCTGCATTCCTGTCGCGGTGCAGGTAGAGACAAGCCCGTGTGAGCATGCTCGTATTCGAGCTGCTGCTTCGCGCACTTTCAAAATCGCATCATGAAAAAAAAGAACACACGCTGATCCCTCAAACTCTGGGAATCGGTGTAAGCGAGAGCTTTGGTAAACCGGCAAGATTAAACGACTCATCTGAATAAGAGACGCAACAAAAATCGCTAACGAACGCGCCCCACTGCTGTCGAAGCTGTCTCACCACCGACCACAGACCTTTGGATGCCGAAAAGTTCTCGCGTAAGAGCACGCGCGTCTAATGGAAAGTTGTGTGCGCACTAGCTCTCGCACGTACATGCTACGAGACGTGCCGCTCGCGGCACTAATCTCAACAAACTTGGAATTGACACTAGAGAAGTACGCGTGCGATTGTTACGCATTAGTCAGAACATACGGGTGTGATGCTGGGAGACGTGAGGCTCTATTTCACCATCCGACACGCAATTCTTTTATTTTATGTTTTAGTTATTTGGCAAGGAAGCGCTGCTGCAGCTGCCACAGTACGCAAAGTCAGGGAAGGTTCGCTAAGAAAGCGTCGCTTTAAAAAAGGCAGCAGTCTTATGCGACCGACCAGGATCACGGCCCAATTCGCAGCGAAGCTCTTTTTTATAGCAATTACATGGACACTCGAGGTGCATTTCTGCCGCCCAGGTCGGCGTCACCGTGGGGTTCCGTATAAAGTATAAGGGCGTTAAATCATAGCCATGCGCCTTAAGCTGTATGTGCCAGTGAAAGCGTGTGGGGGTGGGCCGGCGATGCTAGCTCAATCTCGCGCGCGCAAGGGAGGAAGGTGGGGAGGAAGCGTGCCTTCTTTCGTCGCGGGCAAGGCTCCGGGGAGGAGAGGAAGGAGGAGGGCCCCCTCTACTCCTGGCGGCCCTGGCGTCCGCGCGCACCCGCCCAGGCCACTGTATATTGAAAGCAATGTGTGACGGGGACACAGTCCGCCAAGCGCTGTGTTTTCACGGCTTAGTTCACGTTGGTGCGAGGCGCAGCACGAAAATCAATTCGCTCGCTGCTGCTGCCGCGCTACCTCACTCCAGCGTTTTAAAGCAAGTTCCCGTGGTTATCGAGTAAGATGGGTTCATGCTTGCTTGCGCGCGTGAAACCATGCTTGTTCATTTAGTTAGTATGCTTATGATACAAGTTTATACGGCCGGTAAGACTACTATCCTTATTTCGTACAGCTGTCCACTAATTTGCTATCGCAATCGATGCTTCACCTTTCGGGCGAAACTTCGACTTATTTCTTAGAATTTTAGTTACGAGCATCCTGACCTCACGCTTTAAATATGAACCCACATGTTACTAACGACATGGACCAGAATACTTGCAAATTCCAAACTCGGTGTCACATCAGGTTCTCTCGCAACACTACAAAAGCGCGCACAACGTTTGTAAAGTGCCGTAATTATCCCGGATAAATTAAAATTCACACGCACTTTCGACAACGTGCTTGCCATTTGCAGCAAATACGAAATCGGTGCCACACTCAGTTCTCCAAGGAGAGCGACCGAACACTCTACTCTTCTTCTGTATAATACCTGAAAATGCGCAAAGTAATTATCCGCAGATCCATTGCTTAACCCAGAGGCTTTAAATTTGCACCACTCATCACCCTTAATATGACTCATCATTTCTACCAACCAAAACTCGTTGCCATGTACTGTTTTTACAGTACACTGAAAAACATTTCAGGCGACAGCTCTATTACACGTTCGAGAACTTTCATAAGCTGTAATTTATCTGCACACATTAAACTTTCTAGGCACATTAGCTCTCATCATGTTCTTTCCTTTTTGCCAAATATGACTTCAGTGGAAGCTATAGTTCTCAGAGGACAGCGGCATAAATTATACCCTGCTACTAAAATTCAATTGTAACAATCTGAAACGATCGTGTAAGTAACTGCAAATGCCGTAATAAATCCGCACATTTTCAACTTATGCGCATAACAAATAGTTCCCCTCTATTGTCACTAAATATGAAAAAAGCACTTCGCTTGGTCAACCGGGGACATCGAGGAAGCCTGCTACGAGCATTGTATTGCGCATGAAAACATGGAGAAAACGAGTGCTTAGTAATTATTTGCAAAGATCATAATTAGGCCTAGAATGTTAAATTTTCGCCACACATTACTCGTAGCATGTCCCACTGTAGGTGTTCAATGTGAACTGGGCATGGCTTTTGGTACTCCAGCATTCTGCAAAATGCGTAGGAAGGCTATGTGACGATTTCAAGCACTTGATTAACCAATGTTGCGTGAAGCTCATAATTAACTGACGCTATTGAAGCTTTGCCTGTACTTCACGCATTAGTTACCTTCTTATTTTCTTGAAATGTCAACTCTGTGGCAAGTTTAATTCTATCACGCAGGGCACGGGAAAAACTTCGTACATGTTTCGTAAGACATGCTTTTAACATTCAGGACGCGTCTACCAGTAATTTTCGGCAAAGGCGGTAACTAAGCACCCACGTTTAAACTTTGCTCGTACATCACTCACAACATGCCCCTATTCTCATGCAAATTGAATCTGGTCACTACGTTTAGTACACCGCTACATGTAAGGACACCGAGCAAACAAATTTCACGATTCTTATAACGCCCCTAAGGAGAAAGAAAATGAGCATTTATTAGTAATTCCGATGTGCCCCCCCCCCCCCCCCCCCTTAGCCTACACACTTCAAACGTTTAGTGCATACCACTCACAACATAGCCCCCGTATCTCCAAATAAAAAATGGCTGCCATCTCTTATTCTTACAAGCCCCCGGGTGAACTTTCAACGCGTTTCATACAGCGTCTCTCAGCACGGCAGAAAACGAGTGTTGAGTCATTTTCAGTCCACCCCTAATTAACTCAAAAGCTTCAGTTGCTCCCACAGATCACCCCTAATGTAACGCCCCGCCCTAATTTTTTTTTCGCTATATAAGCTTGGCGAATGATCAGTTTCTCCAAGACATCGGTACAACACAAGCAAAATGTTTTCGAGCGCCATTAGTAGCACCAACAGCTTCGCTGTAAAAGGAAACGATACTGGATGCGCCTCTTACAGAAGTAACACGCTTCAGACGAAGTAAATGGGCACAGGACAGAGTATCGTCTTGGTTGGCTAAGGCAATCGATATCATATTATAAATGCCCATGGAAGTGCTACAGCGAGACCCTTTATATTTGTTGCAGCCCATGTCGAAAGGGGATATTCAAGGCAAAGTGCTCAAAGAGCTACTTTACCTTTTCTTTTTTTTTCTGCAAACCGATATCCTGTCTCACACACATAACTCCCAAAACGTTAGCAGCAAGTAATATGACGGCAGCATTCATACGGGATTCTGCGTCATCTCGAGCAGCTAGCGCTGCGGACGCTGGTTCGTGTGAGCCACGTGCAGCGCTAAAAGCCGAAGCGCAACATGTAACACAGAGGACGACTGAACGAGGAGACGTTAGCCATGCGTCAACAGCTTCTCCCATCCGCTTTCACTTTGCGCGTTCATCTTTAGCGATAGACATCCGTCACGAAAAAGCCAGCTAACCCAGTAGTTCAGCTTTCTGGTTAAACTCGGCTCTAGTTATGGCTCGATCCCTTTGGAGAGGAACTGCGGCTCGCATTCCCTTTTGCTCAACGTTCTTCGTGCGGCAGTGAAAGCCATCGGCCAAGGCCAGTGTGCAGCCACCTGGTCGTTATTACATGTCAATCAAAGAAGAGCGAGCAGCACAGCCCTGAATTAGCTTTGGGATGCAATTAGCAGTCATTATAAAATAGAACCTACCTTGTGTATGGCTCTCTCGGAAAAAAAAAAAACAGTGCGGCCACATGACAGTAATCAGTATGTCTGTTTGACCGTGAAAAAACAGAAACCAGTCCGCCTCTTCGAGTAGACCGACTCGCGGACCAGAATTGTGCTATCTGCTACAGGCAATTTAAAAAAAAATGTTTGAAAGTGTTCGCTTACCATTGTCATCTTAACATCCAATAGCACTGGCCAGCTATGTCGGCAAGGTAATGGAGAGAATGATCCTTACATGGTTGGAATGGCACTTGGAATTTTATAACGTCTATCCAGAGGTAATGGTTGGTTTTCGACGTGGACGCTCGTCAATAGACAACGTTATCGACCTTGTAACATACGTACAACACCAGAAACATCTGAAACGAATCACTGCGACCTTATTCCTTGATGTTAAAGGTGCGAACGACAATGTAGATCATCATGAAATTCTGGACGCCTTAGAAGCTGTAGGGATTGGTGGACACACCTTTCGCTGGATACGCAACTATTTGAATGGAAGATCTTTCTTTCTTTTGACTGAAGACGGACCAACGCCATCTAGCTATACCAGTCGTGGTGTACCGCAAGGCGGAGTATTCAGCCCTACCCCTTTCAACCTGGTGCTCGTTGGTCTCGCTGATTCGTTACCGCAGACCGTTCAGCTCTCCGTATATGCAGACGACATTTGCATATGGGCTTTAGGAGTGACATGTGTACAAGTCCGCGCAAGACTTCAGAAAGCTTCAACGGCTGTGTCAACATACCTAAGAAGGCAAGGCCTGGAGCTTTCAGCTGCGAAATGTGCACTTGTTGCTTTTACTCGCAAAGCGATGGCCCCGTATGCTTTGAGGATTAATGACCAAACTATACGATATAGACGAACGCACCGATTTCTTGACGTCATCATTGATAGAGACTTGTCTTAATGGATCCCTCACGTCTCGTACATGACAAAACGTTTGACCGCCATTGTGGACCTTCTTGCGTTTCTCGGCGGGAAGTCCTGGGGCGCAACAGTACCATCAATGCTGCAACAGTATAAAGCACTGTTTTTGGGCTTCCTGTGGTACAGCTTACCTGTAGTTGGAAATACTTGCACTACGAATATCCGCAAACTCCAGAGTGTGCAAGCACAAGCACTCAGAACTTGTCTCGGCCTCCAAAAACTACATCATCGATTGCGATATTGGCCATTGCCAGAGACGGTCCTTTGACAGTCTACATCGATACAGGTGTCCTGAGAGCACACATCCGACACCTGACTCGGATTCCCCCCCCCCCCACCATCTTGCTTGCCTGCCAGCAAAAAGACCGCATTAAACTTTTGCCAAAAGTATTCTAAGACATCAGTCCTACTTGGCATCACAATTTACGCCTGCTACACAATTATCCCACCCGTTGTGGTGTCTGCACCGGCCGCAAGTGCAGTTGACAATTCCAGGCATCAGAAACAAAGCGCGCCTTTGCAATCTTTGAAACAAGCAACTTTGGAACACATTCACAACGTGCACAGATTCCGGCAACATGTCTACACAAATGGTTCGGTTAAACTGAACAGATCTGCTGCTGCAGTCTTCATCCCCACAAAATCTGAAGAAATCAAATTAAAAAACTTCATGTTTAACCACATCGACGGGTGCAGAACTCGCGGCACTCCGTGTTGCACTTGATTTCATTAAGTGTAAACCACCGCAACAATGGACTGTCTTTAGTGACTCGGAGGCAGCCACAAAGCCCTATGCACCACGGACCCAATGAACAAATGGCCTCAGAAATTCAACACATATATCATCACAGCCATGACAAAGGACACAACATAATCTTTCAATAGCTTCCAAGACATTGTAACATCAGTGGGAACGACCACGCCGACGAAGCCACCCGATCTGCGCATGAAAGTGGTCAACGAGTCTCCATTCCGCTTTCGCGCACAGACGCTGTGGCTGGCCTCCGATTGATGTCCCGTGACTGTACTTTGCCCCTGTGGGACTCGAACGTTTTCACCATATGTCATTTGCGTTCGTTGTCTCCGGGCATACGGATGCACCTCCCGCCTGGGTTACCGCGACGTGAACATACCATGCTGTACCGTCTGTGGCTAGGCGTTGCCTTTACGAACTCGCACGCTTTCCTTATTGGAATAGCCAACAGCCCCACGTGTGACACATGCAACAGCGAAGAGACGCTCACACACATTATCTGTGTCTGCCACTGATATATTGCCCAGAGACAAGTGATGTGCAGAGTACTGAACGAGCTGGACAATCGTCCACTATCAGAACTGAAACCTTTAGGTCAATGCTCTGAAAGAACATCCGCGTTGAACGCCTTACTCGCGTTATTAAGGTTCCTGCGGTCTGCGGGGCTTAACGATAGACTTTGAGAATGCCGCCCCCTACCGCTCTATAGTGCACGCGCTTTGTTAGTGCTGGTCTCGCTTTCTCTCTATCTCCCCCTTCCACTCTCTTCCTCTTTTTATCCCCTTAACCCTTCCCCCGTGCAGAGTAGCCAACCAGAACTACGTCTGGTTAACCTCCCATCCTTCCTTTCTCTCTCTCTCTATTACTGTTCATTCGTTGTCAGAATCGAAGAAAAATTGCGAAGAACCAAACCCGGTTGTCATCCAAGAATGTATTTAGCATGCTCAAGGAGCTGGCTATTTGCGGTACAAGTTTCACTTCGCGTTAGGGATGGCGCTCCACTTATCTCTGCGCCGTAGACGTGCGCGGTAGCCAAACGGTATTTGGAGCGGCATTTCCCCAAAGACCAGTTCGTAATCCCGTACAGTATCTGGGCCCCGCGTCTCAACTACAGTGTCTCCAAACACTACAGCGGTCACAAGGGGGCAAAAGTCGCAGTTTCGCTCAAAAGATGAAATGTTGGTTACTAATTACTAGACATCCATACGAATGATTATGGATAGTATAGTTTTATCGGCCGTGTAAACTGTTGTAAACATTCGCTTATTACCTTAATTAACAAGCATGGTATCACGCGTGCACAGCCCGACATGAACACATATCGCTCAATGAACGCAGACACTCGTTATCGTGCTATCGAAAGGATGACGTGATGAAGTGCGGCCGCAGCGGCCGGTGAATTGCGCTTCCCGCTGCCTCTCGCTTCAACGGGAACTGAGCGCGCGAGAACACTGCTCAACATGAACCCATCGGCTATGTCGGCTTGCCCACTTTTTGCACGCGCAGCATATCACTTCCAGCACAGGGCGGGCGCGGCCGCACTCAGTCGCACCATGCCCAGCTGCGGCCGTAGTACAAGAGGAGACGCCCTCTAAGCTGCACCCCTTCCCCTTCTAGCGCGCGCACATCTCCCCGCTCCCCCACTTGCGCGCGTTGTCATAAAAGACTCCTTAAAGGGACCCTAAAGGTAAATATTAAGTCAAGCTAAAGCGGTAGTTTAGTGCTCCAGAATCTCTAAGGCGTCAAATTATCGCGAATAGAGCCTTAATAATCGAGAAATTAAGGTAAATGCAGGACATGATTAGAGACTCCCCCTGACATTCAAGTACTTGAACGATGACGAAGGCACTCCTCAGTTAAATTCTGTCACTAGTACTCAACCATTCGCCGCAAAAAACATCCTCGTGTTCAGGGGTGTAGCCAGGAGGGGTGGGCTTATGGGGCTCCATCCCCCCCCCCCCCGCCCCCGAAATTTGTTTGTGCTATCCATGCACCGTCGACCAAAGCAACCCCCGGCGCCGGAAATCATTCTGGATTTTATGTAGAATGTCTTTTTCATGCTCTAAAATACATTTCGCCGCGAACATTGCAAACTCGGGCTGGATTTCGCGGCAACGCCCATGTACCAGGAGCCACATAACGCAAGCAGCCCCATCCGAACACAAAGTGTCAAGGCCGTTTTGATGACACATGGACTCGCCGTGGCATCTCGCGGAGCCCGCGGAATCTACGGAGCGCGTGGATGTCACTTCCGAAACTTTATCGGTAGAAAGTTCTCATAAACTTCTGATGTGAAAGGTGCATTGAGATTTCCAAAGTTGTGCTTTAGATCTTCAATTGCGGTACTTTGTGGGTTTAATGTTATAAACATTTGACGCCAAAGGTGCATTGACTTTTCTAGTCTTACATCGGAACATACAACGAGACAAGCCAAATCAACACACTATTACACAAGTTGACAAAGCACGCAGCAAGGTCCAATGAGACGAAGCGTTGTGGTGGTTCATTTGTGCCGTCATGTCACATAAAAAAATATCAAAAATGTTTTTTTTTTTTTCACCTACACCAAAACATCCATGTCAAGACACTAACGCCAGCCAAGGTAACTACGTTATTCGTTATTTTTTCTACTGTGACTTTTATTCGCGAGGACACCATTGAGTGTCTTCAATTTTCTGGTTCTCGCTACTCTACCCGCGGCCTGCCAGAGCCAGCCAGAGCGCATACGTTTTCCTCGTGCTGCCCCGACCACCGAGCGGCGCGCTTCGGTGCGCGTTCGGTTTATTCTGGCCAAGTGGATTTTCGCCTAGCAGAGTTTCGGACGCTTTCTGGCTAGCAGACGAAGAAAAGAAATAATAGTCACTTGCCGCCATCACTGTGGGGACTCAGCAGATTGCACTGCGTTCCCTTGAGCGCAACCTCTCTGGAAAGTCTTGTCTCGCCGGTGTATACTGAGAGCAGTATGGGTATGGTTCTCGGTGCACCAAACGTCTCACGTTTTTTTTTTTTTTTTAGGTATTGCTTCGGTAGAATAAAGCGAAGAATAAAGAGCGAACGCGGAGCGCAGCGTTGTATGAAAGACGGCGATATCGAAGAGAGCGGGAGGAGGAAAGCGGAGGAGGAAGCTGCAGCAACTTATTGTACAAGTAATGTCCGCCCCTTCGAACAGACCAGCTTACGAACTGGAATTGTGCTATCTGCCACAGGCAACCTTTAAACAAATTTTAAAGTATTCGCTGAAACACCCTGTATGTGGTAGCTGGCTATTGCAGCTCGCGGAAGATATTGTGCCGCAACGACCGTATCCTCCCCCCGCCCCACCCGTCCCCCGCTTACATCCGTCCTCAAGTCGACTGTTTTGAGCTATGCTGTCGCACATTAAGAACTTTAAATGCACAAATTGACTTCAGATACTGTCGCCACGTATCCGCGCTTTCCTTTTCGAGGAACACCTACAGCAGTGACTCAAGGTCTATGGTGTTCGGCTGAGCGCGAGGTCGCCGGTTCGATTATCGGCCGAGGGGCCCGCATTCCGATGCGAGTTGCAGACACGCTCCTTTACTGCGCATTGGGTACACATCGCTGAACCCCGTGAATTTATCCTTGTCAGGTACAGGAGTTGCATATATTGCAGTCAACCGGTTCAATGCATTATAAACCGTGATAAGAGCTGAAACCGCGTTTTACTTTAGAAGAGCTGGTGGAGTGATTCTTTAAGAGGAAGCTTTAGCTCGGGCCTAACTCCGACGCGGCCTATTCAAATACATGTAAAACGCAAAAACGTTTCTCTGATATAACCCCCGGACCGATTTTAATGAAGTGTGTTGCATTTGATAGAGAAAGCTAAATTCTAGTGACTGTTGGATAGGGAATTTCGATGTAGGGCCTTAATTTTGTTAAAAGGAATTTCATATATTCGACCGTTTGAAAAAAATAGAAGCACGAAGTTTACAAATTCATAGCTCTGCATCAAGGACAGATATCGCGGTTCTGCAAACGGCATCCATTAGATCATTCAAAGCGGAAAAATTCTATATGTCATTTTACATCTTACGTGAATTTGTTACGTTGGTTAGCAGGGTTCTGCAAAAGCTGTATTTCCATATTACGAATTTTTTTTTATATTCATGTGTAACATATCAATTTTGTCCGCTTTAGATTTACTATTAGGTGCAATTCACAGAATTGTATTATCTCTTTTCGTTGTTGAGTTACTGAGTTGTAAACTTGATAGTTTCCTTTCTTGAAAATTTTCGATTTTTGCGGATTTTTAATAAGAAATTGATGACCTAACTCGAAAATTCGAAACCAACAGTCACTAGATTTTAAGCTTTTCTTTTAAATGCAATAAACCTCGTCAAATTTGGTGCAGTGGTTGCCGAGAAAAACGAATTCTCCTTTTACATGTATTTAGATAAGAGCACTCGAGCTAAAGCTTCCTCTTAAGCCGTTACCTCGTACATAGTTTCGGCGGTGTAAAGCAGAAGGGATAGCGTAAGAAGCCGGTTGTTTATACGGTTCGTGAACTTGTAAATAGAAGAACGTAAGTAACAGTCCCTGGCTTCACCATTAGAATGTTTTTCTTTTTTATCTATGTAGTTTGTCCCTACCGATGCATGGAGAACTCCTGAACGGCATTGACCTCGTATTTTCAGAGTTTCATACCAAGCCGTTCGAAATGTGCTAGTTTGCGATAGAGGATGTGCTGCAGTTCGCGACATCCTTGCGGGCTGTCGCATGTATACCACAGTTCTTACTCTCTTTTTGAACCGCCGGAAGGTGAAGCATCTTTCGTGGAATGTCCGATTTTATGTCATAAGTTAGGCTACACCGACCGCATCACCGATCCGGACGTTTTACCTTTCGCGTGCTGGAACGACCGAAAAAGAAAAGCCCGGAAATATGCTGTCCAAAAATTATATATATTACCGTTTGGTCGTGTACTTACGAAACAAGCTTCCGGCCATCGAGATGCCGACAAGAAGGAAAGCGAAATAAATGTCCCTGGTCTAGCAAACGTGAGCATGCGTCCACGAAGAAGTCGTAGCAGACATAGTGCACCGAGGGCGCGGAAATTAGATCGCACGTGGGCGACGCCAGCGCCAGCTATGTGAGACACGCGGAGATCGGAAATTACAGTGTTGCTGCTGTCACCGGTACACGAAATTACAGTGTTGCTGCTGTCACCGGTACACGGAGTGGAATCACCGGCGTGCAAGGACGGCACCTTTCTGCGAACTGTTTTCGTTCAGCGAGGGACTATATCGCGTATGTTCTGAGTTACGCGTCAACCTTGCCGCCCCGTCGGCCTGCACAACATTTCTCTACATTCGCACACGCGTGCTGAAGGTACGGTGCGGTACGCCGCCCGACAGACAACGAACTTATATGCAGGACCGCTCCGACCATGGCACCCGGCCTCGAACGGCGCAGTTAACATTACAGCTTGCCGAACGAATGTCGAGACTTATACAACAGTGAGGGTGGTGGTCTAGAAGGTTGGTTATTCGTAGTGAACTTGTTTCAGCGCTGGCATACATGGGCATAAGAAGGGACACAAAGCGCACGAAGCGCAACTTGCAACTCATTTATTTCGAGGACAAACATAGGTTAATATAGGTGACTTGGTATGCGCTCTTTGAGTGCGCACATTGTTTTATCAAGAATTTGTAGATTGTGCGATGAGCACCATGTATATCCCGTTTAGTTGCGGCAAAGTTTACGTAGGCCAGCCTGGGCGCTGCATCAACGTGCGAGTCAGAGAACACCTGGAGGCATACAATTCATCAGGAGTGACACATCTAGCCGCCCACTGTGAATGTGCTTGTTATCCTGTATTGAAAGATACTCAGGCTATCTTCAAGAGCAACAACCAGCGCACCCGTGAAACGGCAGAAGCCTACCACATAAAGAAAATAGATAACTGCGCCAACCACCCCTCGGTCTTGCAACATGATAAGGAATGTTAACTTTTTTTATAGTTAGACTTTCTTTAATTTATAACGTTGCCTTCAAAAGCTTTAACCCGTCATGCGCAACCCCTCCTACTCCGTTTTTTGCGTCTACATTTGTTTCCTTTCGGAAAATTTTTTCAGTTGTGAGTAAGCACCTCGTCCTGTCTCTTGTCGTCGTTCTCGCGTTTGTGCGCATTTACAGTTTCAAGATGCAGGTGAACCAACTAGACCAGTTGTCCATGCTGTTCCGTCTACCCAGAATTTGCTTTGCGTGCTGGGTCACGCCAACGTGCTGCACCCGCGCACAGTTAGAAAAACGAGGAGTTCGAACACAACGCTATATCTTGCCATATCGCTGTCAATGTTTCGCCCCTTGGACGAGACTGCCCACATATTTCTTTCCCACATCGAGTTTTATGAATTCTTATATTGCCTCGTCCTGACGTACGCGAAACAACCCGTATTACGGGCCGGCTTCAACGCTTTTCTTGGTAATATTTTCAACGGGCTAACGCTTGGAGAGCGATGAAATGAATATAGTGCTGCTTTAATTTTTGTTTCCTTTTTCTCTCTGTGGAAATCTCTCGCCCACTTTTAATATCCAAAGTTAATATACCGTGGAAAGTACTTTTTTTAATAGCGACGCCGGGGGTAAGTTGAAGCACGAAGAGCGCAGTCCTATTGTTCCGTGCCCTCGACAGCAATCTGGAACGTGCCCGGACGTGGAAGAGAAGTAGGATGGAACTGAGTGACGAAGCTTTAATTTCTAGCGCTCTAGCTTTGGCGATTTTGTCAAAGAGGTGCAGCGAAAGTAGACTTTCGCCTTTTTTTTTTTTTTGTCAATATCGTCTCGGGACTTCAAGAAAGCGGTTGAGTAAGGGTTGGCGTATGCGACGAAGATGGGCTACGAAGCGGCAGGAAAAGTTAAACTCATTCCACTTCACTGCACTGTCAAGTCTGCTCATTCCCGAAAGCTGATGCTTCAATAAGAAGCAAGTCGCTGAGATGAGAAGGAATAGTTGGAACCAGAATAGAGAATTGTCTTTTTTTCATTGCTTTCCTTGCGCTTATGCAGCACTTTGTCTCGCTTTCTCCACTGACGCGTTCCTTCGCTCGGGGATCGTTTCAAGATAAGGATCGTATGACCCATTCGGTAGTGGCCCTGCAAACGACACACACAATTACGGGCGAATGGTCCACCTGAGGGATCACGATATGCAGATGCATACGGAACACAACATGCTGGTCCGCACAGGAGCGATGGCTGGATGGAAGGAAACGCCAGTGGTATATAGACGGGGACTATTTTCAGAGTCATCATCAGATGAATCTCCTACTGTTTTCTTGGTTTCTTACACGCAAATGACCCGAATCGTGGCGTTGGTCTGGAAGCATGAGTTGCCTCAGCCCTCGTATAAGGTCAGAAAGTTCCGTGTGTGTCAAAAGCTCCAGCCTTAAATAATGAAATTACGCAGATTGAGTAGATCCTTCCAGTAATGCTTGTGAAAATGGGATAACATAGGCACCTACGAGCTAGAAATTGTCGCCCTTACGGCTACGACCCACACGCATTCAACGAGTGACGACGTCTCGGAAGAAGAAATCGCCTCCTCTGAGACGCACTCCCTTTGAAATAAACGAAAAAAGAAAATGCCTATGGTAAAAGCGACATTCTTTTCACCTTAGAGGCGAGAGCTGCGATGTTGGATATGCATCTTAAGTGCTGTGCTCCACAAAGTGCCTGCCGAAGCTGAATCTTGTTCTTTCGACTGCACATGGCTCCGAGCGTCCAGAGCACCGTAGAGGTGCTGAACCGCCAACGGAGGTCCTGATAAACAAACGCCCACCCTCGCGCCCTCCGTTTGAGCTCGCTTGAAGCTAATGGGGACAAGCTATAGTCAAGCTATTTCTTGGCGCGAATTCCGGCCCTCGTGAATTACCGGAAAGAATGAGCCTGCTTATCGCAACGTGCGCTCAGAATGAGGCATCAATCGAGATACCGGTTTTTCCTGGGCAGCGTTCCAACCGGAAGAGATTTATTGCCCCTGGCAAACGCAGTGTACCGGCGACTAAAGAGGATGTGTGTTAGGCAGATCATCTATAGCAGCAATTCCAGGAAGAACAACGTTTCCTGCTGTCGAGCGATCAGCCATAAAGGCCGCTGTCATCTAAGAGCACAGTCTGTTTTCCTTTTCGTAGATCAGGCCGTAGTGCATTCTAACGTAATTTGACCAAGCAGACTGAGTAGTGTTAGAATGGGTGAAAGCGATTCGGCAAGAAGGCTCACATCAAGTAAAGTCTGCAACAGCGTTGAAAGTTTCTCACTAACCACTCGCAATTCGTTTCGGCTAACAACTGCTAGCTACGCGCAGTAAAATCTTGCGTGCTGTGCACATGGCTCGGTCCTGGGTTCACCTCTTTTAATGAGTTAGCAATCTAAAGGCACCTCACACACTTTCCGGGGCTAAGTGTCCGTGCTTCTATTTCTCTAACCGTTCTCCCGCCTACCTTAGTCACTGGGTAGTCTACGGTCGGGTAAACCACAGGGCTGCTGTGAGAGGGAACACTGTTCGAAACCAACCATCGAAGCAACTTGGGTCACTGAGTACGTGGGGATGTGTACACATGTGCCGCTATTCGACGAACTTATTTCACGCCAACATAGGTCACTGTAGATGCGAGACTGAGTATATAACGCTCTTCAATTAAACTTCTTGACGCCCACTTGGTGCGTTAGGTAGGTGCCACTCGATCTGTGCCGCTCTTCAACGAACATATTTCACGCCGGAATGGGTCACTGTATATGCGGGACTGAGCGCGTGCCTTTAAATTTCTCTGGTGCTTGGCGAACTGGAACGGCTTCCTCAAGGACCGAAGCTTCAGCAGGCTGCGCCACAAATGCGCCGGCTGCCGCTCTTCAATGAACCTCTCGCCTATTTGGGTCCCTCGTTATGTGCCACTGGGTCTGCGGCAAGCACGCACCGACGCACGCCGCGTCTCGTCTCGGAGACCACGCGCAGATTTCACGGCAGCACCGCTAGGTGGCGCAACGTGCCCAGAAAGAAGCGCGAGAGAAAAGCCCGGCTGCGGTATGACGCGTTTCTCAGTGTTCGCACACCCCGGCGCTCCATGCACTTCAGAGGCCAGGGCAGGCTTCACAGTGGCAGCGATAGCTGGAGCCGAGTGTTCTTGGGGAAGCGCGAAAGAGCAGTCCCGCTGCAGTACACACCTCATAAGTCGTTTCGACGATGGCAATACGTTGTGTCGCTATATTGACTCAATGCTAAACGCATTACCGCCTACAGTCATCGAGAGATGAGTTCTGCCGAATATATTTTGTACTGCATAACGCGCCACTCCCCTATGTATATTGCCTGACAAACTTAAGGGCACAATAATAAGTAAACAAACAAATAATCAATGTCACTGGAAATCACTGGTCACTGATATCAAAGCGCACATGGTATACTAACGGTCAGTCATTTCCATCCACCTAGGTTTGTTCAAGTTTTCCGTGTGTCCTGTAGTACATGAAAGGAATGCAGCCTGTGAACGAATGTCGGTTCAGTGTCAAGGATACCGTGCCTTTCGTGCAATGTTTCTGCAAACTCAAGTGTGTATTCCTGTGAAAACGCGGCCGGCTTGCTGTAGATGTTAGTGGTGCATTTAAATGGCGGTTTGTGAACTTGGACAACGCTATTTATCCGCCTAGGTGTCTCTTTCAACCACTCGATATCGAGTATTTGTTCGACAATTATTTTCCTCGAGTCACTTTAACAGCAACATTACTGGTCTCTATTTAAAAGCACGGCAGAACACATTGAGAAAACTAGTTGATCGTCCTCTGAGTGAACAAACAGTACTTGAACACCGTCCCCAGCGATCATCGGCTCAGAAGGCACTGAAGGCACTTTTGTGCTTTCTGAAAACATCTGGTTTGTACAAGTGGCTTTGACTCTAGTACTGTCCGTGCCCGTCTCTCTCTCTCTCTCTCTCTCTCTCTCTCATAGCCCACTGCAAGTGATAAATGCCATCAAAGGAACGGGCAACCAGACAGGGCTATTGTTGAACATGAGTAAAATGTCGAGTATGCGTGGAGTCAGCTGTCCGGCACGTCAATCGGTGGCTGCTTCCACTTAAAAGGCGAGGAATACTCGCTATGGTAAACCCTCGTGGCTTTCGCCATCACCACCCAAAATTGCCTCGCGATGGCACGGCGTTCTTCGTGCGTCCGGTTTCTAATGATGCCATCGGCGCTCAAAGCTCCTCGGTGATCAGCGCCCCCCTCAACATGCAAATCACAATCGTGGTGCAATGAAAGCTGCCAGATGAGAGTGGTGGGACGAAAGGGGAAACCGGATCCCTCGCAAATCTCTTCCGCCGTGAGACCAACGAGAGGAACTTCAAATGCGTGGACGCTTAATTCCCATGCAAATGTGGCCGCCACACTCCCTTCACTTGAAAGTCAAGCGCGCCGATGGCTTCTCTAAAGATTAACTCGAAAGATGAGACGTGAAAAAAATCGCCTACAAAGAAGTATCGGCTTGCGAGGGCAGCGATGCAGTGATGTCGCAACCGTTCTACCGCTGCCAGCGGACGAAACGATGCATGCGTTATGGAACACCACCCGCGAAACTCTTTCGAGGTATTTACCCGCTTTCTTTTTATGAAAAGCGTGGGCAGATACACCGCATTCGCGTTAGTTGATTGCGAAGTGTCTCGGTTCCGATCTGTATTTTCCGTGGTTTCGTTTGTGTGCTTGAGTTGTACAAGACAGACCCTTTCTTTCGAGGAAGTTCGAAAGTTGAGTTGGCCTCGGTGACTTTGTCTAAGATATTACTCTTTTCCGTTTCTCAGTGTTAGCACGCGACCTCCGAGAGTACGCTCGCGCGCCTTAGGAACCACATAAGCAGGCAAGCCTTCGGCAGAAACTCTCCAAAAGATTGGCATGAACTTGGCATTTCCGATGGTCCTTTGCTTGGTGCGCCCACAATTGCGTTTTAGCCACAGGAACGTTTGTAAGGCCCTCTGCAATTGGATGTGCGAGACAAAAAGAATTGGCTGCTAAAATCTTTTCTTTCCTTTCTTTTTTTTATATATTCTCACATTTATTGACTGTAATATTTTCTAATTATTGACTACATATCTGTAACAGTCAACCATCTAACTTTACAATTGTCAGTTTCTATAATATTGTTTCAATTTTGTTTTCTCAAAAGTTTTATTTTCCTGAACCCTCGTATCGCCGGATGCATGGTCAAACTTGAACTGGTGAAGTTTAAGTTGAAACAAAGTTACGTGGATGCCTGAAGTACGCAAGCATGCCGTGGAATACATTCAGCACATATCTCAGCGTCTTCAATGAAGCGTTTTATGGCTCTCATCCTTTTGATGAATGAACTGCTTTTGATGCCCGTGGGTCCAACAACTTGGCTAGTGAAGAAGGCCAATGTGTGTCAAGTAAACCGAGCTTTTGTTTTGCTACCTTTTATTGCAATAGCAATTATATTGCTACACGCGTGTGATATTTGATTGTTTGAACGAGGCGCGTGGGCGCCATCACTACATTGTTTGTTCGCTTACCTCCAAAAGCCCTAACCTTCGCCGAATTGGCCTCAACGGCAACCATGCCTGATGGCGACTATATCGTCGCACCTATTCGTGATGCCCTCCTGGCGCGCGACATCTCTGTGCCACACTCCGTCGTAACCCTTGCCGCTAATCGCATGTCTCGCCCCGTTATTAATTTTGGCTTGACGAAGCAAGTGTTACCTGAAAGCATAGCAGTGGCCACGCTCCGGTCAGTGACAGACGACTACGTCACTGCTTTTGCAGCCGACGCGTCTTCAGATCTTCCTGGTTACCCAGCAACTCCACCACAATGTTACGCGAAGGACGAGTCAGTAAGACGAGCAACTATTTACAGGTTATATTTACAACAGCGGTTGCAGCGCTGACCGGTTAGATGATGATGATGATGATGATGATGATGATGATGATGATGATGTCCTTGATGAGTTTGGCGCATACCCACTGACGGGGATTGGCCAAGAGTGGGGCAGACTTTGCTTATGTGTTCAGGAAATGAATTTAAAAATCTTTTGTTGCGTAAATTTAGGCGAGGAAAATTAGGTTCACAGCGGGAGCCCAGGTCGTTCTTCCTCCTCTTTTCCCGAGTAATGGCGCCCACGCGCCTCGTTCAAACAATCAAATATCACACGCGTGTAGCAATATGGACACTCGAATCTCGGTCGCGCCGTTGGCGCCACCGTGATGTCACGGTATCGACGGTACACACTCGACTTGAGCAGGCGCTATGTTCGCGGAGCACTGCAAAACATTGCGAATAACGGCCGTATAACACTTCCAAGCACCCTCCCCCCCCCCCCCCCCCCCCGTACAATTATGTTTCGATCCTTGCCCACAATTCAATTAACTAACTAATACATTTCAATCATTTTCCACACATCACCACTAATATCCTCCCCGCTTTGTGTTACATTTAAATATAAACTCGGTGAATCAATCTAGTTCTCTGAGCACTCCACAAAAACACATATAACGTTTTTATAGCGCTCTGTGGACGCATTACCAACACCACTGTCAAAATGGGAAGGCAATGTTCTCTAGTTGCTCCTGGATGCAATCAAGGAAGTATGGACTATTGGCGTAATCCCAGACACTTGGCGCCATGCGAAACTGGTAGCTGTCCCGAAGACAGGCAGACCTGCAGAAAATACCGCTTGTAAGCCCTATATCCCAAATCGCGACGTTCTTCTTCTCTTTTCTCCCACGTAGCATTAAAAAAAAACATGAGAATAAATTAAGGGTGAGGGGGGAAGGGTAAGCCTGCACCACCTTTAGGTATGACGGGCATGAAGTCCAATATAAAATCACGACGCTGTGCAAACTGCTCGAACTGATCGAGCGTGGCCTCGCGAGACCTCTGACAAGGTGGCTCGAGTGGTATACCCTTCATGAAGAGGACTCCGCCCCCGCGTGGGAAACGAAGATGGGCTTGGGCAGCTTTCTTGCGTGTAAGAGGTGGCCCTCGCCGCATTCGAGCAATCCCGCTGGTGGACATCATTAGGGCCTTCGACCATGTCAGCCCTGAAGCCAACTGTGGGAGCCCTCCACAGGCTTCACCTCCCTAGTCGCGTGTGCGCGTTCGTCGAGGCCTTCCTTCGCACCCTAATAATTCTTGTTCATCTGTCTGGGCACGCAGGACTGTTCACATCTGATAGCGATGTCCCGCAAGGCTCCATACTTGCATAAATGCTCTTTAACATTGCCCTCCTGTCTTGGCAACTGGCGGCGATTCCTCACATTTACTACACTCGAACCTCGTTATAACGAAGTTAAAGGGGAAACCTAAACTACTTCGTTATATCCATTACTTCGTTATAGCGACCGTTGCCATTTACAGTATGTAACGTTTATTTAGTTTCACGCAATCTCGGAGGCCACGCCTAGCTGCATCAGCAAAGCGCGGCGCGCCGAAGTGAGAGTGGATGCAGTAGTTTTTAGCATGCCGCGCGCAAGCATCATCATCGACACGTGGCGCGGCGCAGCTGGGCGTAACCTACGAGATTGCAATCTCGTAGAGTGCGCCTAGCTTCGTCAGCTACGTGCTGCTGCAAGATATAAACGAATGCTTGTGCGCGCGGCTACGCGCGGCGATGAGAAAGACCAGTGTTGCTCTGAGGCGTGGCGAGAATTTGCAACTGCCGCGCACCCAGTTGTGCACACCCATTCGTCGAAGCACTTAGGACTGTCAACACTTTCTCAGTATCTGTGAGCGTTTTCTTTTTCAATATGGTGCCCCATTGTTATCACCTGCTTTGTCGTGGCCTGTCACGTAGTGTGCCCTCTATGTATGCACACTTCTACGACGGAATTCTCCGGGTTTCACCAACTCACGCTTGCACTCTCTAGACCCTAACTTGCGACTTCGTCCGCCACGTGGACACTGCCGTCGCGAAACAACTTTACTGTGTCGCATGTGGTTAGGCGCGGCTTTTATATACGCCTATTCATTCCCAATAGGAATGCCCAGCAGTGCGGCTTGCAATTTTTGCGGGTGCGATGACGCTTTAGGACATCATCTGCGAGTCTGCCCGTCATTTGATGCTCAGTGACGTGCTCTACAAGCTAAACTCAGCTCATTAGATAATTAATTATCTATTAGCGCTCTCGGAGGAAAAGACCCTGATACCATGGCCTATGCATTCGCGCATGCAAAAGGCCACAAAAGCCCTTCTACACTTCTTGAAGGCTACTGGACTGTACGAACGCTTGTGGCGGCGGATATTCCTCTCGACTGACTCTGCGAATACTGTTTATTATCTTCCTTCTCTTTCCTCCCTCTCTATTCTTCTACCTTTCCCCTCCCCAAGTGTAGGGTAGCCAACTGGGCACGCCCTTGATTCACCTGCCTACCTTTCTATTTTCGTCTCTCTCTCTCGCTCGCGTCTTTATGTACGCATATAAAAAGAAGTTTCAAGGTTACAAATAAACCAACTGGAAGTGGAACAGTTGCATTAGTTGGCGTTACGTTTTTAAGATGCGAAGTCGTGCCGTGATATTCTGGGATAAGGATTAAAGAAGACATTTACGTGTATTTCCGAAGTGCCTAGAGTTCGGGAACATTCACTTATTCTTTTGGTACTTACTGAAATGGGAGAGCTTTGCCATTTCACTTCAAAAGACGTTCAGGTACGACGACGCCATAAGGAGCTTACTAAGCTTTTTTCCCTCACACAGAAATAAGAAAACTTACGACTGTTCGGCGCTGCACCCCTTGTCGCTGTAGAAACAAACATATGAGGATAACGCGAGCTGAGAACTCTCGCGTTACCCTACTCGTGCATTCTATTGCAATCGGAATGCACGAAATATGCGCCTTGTTTTGTCTTGGACGCCACAGGCTCGACGTGCATGTCCTCTTCGGGTTTTCCATTATTCATTCTGTTTGCGTTGCTAAAGTCATACAGCATCGCTGGTTGCCTGCTAACGGTGAAGGGTGTTCACGGTACAAGAAAGATAACGGAGATGTTGCGATGCGTTACGGCGGTGCGAGACTTAAAATAAGCTGCAAGCAGACGCTGAGCGCTTTTAGGGTTCGATAAGGCGGGAACGAGAAAATGCATCCTCCGATGCGTTCTTTCGTAAAAAATAATAATAAATAAATAAAGAAGGGGAAAAAACGTGATATCGCGTGCTCGACGTCTTCGGGTGTTTCTTGGAGATGTGTGTGTCGCACTATCTCTTGTGAGGATTCCACGCCGCGGGAAGTTCTCAGGTCACGTACATATGCACGTTGCGCTTCCTCGCGAAATTTGATGCTTTTTCTGCGGCTTTGAGGATAAGCGCATAGCGTGACGGAAAATTCCCTGGCAGGCAACTACGAAGGTCTACGCGCTGTGCCTGGCGATTCCGGTCTTGCAGTTTCCTGTCGCCGCCTCTGAACAAGGGGGGGGGGGAGAGAATTTTAGATGTAATGCCATTGGCAAAGCAATAAGAAGTAGAAAACACGTGGAAACACTTCAACTATTTGTATACATATCTATTCGGAGATATTTGCACACGGGTATTCCATCATTCTCTTTTTCCCGCGCTTGCGTGAATGGCCACAGCTGTTTCAGATACGCGACGTGAGTTCTTTCGGCGATGTTTTGCCTCCTCGCGAGGTGTACGAAGCCATGTAAGCTCAGCTGGGCGTGTACACGTTCATGCGGGCAAAGATTTCACCATAAGGTGGCTCCACATTTCCCCCCCCCCCCCGCTTTTTTTTTTTATGCGTCGATGCGAAAATTTAATATTTGCAGCCACCGAGGCTCCATCCCCCTTGGGCGGGGAGAAACATTGAATCTAGGGAGAGCATTGTCAGAGCGTTGTCAGCCTTATAGTAATATACGGGCCGAGCAGTAACATGCGCCGGCCTTAACATTTCATTTTGAAAGGTGGTGCTCGGAAAAGCGTGGCGGTGTTATGATGTAGTGATTGCGCGGCGCCATTTCATGTGCACTAACCCTATCTCTTAAGAGTTTTTCAGTGCCTTACAAGAAGTGGTAGCATCAGCGGTGGATAATTTCGAGTACGTCTGTTTAGAAAACCTTTCTATGTATAGTGCTGCCATCTTTACAAAGCAAAAAACACAGGGCGTCAGAGGAGTAGCGGGGAGTAGTGAGCATGCGTGTTTCTTGCCATAATTATTGCATGCAAACACACAAGCAAAACGGAAACATCATGAAGGGGCGATATGTCAAGTAGATACTTTCCACGACTGAAATTATGTAAACATTTTATGACAGAGAACGCAAGGAGAAGAAAGGCAGGGATGTCAACCCCAAAACATCTGTCTAATGCTAACATCACAAAAATCTTTTATGTAAAGTTAATTATTATGACGACCTGATGGTAAAGCAAACAGTCCACTGAGTGTCTTTTTCGTAGCCCAAGCATGTATGTCCATGCGTGCGTGCGTGTGTGAAAGGGGTGAGGGGGGAGGAGGGTCGTGCACAAGAAGGACCAGTGTTCCTTCATTTCACTCATGAGGCCCAAACTGCTTGTGCTGGGACAGGCGCGATAAGCGCCAACAGTGCGTAACCGCCGTGGTATCCATGAATTGGGACTCAAGCTGCAGCTCCGGACAACAGCAGTTCTTTGCTATTCATGAAAGCATGATCGAGCACTGGGCACGAATGTTATGCACTGATCTAGGGACAACCGGAAAACCGGCCTGCGTGCAGGTCGAACGGGCAGCGGGAACCGTGGAGAAAAAAACCGGCTGTTACGGTAAAAAATCGGCCATGTGGCAACGATACTTACACGCCACATTATCATAACGAGTGCCGTATTGTTGATGATTTGCTGATAATTTTTTAAAATTAGTTTATAGATAAAGTTAAGTAGAGGTATAGATAAAGGGTCTCGGTGGAGATAGAGAGAGAGAGAGAGAGAGAGAAGGATGCACAGAAAGGCAGGGAGGTTAACCAGAGGTAGTTGCGGCTGGCTACCCTGCACAGGTGAACAGCTAAGGGGGATAAAAAGAGAAAGAGAATGGAATGGCGAAAAGGAGAGAAAGAGAAACGAGCATGAACAAACCGCATACACTATAGAGCGGTAGGGGGCGGTATTCTTAACGTCTATCGTGAAGCCCCTTATACCGCAGGAACCTTGATAACGCGAGTAAGGCCTTCAGAGCGGCTGTTCGTTGGGAGTACTGACCTAAAGCTTTGAGTCGGTTTAGAAAGGTAGGGGTAGGGAGGCGGCTTGTTGCCGCTATGGTAATTTGTGTATCTCAAAGCCTTTCACTGCTTTTTACGTTCGCCTTTATACTGGATGGCCACTTCCGGTTTCCTCATTTACGAATAAAAGAGGGCATAAGCACAGATTTAAAAAAAAAAACGCTTCGCACAAGTGCAATACTTCAATTTTAGAGATGATATTGTGTGTCTGAACAGCCATCACCTGTGTCTTGCAAAAGTGATTCAAAATATATTTTCTCGAGTGCTTTTCAATGAAAGTAGCA
The DNA here is from genome assembly GCF_023375885.2 of Dermacentor andersoni. NCBI lineage: Eukaryota > Metazoa > Arthropoda > Arachnida > Ixodida > Ixodidae > Dermacentor > Dermacentor andersoni. Next base: position 137,243,829 of record NC_092818.1, read on the forward strand.
AGTGCGTGTCCTCCGGACACAGCAAAGCGAATCAAGAAAAATTTCGTTTTGTTTGCCAGTTCTGATTAATTCAATGCGGTATTTATTTCTATTGACTTTCTTTAGGAGTATTAATTGAAATGCCGAGCTGTGTAGCAACCTTCAAAATAATATGCAATGGTATTTCTGAGATGGCAATACGGACATGTAATTTTTAAATATTATTTCTTTTTGTGAGAATAAAACAAGTGTTATTTTAAACTCGTCTATTTTTCATGGTCCAGGGCTAGATTCTATTTAATTTTATTTTTGGCCTTTCAGCAGGTATGACGATGCGTAGAGGAAAGTTGTAAATTGAAAAGGGACAAAGAGATAAGATTGCACCGCAGTCGCCGTTCCCAATTCACTTTTTTTTCGTAGTTTACTACTCCAGCTTTTGATTACTTTGTCTGACCTAAGTGCATTTAAAAAGCGGCTGAACTGTTATTTTCATTTTTTTTTTCTTTCCGTGGTGTTCACCTCTAAACTGTCGTTCAATTTTAACTTTCGAGGCGGAATTGCGGCCGGCTGGACCAGAATAGTGATTGGGGAATCAAACAATTCGAAACCGATATTTGTTACGCTGGGTCAGCTTTCAAATGAATTTGTCACATACCTGCTGAAAGGGTCTCTCTTTTTCCCTTATCCTTCTCAAACTTTTCTTTCACGTTGCCAATTTCTTTTCAAACCTTTCTTTTTACCACATTCGCGTCCTCGCAGCAATAACGTCAGTCGAGTTAAATATCGCTCCTCGGCAAGGTTCGCGGTATACCCCATTTTCCTTTTCTCCCTACGCCGGCATTCCCTCAAACAATTCGAAAGGGCATTCCCTAGCCCTTTCGTGCTTATGGGATTTTCCACGCGTATCTTTCTTTCTGGACTGCCAGCCAATATCGAGTGAATCAACTTGCACAGTACTGCATCGTATGGTCTCCAAACATGTTTAGGACGAAACAGTTATCTCTGCTCTCTTTTGGCTTAATTCAGTCATATATTATTGCTTGTTCTGAGTGCAAACTTGCGGAAGACGCCCCAACGCGTACGAAAGTCAGTTTGTCTCCCAGTTTCTGGTTCTCCTGCGATATCAGAACATGTACTTCATCACTTTCTGCACTGCTGTTAAGAGTGAAAAACAAAATTTAGGTCAAACACAAATGTTCTGAGGTTGGACTGAATGACGTGCCTCCGCTTTGTTGCTTAATGTTGGAGAGGAGTGCTTAAGAAAATGAGAGAGACAGGTTATGAAAATGGAAGTGGTATGGCGAAGATGACGATGATGATGATGATGTCTGAAAGCTGTTTCACAGTGTACTCTTTCATTACAACGCGTACGCGCATCACTTCATGGTATATCTGCTTTGGCAGAGAGGGGTCCAGGCTAACACAACGCAGCCAGGAAACGTATGATTTGCAGAGCTGTTCTTCAGGTAGCGGCATAGGTCAGTTTTTAGGATGACCGGGGATCGCGTCAACGACATTAGGCACTGTATGCGGTCTCACTGCACCGGACACATCTGATTAACCATCTGGTATACGCAACTTCGTAGTAGCCAGTAATGTGCTTTCGAGCCGAAACCGTGCAACAGAACTTTTAAATTAAAATTAAATTATGGGGTTTTACGTGCCAAAACCACGATTTCTTTATGAGGCACGCCGCAGTAGGGGACTCCGGGATTGTATGTACCACCAGGGGTTCTTTAACATGCTTCTAAATCTAAGTACATGGGTGTTTTCGCATTTCGCCCCCATAGAAATGCGGCCTCCGTGGCCGGGATTCGATCCCGCGACCTCGTGCTTAGCAGCCCAACACCATAGCCACTAAAGGCTCATTCACACTAGGCCAACATGACACCGATTTCGGTCTACCGACTGTCGGATTCGATATAAAACATCCAAAGAACGCAAGAGCATGACGTATCTCAGAAGTAGTGATGTAGCACGCAATGACTGTACTACCTGACCCACGTGACCCATGCGACTGCGGATTACATTGTGTCCGGGACCGGCTGAACTTACTAGACGAGAAGCCTGCCCAGCAGATGCGACAGAACGCTGGGGAAGAAAGCAAAGAAAGCTTCGCTTTTTCAAAGATGCTTTAATAAAGACGTTAGTTATGAGCTTGGATGAAGCCCCGTACGAAGCCCTCAATTCGTTGTGTCATTGCGTGATTTAGCAGAAAATAGTATGTCACCGGCACATTCGTGCGGAGCTTTCCCGTAACATCCGTCCTAGAAAGTGAGATTGATGGACGGTCGTCTTCTGCATGGAATAAGCGAGCCGCTTCATCTATAAATTCATTGCCGATACTGTCACAGTGACTTAGCCACTGAAAGATTACTTGGTGTCCTTTCTCAGCGAGGCAGTGTATGGTCTTGATAATGTCAACCACCAAGCTGCTCATGCAAACCACGCCGTTACGCTTACAGCCAGCACTGTGGAACCACCTTTGAAACGCATAAAATAGACCATTCGTGCAACTTTTCGCCAGCAATGAAACGAGGCGCGACACCGAATAGCTGCAAGCTCTATACTACCATCGACATCACGTAAAATGTTTCGAACTTCATGTGATTAATATTTGCAGGGACGTCGACAGCTGCGGTAGAACTGTTCGGCAGAACGAAGCCGGTGGTGTATATGCGCATGTATAGCGCCGACATTAAGAGGAGTAAGATAAGCAGCATCAGAGCCAGCGATGAATTTTAAATTCGTGTTTCATTTCCTTTCGTTAATTTTTTTTCATCCAGCCCCAGATCAATTTCACGATACCTAGTGTCCGGGAAATAAAGACCTCAATGTCACTAGCTAAGTAACTGGTGTGCGTGGGCATTTCCCGCACGTTTGTACTAGGAATCTGAGCCCGGCGTCTTCTTCTAAACTGCACTTCTTTCTCGTCCCTTCTATCAATCTGTCTTTCACAATGCCAGACATCCATGAAGTAACGAACTCGGAAAGGAAAGAACTCGTTCTATAGTTAGCAATATCGTGTTAGTATTTCATCTGTGCGCGATAGTACACTTCGCTCTGCCATGTAGACAACGTTCGCAGCTGGTAATCCCTTCAGATGCGACGGTCCGTGTGTTTTCTGGCGCTGAGAAAACATACATTGGCTGCCACATCTCGACTTCTGCCGCGTTCGCACATGCACCGATAGCTGACCTCTCTCTTCGCACGCATGTTGCCTTTAGAAGTTGGTGCACGTATATACACGAAGGCTAAAATGGGTCATGTTTGCCTCATGCAAATCACTCAAGGATGGAGCTTGAATGATGACCGTCTGACCAATGATGATTTTTCGCCTATGGCATTATTTCTCGCCAGAAGTTTGCAAACTGTGCCAGACGGTGATCCTCCTTCAGTAAAGCCTCGGCCGTGTTCCTTCTCTGTGTTTTGTCTTTTACGTTACCGAAACACCAATAAACAGAGCTAGCTCATTATTGGCTGGCGCACGTCCCGTGTTCTCTGCTTTCTGTGTCATTACGGGCGAGCGTGGACTTCTAATCACTGCAACGACCACGCGCTCGGTTTTGGCATTGATTTTTTTTATACGCTCTGTTCCCTTGCCTTTTCCGAGATTCGAGCTGAATTTTGATAAAGGAAATCAAAAGTGTTGTTTTGCATAAAGGACCAGAATTACCGGCTCTAGGTCGTTTTACTTCTTTCCCCTCTTATTGCTTTTCTGCGCCTTCCACGAACGTTCCGTGCCTGTGGCCCACGTTCCTGTGTTGCGTAATGTTTTTTTTTTTTTTTACATCGCGATCAGCTGACTGTTTCCTTCCTACTGTTTTCATTATTCAACGTGCGCTCAGGTTTATTCCGCTGGATGCGCGGTATAGTTTTAATTACGCTGTCTCTCTCTAATGAGGGCCCCGCGGTCACTTCCAGGGCCGCGCGAGGGCGGCAGGACTGGCGAGAAAAGGCGCGTCGTCGAGTGAGACATCGTGAAAGTTTGTCGATTCCGTCCTGCATACTAATAAACATAAGGCGCGTATTCAAAATAACGATGCAAAATGTTTTTGGCGAGCACAGAATTTCTGTAATCGAGGAGGCCTTCATAAATTATAATACATTAAGGTAGGCCGTTTTCATAAAGCTATGAAGACATCTCGTCCGTTAATGCCAATCAGCACAGTACAATACACGTTGGCTCGCTTGACAAGCTCTAGCAAAAGCTTTCGCCCCTATTACACCGGTTGAACCTCTTTTTACGTTACGTCAGGTCACATATAGATACAATGGCCATTTTTCTGCGCTTTTTACTTTCTTCTCTATTTTGAAATTTTTTCCCCAACTTTTCCTTCTTCTAGTGCATTTCCACACCGCCATCACCTGGTGTAACACGTAAGTATTGTATACGTAAGTATACACTTAAGTATAACACGCAGATGTATTTATCTTTGTATCTTAAGATATGTATACCTGTATATCGGGGTATATTCAGGTATATTGTATCAACTTTGATAGACGAAGAGAGAAAAGGGGATGAAAGGTAGGAAAGGCAGGGAGGCTAACCAGAACACAAATCCCGTTTTCTACCCTACACTGGGAGGTATTGGTGGGGAGGGGGTACGTCGAAAGATCAGAAGGAAATAGGGAGAAAGAGAGAGAAAGAGCACATGCCCACAATCACTGATGTTTACAGCAGCCATAGATGCACGGCATGGCGCTCCGTTGGTCTGTCTCCTATTTTTCTTCGCTGTACATTTCATGTGCCTTTGTTTGCGCCCATTGGGTCGCAATTCAGACGTACCAACTCAACCAGTAACAAAAAATTTAAATTAAATTATGGGGTTTTAGGTGCCAAAACCACTTTCTGATTACGAGGCACGCCGTATTGGGGGACTCCGGAAATTTCCACCGCCTGGAGTTCTTTACCGTGCACCTCAATCTAAGTACGCGGGTGTTTTCGGATTTGCCGGACAACAAGTTCTGCTGGATAGAATAAAAATTACCACTTGTTTTCAGTGCTAAAGGCGCTTGTGCAGGTTCCTTGTCCGCGCGAATTGAAACAATACATTCATAGTCCTCTGCTGCGCGGATTGTGAAGCCGGCATTCCGAAATGATTTGTCCTACCAATGGGGGGCTAGGCACATCCTCCACTGCGCCCGATTCGTGGCGCATCCTCCATTGTTGGTAGATGTAGATGTAGGGCCTAAATGTCAGCGGCATATGCCCGCTCTGGGGAAGTGGGCAAGAACCATGGTGGTTACGTGCTGGCTTTTAGGCTCATCGTCATCATCGTCATCATTGTCACATACACCTCGTTTGTGCAGTCGTCGATGTTTTCCCGGGCATGACGGAGAATTATTCGAGGACTGCAGCAGCAGAACCTGTGGAACACGGACACAGAAGGTACGAATAGACGTGGACGCAGCTGCTGTGTCGTTCCGTCTGTGTCCGTGCTCACGGCAACGGTCGTCGCCAGCGTCAAGAAATTAACGGACCAGCGGACTAACAAACCATATTAAGTTTCCAGGGAAACCTCATTATCATCTCGCAGTACCTCATTACCCCGAAGGAGAAGACCGGCCTTTCGAGCAAGCGCAATAGTGCGCTTTACCTTGCAGACAGTGCAGTGCGGAATCGAACAGCTTGTAGCAATATACAATAAAAAACAACGCGGAACGGTTATGTCTAAGCTTCTTCTCTTAGATTCAATCGTGTACCAATTCGGTATTGCGGCAGCTCCAGCTGTAAGATCTTGCTAGTTCTCAGATGAAAACACCACTTGGTATTGCATTGCGTGTATGAAAGAAAAAGAAAAGCTATAATATGCTTTTCTCCAAGCGAATGGCAATGGTAATTTTCACCGATCCGACAACATAACCCAACTACGGTAATATTTTGAGGAATTTACCGAAGTTTCTCAGGCGCAATATCAAGTATCCGTATCGGATACAACTAACTTTGTATCTTGTATATGTGTCTTGTATAGGAGTTACATGTCTATCTCGTAAAGGCTATACCGAAAGGTTTAAAATTGGGAGCGCACTAACGCTTCTCTCTGATTCACGTGAGCTGCACTGGCGAATTTGCATATTTTCACGCATGCACGGGTAAAACGTCATGCAGCGAGAATACTGCCTGGAAAGAAAATATTTATATATAGCAGTTTTGGTGGTTTTTATGAGAGTCGAAATTACAGACAGTACAGTACATGACGTATAAAGCGGCTTTATCAAAGTTTTCGGCAGCTCGTGAAACGCGTCGTGCTGTGAAATCGGCTTCGCGCGATAAGAACCCGACTTCCATCCCTCGGGAATCTTTTCTTATTTGTTTCAACACCCGACAATAATCTAAATGTGCGGCAATGATACGCATAATCGCGAGCTCCTTTCGCTGCTCCCATGGATCCCCTTCATGAGAGCCGTGGCAGCAGGAGCATTTATGCAGTGCCTACTAAAAAAAAAAAGCGCAACTAATCCTACCCTGCCAGAAAACAGCAGCCGCGCACATTCTCTGACCAGCAACCACCGTAATACGTCGGAGCATCTCGCATATTCACAGTACTTGGATTTCAGACACAAATTATTCCATCGAGACTGGCACATTTTCACGTGCGGCCCTGTTCAAACTATTAACGCAACTAACTGCGCAAATTATTTTTCGTGGCTTTTGTTAATCACCGTTACGTTTATAGGCTTTTGCCCGCGTATACGCCGCACTCATCAGCCAAAACGGGACCAAGGTTACTGACGTGTTGGTATGTCACCATCACTTCTCCGTGATACCAGAGTCCGTCTTCCACTACTTCCAATAGACAGTGCAAATATTTTTTTTTCACAGCAGCAGCGGTTTTCTTCGAGGTTTACCGAAGTATTTCGAATGCAACAGACATTACGTCATCACTAAGTCAAACTAAGTGATGGCAGGAGATTCTTGAAAAAATGGCGAATTTGGGCTCTGAGAGAGTCGGCAGCTACGTGCGTCTGGATCATACGATCTCTCGCAATGGCTATTGGGTGCTTTTGTTCAGATGTATCGGTGAAGCCCCAATCATGTGCGTAGCCCTTGGCCTTGTATACTCCTAGGAACACGAATGTTGGCTTTCTTGGTTAATGGTCAGACATAACTATTAGACCGAGAGGTGCTTCTTGCATACCGAGGATTGCTCAAGGTCGAAGCACTACATTCGACCTGGGGTCCCACAGGCTAGAGTGTTGAGCCCCGTATTGTTAAACCTCGTACTCGTACAGATTGAGCACTCACCACGGACTGTTGCATATCAATACTGACCGATCACATTTCCATGCACGCCTGTGCAGCGACTCACTCTCACGAGGAGGCCAGGCTTCAGTGGGTGGCAACCATGACGGCACCACATCTCCAGTAACAAGGCCTGAGTGTGCCTGCTGAAAAGTGCGCGTTGGTTGCCTTTGCGGGCAAACGTGCCATCGTATTGCATTTGCCAACCTGCGTGCTATGTTATTGTGCATCGCCTCCCGCGCGTCATGATTGCCCGCGATCCCTCGTAGAGGCCACAGTGTGTCCATCTGGACAAGTTATCGGCCATTGGTCAGGCGATCAGATTCCTCCGCGGGAAAACTTCCGAGTACAGCTGCTCGATCTATGACGCAGCTGTGCTGGGCACTGATCCTGAGACTCATATATGTTACAGTCTGCCAGTCTTGTTGCATGCGAAACCTCGATCAACCGCTCCCACTGAGTTCCAATATGTGATGCAATAAATATAAGTGTTTATGCACTTTAGCTCGTTTATGTACAGGCGTAACTGCGCGCAGGTACGGCAAATCGAAATACGGAGCTCAGCTTCCAGTCTCACAACTGAAGCAATGCAGAGGTCGAAAATACGTGACAACCTAAAGCCCCCTTCTCATACCCCCCGCCCCTTGCCGGGGATATGCTTTCTATCCGTATACATCAAAGTAGTAAATAAAAGGCAAATAATATGCAAAATTATAGCCAATGAAATGAAAAGCAAGAAACTTCAGTTAGAATGAAGACATTTTTTATGGGTCTCTAATTTCATTTCTTATACTTCCTTTTCTGTCTTTCCTTTTTCATAACGCGGGACACACGCGGTAGCAGAGTGGTTTGGCAGATGCTTCGGGTGGTATGGTTCTTAATTACAGTGCAGCCTTGACGCGGGAGCCGGTAAACAGTTTTTTAAAGCCTAATCTGAATTTTCAGCGTAAACTAGATTGAAATAGGATGGATAGATGGGCTAATAGGAAATGCATAATTAGAAAACTTAGAGCGCAAGAAAGGCAGTGGACGTAGAAAAAGAACTCGCACCACAGGCACTGTGTGGTTTGTGTTCCTTTTCAACGTCCACTGACTTTCTTCCGCTGTAAGTTTTCTAATAGCGGATTGAAATGTTTGTTTCGCTATATTGCATTTGATTTTTAATGGTTACAATCGCATACCACGTTCGGGTGTTTCCACTTTCCCTTCCACGTCATTAAATGATCAAATAACCAAGAGCTAGAATACTTTATCCGTGGTCAAATTTCTACGCACATCAAAATCTGCGGAAGATAATATAGTCCACCATAACATTAGAAGTCTTTTCTTTATTTTAAAGGTCTTCACCAAGTAAACATTGCCTTAAGAAACAAAAAGTACAGATGGCAACGTGACCAACAGTGATAGTGTCTTTCTTTACACTTTATAAACAGCAGTATAGCAAAATGCAGTAATTATCTGAGCTTTCATTGCCTTATGAAACAAAAAGTACAGATGGCAACATGACCAACAGTGACTGTGTCTTTCTTTACACTTGATAAACAGCAGTATAGCAAAATGCAGTAATTATCTGAGCTTTCAAATTAATCTCATCGGAATTGACACAGAGGTCTTATCGACACTGGGAGGCGTCGAACAGTGATGCGTCGAGGTTCTCAGATTCGTCGCAGGCCAACGCGGTCACTTAGTACTGAATACGCCAATTCTTGACAGGTCATCGAAGCTGACAAGTACACACACTCGAAAAAAGCAGTTGTGGCGACCACGGCACACTTTCCCTTTGCTTCGCTATAGGACAGGCACTACTTTTCCACAAAACTTGCACAAATTTCATATACAGATTTCAGAGTTAGTTCAGCCTCTTGCGCAACACAAGCGGCACCAATAGCGAAATTAAACTTGTAGGCAAGGCACATCAATTGGCTACAGCTACAGGATTTTCTTTGCCCTTCCATGGAGCCCTCTAATTCTACGTCGTATCGTAACACTTCTGCGCCAATTAATATTTCCCTTGTATTAAAATATTGGCCCACAATGCGCTTGCTGTGCAAGAAGCACAGTGCTTCACTTTCCTGTAATGCGCTGCATTTTAGACCACTAATGAACGTTCATTGAAGGAATCACAGTTGGCGAAATTCACTATGTTGGTTTTATAAGAAGACGTGCTTGCAGCGGTCCCCACAACAACCACTTGGCGCAGCAGTCCTTGTAGGCGCGACACATTTTAATTATTTTTTTAAACGTATTATCGCCATCAGCGCTGTAGTTTCACCCACCGCAATATCGCAATCACCGCCGCGGAATTGGGCGTCACCTCAGTGGGTACATTTTCGCCCAACAAAAAGTTTACGTTTCTTCATTTCTCCATAGTCGTCGCCTGCATGGCCTGCCTTCTTGCTAGAGGACGTCATGACCATGTGAGAAATTAGGAGAATTCTAGTTCCTAACTTTCAATGAGAAAATACACATTGGATTAAATGGTCTTCATTTTCCTGTTGTTGTTTTCCCACGAGCAGACTACCTATGTTTCTAATCATCAGCAGGGGCAGCTGCGTGTTTTTATGTCCACTAGAGGACGTAGGCCTCTCTCAGCAATCCCCATTTACCCCTGTCTTGTGCTGTCTAATTTCAGCTTGCACCTGCAGATTTTCTCATTTCATCACCCCACCTAACCTTCTGCCATCCTCGACTGCGCTTCCTATCCCTTGGCACCGATTTTGGAACTCTACTGGTGCACCGGTTATCTGCTCTACGCACTGCATGGCCTGCACAGCTCCACTTTTATATCGTGATGTCTTCTAGAATATCGGGTATCGCCGTTTGCTCTCTGATCCACACCGCTCTCTTGCCTCTTAACGTTACGCCTGACAATTTTCGTTCCACCGCTCTTTGCTCAATCCTTAACTTGTTATCAAGCTTCTTTGTTAACCTCCAAGTTTCTGCCCCATATTTTGGCACCGGTAGAATGCAGTGGCTGTACACTTTTCTTTTCAACGACTGTGGTAAGCTTCCAATCATATCGTTCTAATATCTCATGAATAATGCTTATATATCTAGACTTGAATGAGTTATTGTTTTTATTTTTCAAAAAGAGAAAGAGGTGTTTACGTGAGCTAAATAATAAAAGAGTCATGGCGGGGTAAGTGCAGCACCTACTCTACAGGAAACCCGTTTACTCTTTTCGGAATCCTTTGCGATAGTGGAGTAAGAGATAACATAGCATTTGCTACGATTACCCTACGTAACACGCAAATGCACTTATATATCAAATCCACGAGCCTCAGACAGAGTAACAATACTCTGCAATAAAACGACCGGAAAAATTCGATTCTTGCCATCATTGGCTAGTTGGGCAAGGTACAATGTTTCTTTGTTCTACGCATTTGGGTGAGCAGAAAATGCCTGCTCGGTGGATGTACTTGTACAGCCGGTAATGTTTCCGACATTCCAAGTCAAGATGACGCTTACCATTTTGTTAATGAACGAAGCTCGCAGCACTTTTCATGACATTGAGCAGACGTCCCCTATGCCCGAGCATACAGAGAACGTCCTCAACTGACCGGAAGGCACATGCATGGGGGGATTCCGAGTTCCCAGGGCTGCAATTAGGCGCCGGCACTGTCGGCCTCACTCTAGGTCATTTTGGAACGACGTCCGTTTCTCCTCGAGATTTAATTTGGGCACAGGCCCTGCGAGAGGCAACCCGCCATCAGCGAGGAAAACAAACCCACACGCAATCAAGTTGCAACGAAAGCAATCGCCACTTAGAAAAGACAAGCTTGTCAACGTCGCTATCGAGCAGTGAACTAGACGGAGTGTTTCTGGCGCAACCAACAGCCACTAGGCTCGGCGTTCCGCCTGGTTCAGCCTGGTCCGTAGGGGAAGCTAAATCGCGGGAAGAAACGCCCAAAGTTGCCGTAAGTGCCAATTACAATGACGGCTCATCAGGCGTTCTTTCGCAAATGCGTGGCCAGCAGCTGGCTCCTTCCTCCGGAAGCCTTTGTTTCTCCGTCCAGTTGGCACCCGGAAATGACCGTTCCTTAGCTCAAGCGAGTGCCGGGCTGCTGAATAAAGCTACCTTACTACTTTGACGATACGTGCTAAACTTTGGAGCTTGTCACTTACCCGCACCCCCCACACGATTTTGAGAAAATGCGAACCGGTGTATTCGCCATACCTTACGCGAACTTTTTGAACGAAGCAACATATCATAGGGCACATACTTGGTTGAGGAATGCAAAGAGGTAGACGAAGACAAGAACACAAGACGGCTTGTGTTCTTCTCTACCCCTACGGTCGTTTCGCGCTGGAACAAAGCATGTTATTTTACCAGCTCCCCCAGTCGTCAATCCAGTTATCATAGGCAAAATGGAGTTCTGCAAGAGAAAAGCACGTCAGTGACGCATTATACCAGTTCTGGCTGATACACTTGTCCGGCACCTGCAACGCCTGCACCTTCATTTCTGTGTTGCCGTCATCCCCTTCACCAATGCGGCTCACGACTCCAAACTTCTTTTCCTCACCGCAGCAGCTCGCTAGCCAATGCGACTGCCTTTTAAATCGAAAGCTTTACTACGCCAGCCAGCGAGCCATTTCGCCTCGTCGCGCCGTATGCTGTATGCAGGCAGCCGTATGCCGTATGCCATATGCCGTGGCCGACGAACGACCTTGAGCCGCCGTTAACTAGCAACGCCGCAGCCGCGCTCCAGCAAATGGCGCCGCCGTCGACGCCGCTGTCGTCGCCTTTCGCTCAACCAGATGTGCTCCGCTGGGGTAGAGGGAGAGGAGGTGTCGCCTCGCGGGGGTATATATATATGCGCTTCGCCTCAGTGTATTTAGTTGTTATGGTGAGCGCGAAAGAGACGCAACAACGACAGAACGAAGCGAGGATGACACAACGTGCTCAAGAGACGCCAGAATAACGCGCCGCACGGCTCGAGAAGCGTCGTAACGAAGATGCGACTAGAAGAAGTGCCACGTCCCGGAGTGCACCACAAGCGTAGCCATGCAGCTCTTGCTTTCGCAATTCAACTAGGGTTAACCAGAGCTAAACCACAGGCAATTTTTTCTTCTGCATGGCACTGAAACATCAACGCCAGTGATACGCAAACGAACATTCGACTTTTGCCACTTGCGGTGGTCGCAGTTGACTTCGTGCTCAACGATCCCTTCATCAACGACTTCGCATATGGATCCAAGGGCTAGAAAGAAGCGGAGCGCACCCCACTACGGCCTTGTCGCTACAGGGAAGGCGTCTGTGGTTACCACGTTGCTTGCATCGACCCCTCTTACGTTGAGGAGATCCATGGGTCTAGTGGGCTTCCTGCCCTGATGACCAACATGGCTGTTTCTGTGTCGCACGCAACCATATTTTAGTGGTGTCGTACGACAGCCTCCTTCTAACGGAAGGAGCACTGTCCTAAAACACAGCCCCGCCCCCCTGTGACTCAGGGGCGTGGAGACAAGGGGTGGAGGGCGATAAACGCATTGAATATTGATGGGTCGTTAAGTATGCAAGTTCTGGGACACGGCAACTTCGAGAGTTACGTCCTCTTCCCATCTGGCAAGGCACCAAGGACGACTTCGCCGACTGTTCCGAACAACCACACTGAGCATGCTTCGGAAGAACAGGTCGTGAGAACATAACGACCTCGGCATTGCACTACCTAGGCACCTCGAGTATCTGCCGTGCTTCTCCTCGTGCATGCCGAAAGCTTTTATTGAACGGCGACCAGAATCACACTTAGCATGTACCTGCACGCAGCAGCCGGTGCTGTCGACCTAAACCAACTCAGTTTTCTTGGCTGGAACAAGTCTTCAAAAACTTCGGCTTGTCGTCTTCATTCTTTTTTTTTTTTATTTTCGAAACAGAAGGTGCGCATTATGACTCGGGCTTGTGGACACAACAGTGAAACGTTTGAGCGTTAGGTTTTATAATGCCTAACTTTCATCAGTTGCTGCTCCGTACTCCTTCAGCAAGTTCCACTAGCTGTATCTTTCTCAAAATGCACCAAATTATTTTTTTTCACTTCTGAAAGGCGAAGCTTCAACTCGATAGGAGGCTCACAAAGTTGTGCTGGAGAGCCTTCTCTAGTGCTCATATTGTGCAATGTGATGTGCTGTGATGAGCCTTCTTTCTTTCCTATTTTATAGTGATAGCTAGTGTGAGCTTACTCCCAAAGTCGTTTTGACGTCCGCCGTAGCCGTCGTTGGAATCCCAAAACTTTTGCGAAAATATTGCCAGGAAATGAAAGAAAGAAAAGTTATCATCGTGCCTCGAGGATTCCAACTTACGATCAACAGATTGGAAGTCCATGATTATACGTCTCAGATACGCTGCTTTCTTTTTCTTTATTACCGATTTCAATATAATACGAAGTTATCCCAGCAGTCAAATCTTAAAAACGTTCTCTGTAAACGTTTTCTGAACGGAATGCGAAGAAATCGGGAATGTAAGAGTAATTCTTAGTTGAGGTAGCCCGTTTGATACAGCTGTGTATTAAACCTTGTAAACGTAAGCCATGTTATTAGAGGGCGTCGCAATAGCGACGCCCCCTCTAATTGTGCGCGACGTAGTGAATTTGGAACAATGCGTTTGGTGAGCGCATACCGGTTCAACGATCTCTCCGTGAGGTATCTATCCTCAATATCATGGTTACTTTCTTGTTTCTATGTTGAATCTTTTTGTCTGCAGTTTATTGCAAGCGAGCATGCAATTGGTTTTAAATTACATGTAGAATTCATGTAGAATTACATGAAGCACGGCTGCTGGCCTGTGCTGACGACATTGCCGGGTTATGACAGTATTCTGCGTATTGTTAAAATGTGAAAGGTATTTGTTCTTGAAGCGGTAGTTCTGCGAACTGAAGAAAGTGCCTCAGGCTCTGGCACGGCAACTTCCGTTTCAGTTTATTATTCTTTAAATACAATGAATGAGTAAGAGGCAATATACGGACGAGGGTCCCGATGTCAAAGACTGCAACGGGACTTGCCGTCTACCTCAGACACTTTCGCGAACTTAGGTTTCGGCACCAGTGCTATGAAGTATTTGGGATCGCCCCAAGAAAATTATCAGGGCAGTCAACCGTACTAGCGCAAGAAAAATTGGCTGCTTACGGGATTAAACCACCACTGGAATGGCTGCAATCCGCCAGTCTTTGCAATAGCGACAGCATGTAACTTAATTTTTATAAATTGATTATGGCACTTAATGCAAGTGATCGACTGTTCAAGAATGAATGTGCGGCAATCTCATTCACTCTGCCGATACTATTGCAGGGAAGAATACTGAACCTGGAGGGCACGATCACGCCAGCAGCTGCCATTACTGGCTAACGCCCCTCAATATCTATGTACCTTAGTTGTTGCCTCAAAATCTGGGTTGAGCTGCCTTCCACCCCTTACGTCTACTTCTCTGTTGTGGAGGCAGTCATAAATTAGGTTTTCTTCTTATGCATGTAATGCCAATGTTAGAGCACGTCTGCTTTGTCTTCATCAGTCTTCTTCTATGGCTCAGCTTCTTCTGCTTACTGAATTGCTGACGTCGTCTATTTTTTTTTTAGAGATGACATCAGGGTTCATAATGGGGTAGCCAAAATATGCATACAAGAAAAGCCGAGCGAATTTAACAGTAAGGAGCTAAAGCGTTGCTTTAATAGAAACCGCGACTAAATCCGCACATGTAAGAGGAGAAAGAAAAGCTGAGTCTTTCCACTTCACCTTAGGGAGGCGCAACTTTCATAAAGGAATACGACCTATACTTTTACTTCTAAAAAAATGGCTAGGGTGTACCTGCGCATGTTAAACCAAGAAAGGCGGCACGAAGCAGTCTAAGGCAAAGTGGGCAATGTATTTCACCATCTATCTCGCCGGTGCTTCGTGTTATGGGCAAATTTATTTTTTATGTGACAGCGTCAAATGGTCCATTGAGCGAAAAAGCCTCGCATCTGTTGCGAGTAGCAGCGCAACGGCACCTAAGCTCCCATCGGCATTGGCTGCGATGCCACGTCACAAGCGCGCCACGACGAAGTTCCTACTGACTGCGACGACACGTCACAAGCCCGCTTTGACGGGGCAGAGTGGGCGAGAGGGGACACCTGCTGCCGCCATAGGGCGCCAATTGTTGCGCGACGGGTTAAGACATTGTCGCGACGCCACGTCACTCTCGCTCTCGGAAGCCTGCATCATCCGCGCGATCCTTGTCCTCACAAGCTCACAATCAAATCAAAACGCGCCAAGCGTCTCAGCACGCTCGCTTCCCAGCTTGCCCGCGAGTTCATGACTCGAAGGACCGCTCAGCGGCGTTCAATTGGACATTAATGCTCTCGCATTAACAGCTCATAGCAAGTTCCTAGGTTTCCTCGGATTTTTATTCACTCACTTTTCAAGCGTGGGTGAGGTGTCTCTTTCAGAAGCCAATTGCTAGCTTGCTTCTTTTTGTTATCTGTACGCGCGGTGTTTATATGTCTTATACGTGGTTGAAACGATCACTATTTTCTTCAAAAGGCAGGCTGTTCAAGCATCCAGAGCTACTTTTCATTTCTTTTTTTTTTATTCTTTTTCTCAGAGATGAAAGCATAAGAAAGTTGCTGTAATCCCGCATGATGGTCCTTTGCACTTATCTAATATGCTATCAGCTCGCTTCCTCTTTTTCCGCCGTTAACCTATGCTCGATTATCGGTGTTATAAAATTCCTTAGAGTTATCTAGATATCTGGACGAAAAAGGGGGGGCTACTGGGCTTGTGTATGCATGGAAATCCTGAATGCGGTAGTCTGCCAACTGACATTTTCCTAGGAGACCTACTGAACACACTGAAGCGGCATTCGGCTAACAATATCTCGTTTGCCACAACCATTTAGTTTCTGCTGGAACAGAGCGCAAGACGCCGGTTTGCTATATTATTACGCACGTACACTCGTCAGCACAAGTTGTATGCAAGCACTCGCACTAAAGCGTGCCACTGTGCAGCAGTGCAGATCGCAAGCAGTACAATCAAATGAAACGATAGCGCAACAACGTCGGCACCCTATTCGGGCTGCTTTGATAGTGTCCTTCTATTTGCCTCGTTCACTTCTTATGTCATATGCATAAGTAAGCGTACATTCATTCAAGATATATGAGAGGATAACCAAGACTTGTTCAGAAGACTTGTAATTTAAAGAAAAAAAAGAATAAGCCTTAATTACAAAGCCATGGTCACGGTTCAAGCCAAGATACGTTCTTGGCATGGTAAAACTTCCATATTTCGGTATTGCTGCAGTCTCACGATGCCCTTCAAGAAAGACATGTGGACGGTGGCACGAAATTTTCCTCTAGGTAGCGCTGTAAAAAAAACTACGACTGGCGTCAAGCTTTGTGACCCGCTGCGGTGGTTTAGCTGGATATGGCGTACTGCTGAGCACGAGGTCACGGGTTCGATCCTCAGCCGCGGCAGCCGTATTTCAACGGGAGCGGAATGCAAAGACGCTTGTGTTCCATGCTTTGGCCACACGTTAAGTAAACTCCAGGCAGTCAACGGTAAATTGGAGCACTCCGACACGGCGTCTCTAGTGCCGTAGCCTACTGTGCAAATTCGTGACGTTGAGGGGACGCTAAATGTAATCGCTTGAGATTAACAAACTATTCTTTCAAGAACCTGTTTTCGTTGATGTTGCGATAGTAGGTCGACTGTTAAAACAGCAAGGGTAGGTTGAAGTACCAATTCTTGAATAATTTTCGGACGCTACAACAGCGACAGCGTCCCAGTGCAAAGTCGCAGATTTCCATGTACTTTTATTTTGTATTTTAGCCGTTATGCCTCCGTGAAAGTTGTTGAAACTTCTTGACTACGGTCTTTTGTTATTTTACCCCCGAATTCCTAAATGCATCTTAAGTAAATGCCCACGCTCGACTTGATCTAAATACCACTGGCGTGAACCTGCCCAGGACACTCATTGTTTTTCCTTAAGCGCGTTAGCGACAGCAGTCATTTATATCAAAGCATGAGCTTCGAGTTAAGATGCATTTCTGAATACGGGGGTAGAATACAATGTAGTCCGTATTTACCAATAAAATATTAACTATCCCAAAGCAGACATGGTCAAAATCCATGATGCCACGGCACGCTGGAACTTCAAAAAGGTGCCGTCCCCCATCTCTCGTTTTATTTTTATATTTTTATTTGTTTCGTAGTTTCTGGTTTATCAAGCATCCTGGTACGGTAAGAGTGACTGCTTCATTTTTTGGCAGAGCAAAAGGTTTATATTATTACAGCTTAAATTATTTTTGTCATTGGTGTCCGTCTAAAGCAAACGTTTACGTGAGGTTAGTCAGACTAGGTTACTAGGTGTAGGTCTGCTAGGTGTAGTTACTAGATGTCAGACTAGGTGCACTAGTTTATGTATATATATATATATATATATATATATATATATATATATGTGTGTATGTATGTGTATGTATGTGTCTATGTATGTGTGTATGTATGTGTGTATGTATGTGTGTATGTATGTGTGTATGTATGTGTGTGTATGTGTATGTATGTATGTATGTGTGTATGTATGTGTGTGTATGTGTATGTATGTGTGTATGTATGCGTGTATGTGTGTGTATGTATGTGTGTATGTGTATGTGTGTATGTGTGTGTATTTATGTGTATGTGTGTGTATGTATGTGTATGTGCGTGTGCGTGCGTGTGTGCGTGCGTGTGTGTGTGTGTGTGTGTGTGTGTGCAGACAGATCGAGCGCTGTCGTTTCATACTCCCTCCCAAGTCTTTATCCTCCTTTTTGGTGCAACAATGTATTCGTTAGATCCCAACCAACTCGCCCAGCAACAAGTTCTACGAATACCGAGTAGCATTTTAATATACTTGCACATTAATCAGAAGATTACGCCAACTATTTGTATGCCCCCCCCCCTTTCGCCACTGAAAGTTAAAGCTGGGTCAGTGTAAAATGATTGGTACCTTAGAATTTTATTATCAACTAAGAACCCTTTTTCGAGGAATAATTTGTCATTACATTTTTTCATAAAGGCTGTGTTATTAGCTGTTTTTACCAAACTTATCATTTTACGCAATATAAACCTAAAACACGTCATTCGTCCGCCCAAGTATACATTTAACTTAATTCTGGCTTTCCACTTCCTGCAGACGCACATTCTTGCGAATGATGTTTTCTTTGTGATGTTTTCTACCTTCAATTTCACGCACTCACCCGCTTGTCGGTTTCCAGTGCATTTGAAAGAAATAACGAACCTTTAATTATCCGGGAATAAGAAAGCCAGCTCTAAACAGTCTTCCTTTTAGCTGCAGATGCCTGCAGGATAACGCAGTAATAAGTAATTTCTTTGTACTTACGGCAGCAATAGCGCGCAGATGGGAACCAACTTATTTCTGGAGTATGTGCGCTTCAATACGTTTTATCATGCACTGCCATAATCAGCATAAACAGTAATCGTACAGCGCCAAATGTGGTGCTGTACTGCACTGCGTTCGAACGCAGGTGCAGCACCGGACTGAGAAATTGAGAATAGGGGCCTTTCTTTCCTTAGCGCCTTAATTCACGTCAGAGAAGCCAGGGGCAGGAGAACAGCCGAACGAGCTCTGCGCGCGCTTAACTCGTCCTCGCAGAAAGAGGAAATTAAATTCCGCCCTTTGCGCACCTCGAAAAGACGTGCTTTCTATAATCGAGGAAAATTTGCTTCGCGACTTTTCTTTTATGTAAAATAAGTTTCGGCGTGGCCAAGGTGCTGTACTCGAGACGAGAATACGCTTGAAAGAATTCCGAGCAAGCGTTTCGGTTCTATTGTCCCGTTTCTCCTCAAATTAAGTGTCCCCGAAAGAATCTGGCAGATGTTTAATTGCAAATGGGGCCGGTGCGTTCACCAAAGCACTTATTAATCGCAAACATTGGCGGTCTTCCTTCGTCCGTAAGAGAGAGGACGTCGAGAAGAAAACGGAATCCAATCAGTCTTCAGTCGCTCATTGCAAACATCACCCCCACAGCAAAATTTACTCTAGGCAGCCCAAAGAAAGTTCTTACGAATTCTTTAGCCGCGTTGTTCGACCCGTCCCGCGCCCGCTTCTCATTATTTCTTTGCATTCATGACATTGCTGCTCATTTCCAATTTAGATATATATTTAACGCAAACAGACACACTGCCGTCCCCCAGAACACCTGTTTACTTCGGGCTTCCTCTTTTGTCGTGACCACAGTCGGAGCACCCGCGTGCGTTAAGTGAGCTTTCATAGCATTATTATTCCTTAAACGCTCGTCCGCGCTTGTCCGCGTACTCAGTCCTTGGTTTTGTCTGCCAGATTTTGTGCGAGTGCAGATGATTCGAAACGATTGTCACAGGGAGGAGAGAAAGCGAGGAGAAGGGGTGTTGCTTCAGGCAGACCTAGAATGGCAAAAGTTGCCGGCAGTTGCTCCACCTGAACGCTGTCTATCAAAACGAGTCAAAGTGACAGCTTCAAGAAACCGGGTAGCTCTTGTACATTTAATAATGACAACCGCAAATAATGCGTCCTAATGCCGTCGGGGCCGTGATTAATTGCCAATGTCGCAATGAACATCGGTAATAAATTGCGGGTTTTAAGATTTTGCTGCGCATATTTTCGGAATATCAAATTACCACAACTTCAAGCCACTTTAGTAGAGAAGGTGGAAGACCTGGCAGCCGGCAAATATTCTTCGTATGTTTATGCCGGTGGTTATGTACATTTGTGTAGATTTGAGTAGTCTCTGACTCCAGAATCCAGTAAAGATTGTATTTAAATATTATTGTGGTTTTTATAAGTAGTCGAATAGCAGTGCTATATCACAAATCCAGATAATGCTTGCTTCTGAACACAGGTGCATTATTGTGAAAAGAGTGTTTCAAGTTGCGAACGTAACGTGGAATAATCTGGTTTTCACTTGCCCAAGCATGCGTGCGTTTGTATGTGTGTGTCATGTAACCTGACTTCAAACTCCGCTGTACGACGCCGGTCATGTCCACGTTATTTGCCCACGATCATGCCCACGTTAACGACTGAAACAAGCTTACAGACTAGGGGAGACAAGACAGTGTCTTATAGACACGTAGATGACGCAGACGCTAACAGACGGGACGACATGGACATAAGAACATCAAGCACAATTGAGTCGAACAACAAAACACACTCGCATTATTACGTTTGATTTCCAGGATCCAGAGATGTTAACAAATTACGTACAGGGTAGTCAACTTCAGATATTGTCTACTTAACCTCCCTCTCATTCCTTTAATTTTATCTCCGTGTCTACGAAAAATTGCACAACTGGCCAAATTGTCTAAGGTGGAGATTATTGTTATACAGCAATCCAACTTTCTCACAAGCTTAGACGTAGCGCTATCTAAAAGCTCCACCCTCTACCCTAATAACTTTCTTTCGCAAACGACGCACTGTTCTTGGCACTGTTTCCAAATGCTAGCGCAACCGCGTGACAATGTGATTTCTATTAAACTCGCAACGACTGCGGCAAGAGTGCCACGTGAATTTATGTGGCTTCTGCTGTTCTTTTTCACAATATATATATATATATATTTTTAATTCAAGCCATCGAATCGCTACTCTGCGCTATGACGCCCTTCTCGTCTCGTGGAAACGTGCCGCGACATGTGGGGGAATAATTCAAACAGCAAAAAAAAGATTCCCGTGCGTTTTATTGTTCCGCTGCGGACCTCGCACGCGACCAGCGGAGGTGGCGAGAACGAATTGCACCCGCGGTGCTTACCACCCGGAGCGTGACATCGCAGGAAGGTGCAACGCACTAAGCCGGCTGCCTTTTGCCAAAAAATGACCCCATGCTTCTGCCGGCTTCTCCGTCGCTTTGGTCGCGACGCCGATCTCCGGGGAATGCGCCAGGAGTTGATCCACTCTGAAAGCTCCGGCTGTGCCGAGGGGAACAAACCGCCGCGCAGAAAAACCTGGTCCATAACAGAACGGGTCTTTCTTTTCTATTTTCTCGACGGGTGTGCAGAATGCCCCAGACGCCGTGCGCTAACCCCTTGATTGCAGCTGGTTTCTTAGTGTTCGCGCCACACGTGCGAGCGATGTACTGCCTGTCTTAATCCTTGCGCGGATCCTGAACATGGCTGAAGGAAGCGGCTCGGAGAAGCCGTCTGTAGATCCTCATCGTTTCAGCGGTGGCACACCAGCGGTATCTTGGCGCTGTTATCGCCTAAAGCTGCCGTGAAACATAATTTTTTGTGCAGTAAGACATGCTACGCCTCGGCTGCCTGCTTATAAACGTGTCAACGCTGGTAGGGCGTACAATTCATCTTCGCTTTTCCCGCCTGCTTTAGGGGCAGTGGAATGGCTACCGACATGGGTCACGCGCCTCGTTGCGTGTTTGGAGGGGTTAGCGGAACGAGAAAGGAAGGTGGTGGTGCTAGTTCCAGCGGAGGCAGTGACGTTTACGCCAACAGTAGCGCGAATACAATCAACGGTGAATGTTAAGCGATGAAACGTGTCAGTTTAAGCAACTCAATAATGGAAAAAGAAATCCTGCACGCGAAAGCAGGTCCCCGTTAGTTCCCACTGGCGACGGTGACGTAGGAGGTAGCAACGACGTTGATCCTGCGTGTTCACCGTCATTCATGTTGCGGACGGTGACGCGACGTCCACTGCGGAGCTCCGTTTCCAGCCGTGGTACCCCGCAGTTCCCACCAATGTTGCGGCGATGTTGGGAGTATAGAAAGACTGTATTTACAATATATATATATATATATATATATATATATATATATATATAGAAGATGAGTCAGAGTAGCTAAGATGGTTGACCACCAACAACACGCAACAGCCCGTGTCTCGCAATCTGCTTCCTCTCTCTTCTTTCATCCTTCCGTAACAATATTTTAGAGCGCCGCTCATAGGCGCCTGTTTCTGCGACGAGCAGCGGCGTTCCCCGCGTAACCGAACAAACGAACACAGCAAAACATGAGAGCGGACACTGCGCGCAGCGGGGGATGAAGAAAGTGGCGAGAGAGAAGAGCGAGGAGGAAAGCGGAGAGAAGGCCGCAGCGGAACCATGAGGCGGAAAGCGGAGGAAGGTACGACGAAAGCATGAGGAGAAAAGCGTAGTGCCGCGCACGAGGGGCATTGCGGCGATGGCTATGAAATGGCGCCAGAGTAGCGCGAGTCGTCTGGGTCTGTCGGTGGCGGCTTCTGTGAATCGTGCCAACGCCTCACCCACGCGCTTGCTCCACGCGCTGGGTCTCGTTATCTCCAGATTAGCGAGGCAGTCGCACCACACTTGGCTCCATTTGCAACGTGCCGCACGAGACCGACTATACGCGCGAGCCGATATATCGCTAAATGAAAACACGTATAGAGCTGTCCCTAAACTTTGCATTAGGGAGTATCGTAATCGTCGGTGAGTTTTGAAATTACGGCGAAAGTCACGTGGGACACCCTGAACATATATTCGGAACATCCCAGCGACAAGTGGTCGCTGGGGTACATACCCGTTAGCACACTGGTCCACATATTTAGGATGCACTATTTCAGATGCCGTATTTAGAAGCACAGGAACACCTGATTCGGAAAAATGGTGGTGACTCGCTGAGCAAGACAAAGTCTTGCTTAGTATAATTGTGAATATATTGTAGGAGTACAATTTTTAGCGCGCTGTCCTCCCTGCAGAGACGATGTATTCATGCAAAAATACACACAGTTCCGCACAATGAACATGCCGAGTGCTCGCACTGAAGGCTGTGGTGAAAAATCTACCAGACATCCTCGCTGTCCTGTTGTTTTCGCGGTTTTTCTATGATGCTTTCCTTCTTTTTTTTTTATGACGCGCTGGAAATGTCTTAAATTCGCTACTAGTCGAGATTTCCGCATTAAGAACATAAAGAAAGAGCATAATATTCGGAAGAATGCTATTCTCAAACCTAAGAAATAAATAAGAAATTGTTCTTACTGTATGAATGAAGACGCTGACATATGATGATGATCAGCATTTATGGCGCGTACCCACTAAGGAAGATAGGCTAACAATGCTGCCGCAGGACGTAGCTAAAAACAAGCGGAAAATGACACCGTCTAGACGGAAAACAATATTAGTGTCAATCGTCTCCCTTGTCCTATTCTTAAGCGCTGTTCCTTCGTAAAAACATGTACCAACAGGGCCAATTTAGCACACTGGCTAATCAAAAAGCAGAAGAAAGGTCGAATACAGAGGATAACGGAACTTCTTTTCCACTATTTCGTAGAAATTTGCCTAAATTCCGCTTTGTCTGGGTCTCCTGTCATAGCGGAATCTTTTTAAGTGAATCAGCTGACTCACTCGCATCATCGTCACTAAATATATTAGTCTTAAATTTTCTTCCCGATTTCGCTGTTTTAACAAAAGCTAGATTTGAATGTCTTGTATTTCTCAATTGTAATGAATCATGCCTACTTTGTGCACATGATTTTCGACATCTAAATTACCGGTGGAACACGAGCAAATGCATTTCCCGACAATGCGAGGTTACCTCATCAAGCTTCCGTTGTATAGTTTCCCGCCTAAACTTTTACCTTTATAGATCTGGTTTATCCATAATTAACGTCTGCACTTTTTGCAAGGAACAAAAACTATGAACCATTGCTTACTTTCCTGCTGCCGCTTCTCCTCCCTGTACGTAATGTTCCTCATATTTCTAATTACTAAGCTTGGGTTAGCGCTTATTACACCAAATATTTGGTCCTCTGGTGCCTATCAATTAGGCACAAGGCATGGGTTAATGACTACTGCTGTACACTAGTTCATTGAAGCGTCAGGAAGGTTTCGCTGCTAGGGTACCGGCTGTGGGACACTTTTTTCATTTTATCCTCAATTTATGTATAGGCCCTCTAAACAATTTTACTGGAATTTACTTGGCTCTTACACCGTTTTGAATGTTTGCCTTCGCCCCTCTTGGTATTTTGTTAGATGCACTTCTCAATCAACCCAGTGTGACCAATCATCCCCCTGGGGGTACGAGCCATGTTTTGAGGCAACAACTGCCGTGTCCTCCCACGGTTCGTGCCGCATCTTCGGAACACGTCGTGAGGTGCGAGTCAAAGGAGAAGAAAAAGGAGCATCTCGAGCATTACATCTACATCTGCAGAAGAAGAAGAAGAATCCCTGCTCTCTTTCCATAAGGCGTTTCCCAATGAAATGCCCGCTGAGGAAGAGGCGAGCACCGACCGCCCCCACGTTTTCGTTACGAGCCTGGCTCTGCTAGCGCCGCTGCTTCTGTCCGTCATTGCGGTGCTCCTCTGGACTCTGGTCCGCGCACCCGTAGACACCTCATCCGAGCCCAGTCCTGAAGTGCCGCCCTTCTGCTGCCCCGAAGCCATCCAAACGATAATCATGCTGACCAACCTCACGGTAGACCCCTGCAACAACTTCATCAGCTACGCCTGCTACAAGAAGAGCGAGCTGGACCGCCAGGCGATCGTGGAGCGCGCGCTCGCCTCGGCCGTGCTCCATCCGACTCTGCAGGGAAAGCTGCGCTCACCGGTCAGCGACATCCTCAGGATGCACCACGAGAGCTGCCTCGTCTCAGCCGTCAGAAATCTGTTCACCGCCGAAAACGCTGTGCGAGCCGTCATAGACCTCTTTCATCGCTGGTCGGGAACATCTGCGATCTCGCCGTATGCCGCGGACCTGCTCAAGCTCGTCGGTCTGCTACACTTCCGGTACTACATATACAGCATCTTTAGAACTAACACTGTTCTACGGCGCGGAAGCAACGAAACGGTCTACGTCATCGGCGCTGTAGCCGCGCCATACATACTGACCGCCGGCTCTAACGATTCGATGAAGTTCAGTAACGTCATGTTCGAGGCCGCGAACAGTTATACTGGTCTAAATGTTACCCGCGCAGACTTGATGACTCTGATCGCCCGACTGAGAAACGCACGCAAACTTTTCGAAGAGAGAATCTACGGCGGGAGAGTGACCTTCCTGGACGAAGTGTTTCCCAATGCAGACATGTCCTCATGGAAGGTAATTCTAAGGACGTTCCCACTGATTGGAATTGAGGATCCCCCCAATCTCGCGGCCATCGTAGAAGTACTCACGGACAAGGACGCGTCCGTCCAGGCCGCGGCGCTCGTCTACTTCTCTGTGCACACGGCGTGGTTCGTGTTTCGCGAAGAAGTCATAAATATGGAGGTGGCGCCGAGTCTTGTGGCCCGGGCGTCTTTCTGCAGCAAGCAGATCGTGCAACTGTTTCCGCTCTGGGACGTGTTGTTGACGCAGCAGATGACTAGTCCAGACCGAGATGCGGTCGTGCTACAGCTATTCGACAAAGTCGCTGACGCCGTGGTTGCGGACGCTCAAATCACCTTCTCCGCACACCTCAACTCGAGCGAGGTTCGCAGTGTGGTGCGAGGCGTTCGCGTCGTGTTGGCCGTGGACATGACAGCACCATACTCTCACCATCTGCCCGACGCCAGCGATAACTACTTTGAAAATGTCATGGAGATCCGCGATTTCTATTTCCAGGTGAATACTCGGTGGCTAAAGTATCATTGATGCAAACGTGACAGAAGTTCACTGGGAAGTTGGAGGCTTCCAGTGATCAACAGAGATCGAACAAGGAATGTTGCTGTAGCTCCAGCTGGACTCCAGCGGCATTCCTCGTTCAGTAACTATTGACCACTGTAAAATAATATTAGTAAGCCCGGTTGCTATCGTTTGATTTGAAGTAGGCAACTTAACAAATTTATACAGTACGTGACGCTCGTAAATGAGAATTGCAATGCATGTCCCGTTTACCTGAGGGGGGGGGGGGGAATGATGTGCAGAAAACTCATGATCGAACTAAGTAGATCTCGAGACAAACAAGCCGCCATGCACGCATTTTTAGCCTTTACAAAATAAAGTGGCATTTCGAATTCTGGTGGAACTTTATCGAGGTCCTCGAGTGACGTCCTTACCGCTTCCGCTTGCCCCGCATTGAGTCAGAGAAAACACATTGATCCAGGGAGGCATAGCAACGCCCGCCTGCGTACGCGTTGTACAGATCTCCTGGCGGATCCGTAATTTAAGGTGCCGGCGCGTTTTGAGACGGGTCTACTTAGGAGGCTAAGTCAGTGCAGGTCTCTGATGACATCAGTACATGTACGATATGTGTCCTCTGAATTGTTTTGATGCAACAGGGTACAGAACAAATTATTTTGGATGATGCAGCCAGGTATGACATAGACGGAGCAACAAACTGCGTGAGTGATCAATATAGAACATTTAAAGCGGCTCTGAAGCACTGTTTATCAAAGTCGAGAAATTCGTTTGAAGCTAAAATATACTACTTTACAGATACCTTGCCGCAACAGGTAGTTCAATGCGTTCAGGAGAAGTGCACCCACTCCTTCATCAGTGCATTTCACTGCGAAGGCTACGGCGGATCCTAGTGTACCCACAACGCTCCGCCTATAGAACGTCACCGTGGCGCGTACTTCAAATTTGATTTTGTATGTACCCATAGGCGACCCCAGTTTCGATTTTGGCACCTACGACGCGCCAAACGTGGTTGTCCTCAGAGAGCCGCAGTGCGCTGAGTGAGAGGAATCGTCACAGCATCCCGTGAAGGCCGCGGTATCTACGCTACGTAGCAGACCACAGCTTCATGCAACTGTAGTGCGCAGCGTTTGCTTTGTTGCACAATGCTTGAGTGCGCGCTCGCGCTCATATGCTCCAATCTGCTACGTGGTGCGGACCAGCTTTGTCCTGCACCAGCTTCAGCGTCGGATAGCTTTCTGAAGCGCTTTCAATAGCTCAAATTACGAGGCGAAGTCTGCCAAGGCGTCTAGCCAGGAGCGGCCAGGAGTCAGCGCACGCTGGCAAGCGTGCCTGTAGTCTTACCTCAAGTTTAGTGTGGTTCGAGGCTAGTTGTGTTTTCAAAACTAGTCGAAATTAGCGAAACCCGACGCTTACGAAACCGGTAAGCAGGGTGGCCAAAGTTTGATTTCTACACGGGCATCCGCGGCCGACCGTGAGCAGACGACAGTCGGCTTCTTCCGGAAGCGCGTAATTCTTATCGAAATTCGAAAGCAGATTTCCGCTTACTTCAGCCTGTTTACTAAACTGCATTAATAAATACACACTAGCAGTAAGAAGAGGCAGCCGGAAGAAAATGAGGCAACGGTTTCTGTTGAAAGAGAGAGTTTGAGAAAAAGGTGGCTTCGCGCTCCACCTGCAAGCTCCACGCGTCGCGCATGACTGCGAAATTTCGCCAAAGGGGTTGTTGAGGACCCTTAGACAGATACAAGACCGATACTTGCGCTCTCGAATAATGTAAGGAATTTTCATTTCCACTTTTTCAGGTGGTACGCATGAACGCTGCGCACGGCCTCGCAGAGCTGTACAGGTTCCGAGAAAACTTGTTCCAGGCGTCCGTCAGCAGAGCGGGCAACAGTATCGTCATCTCGGCCGCCGTGTATGCGCTCCTGAACTTCAACGTTACCCACAGAGGAAACCATAGCCGAATCAACGGCGCCATTGTCAACAATGCCGCTGTGCTGGGAATCCTACTGGCCGACGCTCTCTGGGACGCGCTGGTCGACCGAATGCACTGGGATTTCGAGACCAGTGAGCACCTGTCAGATCACGTGTCCTGCATGAAAGTGATCTTCGGAGGCGCGTTGGCCCCTAATCTGAAGCACCCCCTGCTATCACTGCGATCGACGGCCCGTATCGTCGCCACTCCGGGCTGGCACCGCAGGGTGCTGGCGTTCGGCTTTCACAGGTTTTCGGCCAGTCAAATATTTTTCATGCTTTTCGCCCTGCACCACTCATGCCAGGCTCTCAACTTGAACAACGACGACTTCGGGCTAAGATTGTCGACGTCCATTCGACACCTGGAAGAGTTTCGCGAGGCCTTTGGTTGCGCGTCGCAACGGAAGGTCAACTGGGCGACTGTCTGTGAAGAAGATCCGAAAGACTGACTCACTCACTGGGTTCCTTGTCCCGCCTGTTGCGTACGTGTCGATGTGTGGCGCGAAAGCTGGGCTTTTAGTCAGGGTGCGCTGTATTCTGCTTAATTGAGAGTTACCACGTATTGGCGCACTCTAGGCATGTGTACTCTGAAACTAACTTGAACTAAGATAGGAGTCACGATTTCAACCTGATTCTTGTCTGCCACGTTATACAGCTGCTTTGTTATTGTGCGCCTATACTGTCCAACACCAACACTGCTGGCTGAATGCGATGAACGCGGGTGACACCTTTAATTTTGTATTTCGGAATAAGCCAATTTCGTCACTATTGTTTTGCATTCTTCCAGTTATCTCTTGCCAGTTTCATGAACGTCAGTGTTTTAGAAATAAGGACGGCAGAGGTGTCTTGCTCTGCTCGCCAGCCGCCGTTTAATGTATGGCCAACCAAGATGCGACAACGTCGTAGGCTGGCCCCAGGTGCTAGAGTTGTGCCTCTTTGAGTCCTCTGTTATGCAACTGTTTGATAGCCACTGGCACGTTGCGCGATGCTTAGTCATGTACCTGTACTTTTTCTTGAAACGCGTGCCGTTTAGTACGTTGTCATTTCCAGTCGTTTTGTTTTCCTCTCGTTACTTGCAATGTTACGATGTCCAGTTCATGGCCTGGCATGTTTATGTGATTTTATATCTTTAATTTTATTTATTTCTTCTGTTGGTGTTACGTATATCCCACTCCTACCTAATACCTGACATAGAGATCAGCAGTTGTGCAAAAATAATTAAATGGGCGGATCACATTGTAAAAAAAAATAATAAACGAGTACAGCGTCTGTATACATCAGGATTCTGTCTATATTTACGTACTTTGCTCAAGGCTCACCTTAAGCAGAGCCCGAACACCCGTGCGCATAACATCTTGGAACGAATTCGTAAAGCGCACTGACAAGTTCAATAGCCCGAATATTTTTCGCATGTTTGGGTGAATTTATGACAATTTACTTGATGCTGCGTTCACTTCAACGTTGAACATTCTTAATCGACAAATTCTGGATATTCCGAGTTCCATTTTGCAGGGTAGCGATGGCGGTCCGGGAAGAATTACGTGGGAAAACAATTGCTCCCGCCGGAAGGCAAGGGGAATGCGGCCATAAGGAAGCACGTATGAAGCGCTATGGGGGACAAGTGTAACTGTATCCCAGCCGACATCGGCACGAACCGCTTTAAAAGCGCTAGACTCCTTTTTAAAGAAAACGGGACTCGTTGAAAAACTATAGAATGTGCGAACTGATGCATTCCTTTCTTTTCTTTTAAATCTTATCTTTTCTGCCTTTACTTCGTCCCCCTGTGCAGAATAGGCAACCGGAATTTAATCTGTTAATCTCTGTGCCTTTCACCTCTTCTTTTCCTTCCTACCTTCCTGTATAAGGTAAGCCGAGGCGCGTGAGAAGGGATCATGTTTACCTGAACTTGAGTATCAAAACTTGATATTACGTAGGCGCATAAAATCCGAAGTGTGCACTAGACTAAAGATCGCTCAAACAGCGGCTTTTTTTTTTTCTTCGGTTTTTTTGCAGGCTGGATGTAGTGGCATAGCAAAAACTAGGAATGAGACGCGCGTAGTACAATGAGAGATGGGCTGGGTGTTCTTCGGTGCACGGGAGGCCCAGAGCAAATTTTGTTTCGAAAAAACAGCTTGTGAATAACAAGAACACTAGATAGGCCACTAAAGTTTGGAAGTTCATTTAGGGAAACAACATGAACTCACAATGAAAAAAAAAACGGGGGGGGGGAACCAAGAAACTACAAGTAAATATTACGTTAATGGAGTTGAAAGTGACAAAAACAAGCGTAAAGTTAGAGAAGCGGAAGCAACTTTCATAATAGGCGGGATGGAGAAGAATTAAGCAAACCATGAAACTACATCAAACAGCAACTAAAATAATGATGATGATGATGGTGGTGGTGGTGATGAATAAAATCTGAAAAGACATGTTTTACGATAATTCAAAGGTAAGTGAACTATTCTTCTACGCTGTCTAACGGCACTGTGATCCACGAAAAAATTTGCCAATGATGATTGTATATGCGGAGCATGCAGAAATAACGCAGCAAACATAGGACACATGTTAGTATGCCGCATCCATCCTGAGGTAAATGAGAACGTATTTAACCTGCCCGAGGACTTGGTCACTTAGGATAATAAAGGAAAGAAAGATTAATGAACCTGCGGTGGAGAGTAGTGAGAGACGGCTGCTGTACTGGTGGCGTAAGGACAGGGAACACAAGCAATAAAAAGACACTTGTGCTCAAGGCAATAGATTTCTTCGGGTTGGACGGCTGATTAACACAAACCACGGGTTTTAATAGACTACATGAGCGCAACAGACGAATTACGAGCTTGGCGGCATTGGTGGCTTGGTGACTAACGGGCTATACTAACGGCTTTAGAGATGCCGCAACGTAGCGGACTTGTACATACGCACCTCCTTCCCACTTCATCATTATTCATCAGTGCTTTTCCTCCCCGTCCCTTTTCCCCAGTGTAGAGTAGCAGACCAGAGCAAGCTACATCTCAGGCCAACCAATCTGCCTCTTTGTAAAGAGATTTTTGTCTCTCTTGGTGGTCCTCCGCTATCAAGAGCCCCGATGCCGGGGCGCAACTATGGGCTGTCCAGAGGGCCCACGATGCGGCGGTCGGGCAAGGCCTGACTGTCCCAACGTGGGAGCGGCCCGCAGCGCGCTGAGTCGCGTACCTCAGGACCTTATTAAAGTTTTGCATCCATCCATCCATCTCTTGGTGGCATTAGCCACCATTCTTATATTTTTCAAAAGGGATACAATATTTATCCACCCACTTAAGAGCCTTTAACTCAAAATGGTGCAACGTCTGTCCTGTTTGTCCTGAAGGGCGCTCCACGTCTTTAATGCACTGGAGCCCTCGGTTACAGCTGCCCGTGCTGTGTGAAATAGGCACATGACTCTGGATGCATTCTTTGCTACACCGAACAGAGGTGTGCGAATATTCGGTTCGGAAACCGAATCGAAAAGTGACTATTACCAAATACGAATATTTTTTAATAGTTTTCGAATACTTCAAAACGTTGACTATGCATGATGAAACATAAAGTTGGAGCCCAAGTACGATAAATTTCAACCCCCGTGCGCATCGTGAAGGGGCAAAACGTGCGAACTTAGGTAGTTGAATCGTAGAACTTAGGTAGGTGCATCGTACGTACTATTCTTAACTTAGGTAGTGAAGCAGGCTCCGTCACTCAGAGAACCGGAATTTACCGGCTACGCACCGATCATTCGCACTCTCTGAAGAGTACTGTGTATGCGAACAAACCATTTGTTTGTGTTTAATGATATAATTTCTGTTTATAATAAAGAGCGCTTCATAACGTGCAACGTAAAGACAGAAACTTGCCTACGCTATAAATACAAGATGTGAACATTGCTTTATGTCGATTATGAAAATGATGTTAATTATTCGAAAACTATGCGAAAGTACTCGATATTCGATTCGATTCACTTCTGGAAAAGTTCGTTTGGTATTCAGTTCGGCCTCCAAAATTGCTATTCGCAACACTGTTAAAAGCTAATAGATTTCTTTGGTTACTGTTGTGCAGGTTTGGCCGCCGGCGGCTGGGTATTTTGTCTGGTGGAAAGGGCAGCGCGTCAGCGCTAGAAGTCGGAGGAAGAGAGAGCGCTCGCTGATTGGTCTTCGCCGCGCTCGATGACTGGCCGCCTCCATCACGATTGGCGGCACTTCCTGAAAAGCAGGCGCTGGCGTGGCAGACGGGAGAGGGGGTGGTAAGAAATAAATAGTGCTGGCGGTGTGTGTCCGTCGCCCGCAACTCACCGGCCAACGCTGCCAGTTATAAATGCGAGAGCATTATATGTCCCATGAGGCCGAAAAGCAGGCGTTGTCCGCTACGAGTGGTAACAAAGATCATCATCATCAGTGACGTCATCAGCGTCTTGTATGACGTCATTAGTAATACAGAATTGAAGTTAGAACAAGTTAGAGTAATGTGACTTAAGGTTAAGTAAAGGAAATTAAGGTGATGTAAAGTGAATGAAGGTGGATTAAGGTGGATTAAAGTGGATTAAGGTTGATATAGATTAGAACAAGGGGGATTAAGGTGGATGAAAGTGGATTAATGTGGAGCAAAGTTAGTACAAAGTAGATCAAGGTGGATTAAAATTGAATCAAGTGAGATTAAGGTGGGTGCAAATTAGAGCAAGGTGGGTTAAAGTGGTTTAAGGTTAGTACATATTAGAGCAAGGTGGATTAAGGTGAATGAACGTGGATTAAGGTGGAGTAAATTGGTACAAATTGGATCAAGGTGGATGAAGATGAAGTGTATTAATGTTGGTACAAATTGGAGCAAGGTGGACTAAGGTGAATTAAAGTGGATTAAGGTGGATTAAGGTTTGTACAGATTAGAGCAAGGTGAATTCAGGTGGATTAAAGTGGATTAACGTTGGTAAAAATTAGAGCAAGGTGGAAGGTGGATTACGGCAGAATTGTGAAGGACACATGACAATGTATGACAATTACCAGGGACGTATCCAATTAGATAAGTCATTATAATTTCGCATTGAAATTACGTAAGGATAATTAGGTGACTGGTCTTTTGGGACGCACATCACAACACTCTCACACGACAGCTTTGTGGCGTCCGTAATCGTTGATGCCGTAGTCGGTGGTGGCTACATGGTGGCGCTGTGGCACAAATCTCTGCGGTACAAGGTACAAGAGAAATTAGAAATATTGAGGAAGAGATTTATACAAAATTCTAGGATAAGAAGCATGTACAGAATACCTCATTACCGCAACCAGGCTAGATGACTATCTGTCACCACCCCACTTCAAAGGGGATGCCAATCAAATGTCGTCATCTTCATCTGCCACACAGTTTGACGGTCTGCTGCGCGTCACGCGAGTGCGGAGCATCACGTGATTTCGCTATCCGGCCATCTGCCTTAACAATGGGCTGGCAGAGCCTTAATTGTGATCAGGGTCCCCGGCTCGACAGTCCATCCTTGGGCAAAAGAGACGACTTTTTTTTCTCACGGGAAAGCAAACGCTGCGGACCGTGGATGATTTTTTTTTTTCGCCTGCGCATAATTCCGGGGCCGAAGGCATTGTTTCCCAGTCGTCCCCAAAAGCGAAGAATCGCCGTCGGAAGGGTGGCTTGGTTGCCTTTTGCCTGCACACGTTTGTAGGACTAAAGGTTTCCTCGTTTCCTTGAAACCGTCCCCGAAACGCGACCAGTCGTCCTTGAAATGGTCCTCCGGTGGTTGGGCTCAATGCCGGTTACCTGGCGCCTTTGTTCGCTACAGTCTTGGCGCCTGTCTGCTGCTTAAGCGACGAGCCGGATCTACGTAACGTGAGGTGGTTCGGGGCGTTACCTGCGTGGCATAACACAGACTTGACTGCGTCGCATGCTTGAACTTTCACCAACCTCAGTGTGCGCGTTTGTGATGCCTACCACGTGCGCCTTTTCCGAAACCCCCGCAGCAGATGCAACCAAAGCGAGCCGTCTAGAATGTACCGCTTGTCGATCATGTGACAAGGATCTACTCCCTTATATGTTTTATAACTAGGCTTCAAAGCTGTCAGATGACGCTTCCTCCTTTTGTATTCCTTCCTCCATGGCTGCGCACTTCTTGTCGAGATACACCGTTTCATCCTGCATACATTATTTTAACTTGAATGGAAGGTAGGGTAGCAAACCGGAAGCTTTAACTTCGGTTAACCTCCCTGCCTTTCTCTCATTTGCATCTCTCTCTCTCTCTCTCTCTTTCCGAATGGTCGGAGAAGTGCATCCGTGGAGCAAAACGCGGAGGAGTAGGCAGCCGTCACACCATCATTATCTCCCTTGTCATCACGCCATGGCCACCATGCCTCTGTCGTCATCGTCACGCAGTAATGCCGTCTACCAAAGCGCGTCAATGATGATTTGCGCCGCCATCTTAAAGCATCATCATTGAGCTTAGCCGTACACTTCGAAAATACTGTTAGTGGGTCCATTAGATTTCTGCAGTCCGCATAAGCTACTCGCTTACTGTAACAGTCACCTGCGACGCTTTCTGTACGATATTTTTTGTAGTTCTCTGGTGTGTTTATTGTAAGGTGACCGCATAGTATGCTAAACGCATAAATTGCATTGGATGCTATCAACTTTTCTTTGGATCTTATTGACTGCTCTTCGTATATTCACTTAATTTAAGTTTGCCTTCACTTGAGCGAGCAATTACCTCTTGAAGCCGGCGCACAACAGGCAGAAGAATGCCATGCTTGAACGGTGCCTTAATCCAGCAATTTCGCTGAAGCCAGGAAACAACCCTACCTTCAATTACGCCATGCACAAACGGGAAACTTTGAAAGTACCCTTATAATTACGCAGGCGCACTAAAGCGCTGCGACGACATTCCCTCGACAAACGCTCCAGCACTTGAGCACGTTCTCTGCGTGGGCACAACAAGACACCTCTGGTGTGGGCAGCGCCACTTCAGGGAAACCTTTCTCGCGAAACGCACTTCAAGGGAACTGACACAAGTGGGTCGTCCTCACACAGATCACTAAGCTGCCATTCTTGGCCCGCTGTTCAATCGTTTGCGGCGATACTAAAGCAGACTCCCGAGCCGCTCACGCAGGCGTACAGGTGCAACGGAGCGTAAGCATATGTGCGCTTTAAGGTAGTGGTTCACATAAGTACTTCCTCATTTCTAAAGAAACCGCTAGGGGTGCGCTTTTATGTCTCACAAGAACGTAAACTTCCCGGTAATGCAGTCAGCTCTCGCGGTCGTGAGCGTCGTGTCCTTGTACGACGATGGCAGGCTTGCCAAAAGGATGCTCTCGAAAAAGGCCAACCGCAACCACGCGCTCGGCCATAACATTTTTCAAACCGGGAACGCTGGCGCATATTTATCGCGACACCCGAAAAGCATCTTGCACTGATCTTACAGTTATCAAAAATCCTTCGGCCAGCATCAGTCGTCTTTATTACTCTCTTCTTTGTCCACAATGAGCGACACTGAAAGAAACAGCTATCTTGCAATCGTTACACGACGCCTGCATGACTGCAGTCGTGTCTTTCAACAAGGCGTGCTGCCTTCTTGAAATATTCACAAATATTCACAAATATACATTAACTCCAGCTTCAATAATGTTCTTCCGTCACTCCTTTTCTTCCCTTTCCCCAGTGCAGAGTAGCAGGCTGGAGCAACTAGACTCTGGCTAATGTTAACGTGTGAGATTTCCAGCAGATAACTTATATACGCTTGTCTTTCAGCTACTCTTCAAAGGAGGAGACATTGCTATAATATACAGTAAACACTCATTACAACAGCATTGCTTTATTCTAAATAACTCTTTATTGCAAGTGTTTCGAGTGCAGTGGCGCCGGATTCCGGTTGGTATGAGGTGCGAAGCGGGAAATAAGCACGGTACCGCGTGGTGCAGCACACGCGGTGACTCCAATTCTTCTTATAAACGTGGAGACCCGAAGACCACTGCGAAGGTCACTCCACAGCATGTCGGAAGCTCATTGGGTCTTATTGCATCACGTGAGGATGACCGACAGACGAGGAAGCTGCTCATATGCATACATAGAATTGTTCCGCTGCCATATATATCCCATCAAGAGCGGCTTTGTTTCAGTATCGTAACAAAAAAGTGCGCGAAAAAGACGTAGACGAGACAGAGATAAACGACATTCATGGGCACTACTCGCAACTAACAGTTTATTTCCGAAGAAACAGAATAAGTTGAAAACTACGCTAAAAGGAGAACAAACACCCTCTCAGTTGTTCACGAGAAAACGAAAATGACAGACACGTGGCAACAGCAAAGCTGGCTAATCAAGAACTTATTTGCATAAAATCCCGAAGGTAAGACACTTCAGCCTACGACAAAGCTATCGAGGGTTGACTGATGCATCTGTTACCCTCCAAACACATGTAAAAGGCTTCCATTATTTCCCTTGTTTCTTGCATTCTATGCCTGTATAAAATCCCAGTTTTATCAAAAACGGGTTTACACAATCTAAAGCGGCAATTAACAGCCAAATGCGAATCATTGCCATTCTTGAAGCGTATCTTTCGGACAGACGTCAAAGTGTAGTTGTCGATGGTATCCTTTCTGATGCGGTTTCAGTGGCTTCCGGTATTCCGCAGGGCTCTGTCCTAGGTCACCTTTTCTTTCCAGTGTTCATTAACGACATTGCTGAAAACATACATCTTAAATTGCGACTGTTCGCAGATGATTGTATAATTTATCAAGAAATTTCGAGTCTTGACGATAAACTTCTTTTAAGCGATTCCCTATCTGCAATAGAGAATTGGTGCTCGACGTGGCAAATGTCTGAATTCCAAAAATACCGTAGCAATGACTGTCACACGTAAAAATAGTCCTTCAAGTTTTACATATCACATAGCCAACAAACCTCTCTTAGTTGTAAATACCTTTAAATACTTAGGGATTCACATAACCTCTGACTTTCGATGGAATGCGCATATCTCGTATATTAAAAAAAAGCCCTAAAGCAACTGTATTACTTGAGGAGAATACTAGCATAATCTACTCAAGAAATGAAGCTTTTAGCCTATAAAACTTATGTACGACCACCATTAGAATATGCTGTGGCAGTATGGGATCCCTGGACCGAAAGTAACAAAGTGAAACTAGAAAATGTCCAACGCAAGGCAGTCAGGTTTATATTTAATTGTCACAGCTGGAATATAAGCCCAACAGCCCTACTGAACACCGCAGGACTCGAACAGTTGGACATCCGACGTCATCGCGAACGACTGAAATTATTTTACTTATATTATCATAATAAAATAAAACTAGAAAAAGGCATTTTAGTTGAGCCCCTTACCCACCGCCCTACGCGTTCCTATCATTCTAAAAAAGTCGGCGCATTTTTGTGTAAAACAAATGGTTTTAAATACTCATTTTTCCCCGCAGAATTGTTCAATGGAATGATCTGCCTGGAAACGTGGTCAGTTCCGAAGCGGTGAACTTGTTTTTACAAGCCCTGAGTGAACAATAGGGCACACATTCAATTTGTTTTGAGTCGAGTGTTTTATTTTTTGTACTTGATTCTGCTGTGTTTTGAACTCTGTTCAAGTCCCGTTGTTTACTTCTCCTGTTGCAATCTACGTTTTCTCTGTTTTTATTATTTCTGTACTCAACTCCTGCCTAAAGCTCCTAATACAGGCCGGCAGTATTTGCTAAATAAATAAATAAATTTACATTGAGCGCATGGTCCCTGATCCTGGTATTTAAGCATCAATTTGTTTGCCCTATGCAGATTTGTTTGCCCTACGTTTGCCCTACGTGTTTGCGCAGATACCACTATGACGGTGGAACCAACGTACGCGGAAATACTAAACCATCACAGAGGCAAAAGGATAATATAGCCACCACCCCACCCATCTTTAACACAACACGAAGCAGTCGGCTGGCGAAGGCTGCAGACAGGAACATTCTCCAATCTACACATCCTACATAAAACGTTTCCCCAGTCAATACAGGGACACATGCCCATGATATGGGCCATCCCAACACTATATCACATCACATGGGAGCGCAGAAATAACTTCTCTTTCCACAAAGAAAAAAACCCAGTGCGGAACAGTGGGAGGGCCTGCACACCAGCGGCGTGCTCACAGTCCAAAAAGTATTGGTGCAACACGCTCTCAAAGTGGCCAGGCTCAGCGGTGCTCTGGAATAGGGGCGCCGACCACTCAAGACGACGGAGACTTCAGTAAAACATGAAGACCTCTGTTAGCCGCTGAAAGCTGTAAATAGAGCAATAAAGTTTTTCCTTCCTATGTAGCGCCCATGTTTGCCGTTTCTCTCTTTCTCGTCTACGTCTTTCTCGCGCACTTTTTTGTTAAGATGTAAACACACCAACTCGCCCACCTCCCAGCTTTGATGCGCTTCAGTACACGTTTTAAGAACTCCGGCGCTGGCGGAGCGCACGCCCGAGCAACCGTAGCTGTTTTACAGTCACTCTGCTTTCAAGGAAGTGTGGTCCGTAACAAAGCGCATTTCTTGTCCCCACGACTTTGTTATAAGGAAGTTTCACAGTACGTGCGTTTTGATGAACGACATGCAAACGCGCAAGATCCCATGAGACTGGTACTATCTTTCTTACTTTCTTTTTGTCCTAAAAAGTATATATAAAAAAGGTTTGTTTGGCAGCGTGATACATTCCTGTAACACGTGAAGCCGAACTCCTGCCGCACACGTAGTAAT
This sequence comes from Dermacentor andersoni, assembly GCF_023375885.2. Classification (NCBI taxonomy): domain Eukaryota; kingdom Metazoa; phylum Arthropoda; class Arachnida; order Ixodida; family Ixodidae; genus Dermacentor; species Dermacentor andersoni. The sequence goes on from NC_092818.1 coordinate 137,282,249, forward strand.
GCTTCAATTATGCGATCGGAAGGAACAGACTTCTTGCAAGACATAACGAGCAGCAGTGTGAAGTAAACGTATGGAGCTGTAGGTCGACCTCCTCAACGACACATGCGAGCACCTAACGCACTACCCAAAGGTTCTTTCGTTCTTTCTCTCCTTCTCTTTCTTTCAGGCTTTCTTTCTTTCGTTCTTTTTTCTTTGTTCTTTCGTTCGTTATTTCTTTCGTTCCTTCTTTTGTTCTTTCCTCTCTTCAATCATGTTCAGCCATTGCGTCTCTGCTTGCTCACGTAAGCGCGAGCCATTCCTGATTATTATATTCTTGTATTAATTATTTTTTGCATCAGTGGACCAGACGCCACTTTCTTTCTTTTTTTTTATGAGTCGTTGCGAAGAGCCACTTAAGGCTTCTGCCTTAAAAATTGGCATTCTATAGAAGTGTACAGACGACTGTTAAACTGCATTCACACACGGGCCGAATTCTGTGGACAAACATCACGTGACTTAGCCGCGACGAATTGCGCCACCAGCAGCATGTCTGCTTCGTACTTTTGTGTGGCGCGACAGGGCAGCACTGAACCGCGCAATGCTCATCCACAGAATTTCGTGCCTTCGCGTGAATCCAGCTTAAGCGACTAACCCCAGTATTCTCAGACACACCTCTAGTCGAACCTCTTCCTCCACTCCATGGACGGATGGTCAGAGGCGTTAGATGGATGCTATAAGCGTCCACTTTGAAACGGTGCGGTGGCTTGCGCTAACAAGCTCTAGTTCTTGTTTTGCCGAATGTCTTACCTTTCTTATTTCTTATCAGACCAGAAATTCCCAGCATCAAATTTTCGCAGCCACTATTGGAAACTTTTTTTTTCATTCTTGAGATGTCTGTGCCCTTCCTTTCTTCCACCACACCTACAACCGCCTTTTACTAAACGCTGTTGCAGACTTGTTTACTTTCACGCTGCTATCCCTGAACCCAAGAGCTTCACGGAGGCGAGCGGAGCCTACGCAGAAAGTCGGGTTAGGGGTGCCTCGATGTAGCGCGCTGCTGTACAAGGTGTAGACACTGCTTTCGCGACCGCCATATTGAGGCGAGCGCAGATACGGCAGGCAATGGAGCGTCGGCCGATATTCTTGTTTAGCATGCACTTGCGACAGCAAATTCAGGTGTTTTGCACATTTACTCGCAACCTTAAGCGCTTCTTGAACACAGAAATAAAATAGCGTACGCTTGCACGCATAGGATCTCAGAGGGAATGACTACTGTGCAGCTAGCCCCACGTTGGCCAACTGGAATGCTCAAACCGATGAATTACTTGGCTAGATTAACTGCTTTATAAAGGAACGCCTTTCGGTGCTGTCGGGCATGAGAGTTCATAAGGCGCATAACATGCAGTAGTCTTCAATTGTGTCTCTTGCTACAGATCAGCAACCAGTTGACGTTGAGCACAACTTCGCGGCGGTGATAGCAGCAAACGAGCTCGGCTGTCATCGATGAACAGGATGCCCCGCGCTCTCGGCCGAGCTCAATTTATTGAAGGTAAGAAAACTTCGACATAGCTTGCTAAGACAACGACAAAATTCTGGAACCCGACATAGTCGCACGTGGCTCGGATCAATCGCGATAAATCTGGTCGCATCTCGCGTCACAGAAAAATTGATAATGCGGCGTGCTGGCCGCTTCAAGAATGATCAAACAAACAAAAGCAAGCTGCGCGGCATTATTCTAACCACACAATACTGGTACCCAAAAGCGGACAGGTGCACACTTTTATCCGTTCTTTATCCCGTAGAAAGCGAAAACAGCGCATGCCTTTCGTTGTCGAGCCGGCACCTAGCGGTACACAACACCCTAGCATGCTAGTTTTTGCGACTGAACACAGTTCAATCGCCCAGCACCTGGCGCACAACACAGGAGCTTCGTAAACTTCCAAACAATGCTGCTTTACCAACGCTGGAAGGAACGGGCGCAGCAAGCGACACGACCCAATATGGCGACCGTGGAGCAATATGGCGGCGCGGAGCAGGCCAAAAGGTGTCACCACCCAGTACGGCGGCGCGCTGCATCGAGGCAACCTAAAGTCGGGTAAAATCACAGCGCTACGTTTTGACTGAAGAGGACGTTGCACTTTTCAAGAATTGCCGTAAGTGATCACAAAGAGCAGTGACCACTTCTGTCAAGTGCTAGCGCTGCTATCTACTTCCTTGATTTACACAAACATGCTAGAATGAGAAGTATGTAAGCATACCTGATTAACTCAAACAGGCTAGGCAATTATTTTTCACCACCCCGATTCAAAGGGAAGGAAAATTATTCATCATCGTCGACGTCGTCGTCGTGTAGAGATGGAGTGTTGAGTGGAGAAACGTTCTAGAATACGGGGGTATCTTAGGAGATAGACCCCACTGGTGCCGCTTTCTAACAATTTCGAGTGAAAGCCAATATTCTTTATTTTGGACAGATGCCAAGTAGTTCAAACGTATTTTCGCGGTATGTCCCCGTATTAACGATGCTGCAGTAGTAGCGAATCGGAAAGCAATCGTATAGATGGTAGTGTGGCACAAGCGATGACTCGTAAGTCAGGACAGCCAAAAGCTTCATTGAAAATAATAAGCTGTTATGAATGCTATAAGAGATCGGGCATCAGTGAGAACCTTAACGCCGCAAGCGTAATAGTTTATTTTCGTTGGGAACAACAATTCGTTGTTGCAGTCTTAACAAGCACCCGCGCCAAGAGAGAGACAGGGAGAGAAAGCAAGGACAGGAAAGGCACGAAGGTCAACCAGAAGAGCACCCGGTTTGCTACCGTACACTGGGGTGGGGGAAACGGGAATAGAAAGATGAAAAAAGGGAGAGAGTAAGCACTGAGTGCATGTGGGAGGGACGCTATACGCAGGGACACTGTAAACGGTCTCCTATGCCGGTGCACTTCAAGTATTGTACTAGTGCAGGAATCGCTTTTCGTGCCAGTGGCGGGTGTGGCCGCAGTCAGAATATCTTTAACTCGGTGAATGGTCTTGAGTACAGTCGGTGTAAAGTTGCCCGCCAAATTCGGCACAAGTATACAGTGGATACTCTTCTACATTATTCATATCTGACACGAAAAAAAAATATATTATTTTCTTTTTCTATGTGATGGCAGAAGTTCACGCCTATTACGTAGAACCGATGCAGCAAGTCCTATACAGGCAACAGAACAGGTGACATCATTCATTCATGAATTCTTATTTTTCTTTCCTTCTTTGTTTTTCACGAGAGCAAATACCTGTCATCAACGAGCAGTGTATTGTTCTTGGATTGCGGCCCAGTGTCGGTAGTCTTTTGAACGGCGTGAAAAGCTTTCCCGCGTAAAAGACGAGTCAATATACGGACAAGCCTTTATCGGCGTATAGCAGAACAAAAGCGAACCTTATCAAAGAACCATTTACCCGTTGCTGTTTACGAGGAAAAGATAATATAGGTATCCTAAAATAGGTGTCTCAGCCTATTTGTCACTCTAAATCTGCCACCATAAAATACAGGCGCAACCAGATTTTCAAATAACAACGCTTTGTAGCGCTGCTATAAGGGTCGCGCGAAAGTAAAAAGCATTATAGCTGCCCCAAATTATGTTGCATATCTATATTAACGCAAAAGGATGGAGTTATTTCTTAGCGCCTTATTTCAAGCATTAGGATCCAGGAGCTCTGCCGAACACCTCGAACGCTGAGCGATCGAGAGAAGGGAAAGAGTAATACCAACTCAGGGACACGGAAACAGACAAGTAGGAAAGAGGTACGCGCGTTATGCAAATCTCGCTGCGCTCGCTTTTCGGGCAGCACGTTTTGACACTGAGCTGGAAATAATGACGACGAGCAGACTAACGACTACCTGTAGCTGAATATCAAAATGTGATAGCGACTGGCTTGGAAGCAGAATAATTTTGGAGCAGGCTAACTGGTTAATTCAGCGTCGGTCCTGCTTTGATATGTGTTCCTCCACTCCTCATCTTCTCTGCACTGCTAGCCTTGCAAGCCATCTTTACTATATACTGAAGTGAGTCCATAATGTCGCACTACGCTCAAAGGAATTGGTAGATGGGGAGAGCGGGGAGATGAAGGGGGTTCATGCGTTCATTAGAAATTCGCTATTCCACAATTTTAGCAATCGCAACTCACGTTTTACAGACGCAAAAAGTGGCACTGAAGGAAATGAGATGCAAACTATCTAACAGACGACGTAAACGCAAACGTGTCCCAATGGAGGTTGTTCTTGTACTTAATAAAAGAAGCTTAGTAAAACTTCTCGTTGGGTGAGTTGGTCCATAAGGCGTTCGAAAAAGATACTGCGCCAAAGGCAGACAAGTACGAAATGTTATTGACACCACTGTTTGAGAGAACTGGTATTCGCAGCTTATCTGGCATATCTGACGAATAAACTACAGCGCGATCGCATCGGCTTCTTTTTCAGGCTAAACTAACGATTTTCCTTGCCAGCTAGAAATAGGCGTGTTCTCACGTTTACCAATAAATTGTTGTCATGCGACGCGACTCACAAGCGAAAGAATGTCACATTGTGAGCACTGAAGCTGGTAATGACGTTCGCAAGCGTATCCTCTGCGATTTCTTGGTGTGCGTGCATCGTCTAAAGAGTATATAGCATCGGGCTGCTGTGCCGTGGGAACCGGGCTCGAAACCAACCGCCGGACATGCTTTCTTTAAAGAGAGTCATGTGATAACGGTTCGAAAGCAGCGCACCAAATGCGGCTCATTAAGCTAATGATGTTAAGCGAATTTAAATATTGGCAGACCACTCATCGCCAGTCTTGCCATTTTAGCGATATTGTGCCGAGATTAAGCGACTTTCTTGTCTGTTTAGAGACAAATACTTTTATTTTGCGACCGGCAACATTTTTTTAGCTACATGACAGACCAATTAGCGACATTTTTGCGACTTTGAAATTGGAAAAGTCACTCGAAAGATAGCATTATAGGACGCACATTAGTATTCAAAAATTTGCACGATGCTTAAGCTTCGTCTCCAAGAGTGGAACGCGATATCGTTCAAAGATCCCTGACTGCTTCTCAAGCTTCCCGGCAACTGCAGCTTACGTAGCCGTTAATATTTACCAGGAAACGCTCGTGGCGAGCGCTGTGCGCGAAAGCGAGCTTTCTAATAGAAACGCGGCCTCTTGCGTGCGCCGATCTCGGGGATAGCGCACATCCGCACCAAGACATTTGCATCATTTTCAGGTTTCTGTTATTGCTTGACCCTTTTCATATTGCAGCCTGAGAAGATTTAACAGAAAAAGCATGCCCTGTCGGTGTTTTTTTTTTTTTTTTATGACATTTGCATGTGGGCTGTCATTCTCAAAATTCGGAGGAATAACTTTGTCAAGAACGTAAGACAAGGCATGAGCGACATTAGTGATAGAATGGCGCGGCAATATAACCCGCACACGCCGCAAGTCATATGGCAAGGCGTGGCATATACATATACCTAAATATATATGACGATTTTCGCTCACGGAACGCCCGGCGCAGGACGCCAAAACCGGATTTTCTGCGACGCGGGTCCCTTAACGCTGTCGCTTTGAAACCGCAGGTAAGCTGCCCAAATGCCTGTTCGGGGGGCCAGCTCGAATTTCGAATTAGACAGTAATGCAATCGTCGTTGAATTTTTTTTTTTTTTAGATAACATTCCAAACAATGCTTACTTGAGCAGCTGCCAGTACTAGCGTCCTACGTCTACGCTGTCTATGATGGCGATGGCGAGAACGTAACAATTTGTGTTTTCAATCTTTATTGCCGTGTACGTGGCTTTTGCGCCGTCAGAAGCTATTGTGTTTATCGAATGTTTATTGGACTGGGCCGGGCCAGGAACAGGCTACCTGGTTCTCGGTCAATCGTCGGGCGGGTGCGGCCCGCTTTGTATACTAGCGTCGGTGCCGGACCGGGCCGAGCCACGAAATTGAGGCCCGTGCAAGTCTGTATAGCCGCGACCACCGCGTGCTAGCTGATGCACGCCGCGCATGGACAACACGGACGTGCCAAGCTGGCGATAAAACTTTCTAAAATGCAAGAACTACAAAACAGGTGTTACGATATCGACCGGAATGCATAGCAACAAAACGATATGCTCACCTCCAGGCGCCCATCGCACTCCACGCTCTCCAATTGTGCCCTGCACTGTCCGAAGATCTTCTGAAGGGCTGAAGGCACTGCCGAGTTATTCCCTTGCGCAACAAACATGATTAGCGGCCGTACGAGTCAGCACCACCAACCAACCTGCTTCGTTTCAAGCACTCGCCGACGTTGCTTACGCTTCTGTAGCTTCAAAGCAGCAGGAGTGGCTCGTTCCGCGATGCCACTATCGCACGGCGACAGCCGCGGCACACACGTTCGGCCTACGCGCTGGGAACTTCTTTTCGCTGGTTTTCACCTTAGATCAACCATGCACCACGTGACAACTCGCCCAGCACTTAAGGCGCGGATACAGTCCGGCGCAATGCAGGCGCGCGCCACGCGCCATACAGTTACGATACGCGGCGCGAAGCGGACGCTCTATACAGTCTAGCGTCACCGCGCAGCCAGCGAGACTGGCGGCATTCGGCGCGCTTTGACGCGGCCGGCTCGGGAATAGAACAAGTATCACGCGCTCGAGTCGCTAGACAAGAGCGCATCGCGAGCTAGCTTGGCTGGCTGGCCTACAGTTCGGGTGCAATGAAGAGATTGCGCTGTGTTTGCGCATTTGGCAAGCGAGAACAAAGGGCTCGCTCGCCGCCCCTGTGTACGCTCATGCGCTGCGGCGACAACCACCGCGGCGATAGCTCGTCGCCGCACGTGACCGCACGGCTGCGGGCCACTTTCAAAGCGGTGAACTGTACACTGGGGCCAAATCTTCGGCGATCCTGGCGTGACCGGCGTGACGTATCAGGTTTCGTCGGTCGCAGCCCGGCACGCGGCAAATGCCAAAAATCATTCCTCAGATTTTCTTTTTTTTTTTAGAATGGCAGCCCTCAACCGAATTTCATGAAACATAACTCTGACGGCAAATGCCGTTTATCTTAAATCTTCTCCGAATATTAAATATTAAAAGTGCGAAACAATACCAGAGCTCCAACCTAAATGCGATGAAATTCTGCTGGCGCGGCTCTTTTTAGGTTGCACTATATCTTCGGAATCGACCCACGAAATAAGTTTGAAACATATCCGATACGGAAAGGTGTTGGTAAGTCGCTAAGAAAGATTTTGTCTTGAATAAATAAACATAAATTAGAGTGTCCAACGGCAGGATCGGAAGAGAGCAACACTAGCACAAGATATCGATCTTCTAGCCATTAGGCCACTTGCGCATGCCTCAGTAAACCAAGCGTGCAAGACGCTTGGCGCGTTTTATGGTATAGTCATAAACCAGGGATAGCTGTTGGGCAAAATTAATTATGATTGGTACTGCGTTAGGATACTGCATACACGCTTTCCACAAGCTGTGCATTGCCATTAGAAGAAAAAAAAAACATATGAAATGGTTCACCATCACAAGTAGTTGGAAACAGGTATCGTACACTGTGAGGGTCGATGTTGAAATCCTTTTTCAGAGTTCGCGTCCTTGCATCTAATAGAAAAATGTTCAGCTGCCTCCGGCACATCACACAGACAGCAGTAACCAGAAAAAAACAAAAATACACCTTTTTTTTTTTATTTTGCAACCATGTTTTCACTGACAAGGTTTCAGAATGTCGTTTATGAAAATATATTTTTGAGTTAGGAGGAATATACATATTGCGAACTTTTTTTTTAGTATGTCGTCGCCCGGAAAACGAATATATAGTGACCGGTCAAAAGGGGGCGGCAAAGTGATGGATAATAAATCATTACATAGTGTCTTGCGCGATGCTGTGCACAGGTACTCGATGGAAAACCAAGTTCGAAGGAAGAGAACCAAGTTTTCCGGGGTTTCCGGGGGGGGGGGGGGGGGGGGGGGTTGCGCTAAGCGTTCCCCCATCCCCCCACCGGTAACTCCGGAGGGAGCTCGGGCCCCGGAGCCCCCCATACGGTGGCGCCTTTGATCAGACAGGGCTCTGAGAGACGACTGTTAAAATTAAACGAGTCGAAATCCGGTTATAACAAAGCTTTCCTCCTTTAAGGACAATGGGTGCAACGTTGGCGTGCCCCAGAAGAGAAAAAAGAAATGAATGACTCACACAATCAAAGGCTTTTGCAAGATCTACTTGGAGCATTTCAAGCTACTCTTGACAACCGTGCAGGGGATATGTATACTGGTTTGTACAGAGCGGCCCCTAATCCCACACGTCCGATGAGAACCAATGAGAACTGTCATCGCCAATAGTGATAGATTAGATAAAGCTTTTGCAAATATTTTATAGTCCACGTCTGACAGCGTTATTGGACTGTAGTCCTCAACGGAACGCACTTTCTCTCCGTCAGACGTTTTCGGAATTAAGACATTGTGGTTTTCGCAAAACGAACGCCGAAGAGTCTCCATTTCGATACATTTTTTAAGTACGTCCAGCAATATGGGACTGAGAATTGTTTTGAAAACTTTGTAAAATTCAGCTGAGATTTCATCAAGGCAGGGCGTATTCGAAGGAAGCACGTGATGAATGGCTAGCTCAATTTCCTGTATAGTAGTGGAGCTACTAAAGGCCAGCACAGTCATTTTTCTGAGACGACAGAGACAGAAACCTAGCTTTGAGCTCGACATCATGATCATAGGGAGGAGCGCTAAACAAATCACTGTAATACCTTTCAAACTGTGAAATGACTTCACTTGCATCTGTTACAAGGTTTCCGTTAGAGTATATACGTCCCGAATCACCCTTGATATTACATGACGACGTTCATCGAGCAAATCTTGACGCGTCGGTTGTTCAGAATGCAAAGTCCACCTGTTGCGAGATCGAATACGAGCACCTCTGTAGCTAACGGCACCATACTTTTGAAGTTGACATTGCATATTTTTGATGTCACTTATGTACTTCCTACTCGTGCAGGTTGCAGTTTGTTTTTATGGAATGTCCTTTCTTCATTCTTTCTGTAGAATAAATCAGCAGATCTCATCTTTATATAATTTACACGAACTACTTGTTTAAAACCAAGTAATTTCCAAACAGGATGTCTCACACGCATCAGTGAGGAGGGGCCGATAAAAGAGAGAGAGAGAGACCTTATTCGACGAAAGACCGAGAAGTCGTCCTGAGCTCGTATACTCTGCCATCTTACTTGGCACAGGAGAAAAAGGAAAGTGGTAAAAATGGGCCCCAGTCCACGCTGTGAAAGTGGTTGGCCAGCGAAGCTGTGGTATCACCTGATCCGACGGGTGAATGTGACGTAGCCTTGAATTGTGTCCTGCCTAGCCTAAGCACGACGTCGTTGCTGTTGTTTCGTCACTCATCATATTCGCCCTACTCTTCAGGCATCCTAACTGTCCGTGGCTTGCTTTGGGCAGGAACCGCTGTATCCTGCCTAGTCTGAGCATGACGCCGTTGTGCATGTTGACGTTACTGTTAGCGTCACCGCTCATCATGCACACGCTTCTCTGTGGCCTTTCCATAGCGCTGTCACGACACAAATGAAATCAGTTGGTTTCTTCTTTTATATGTGAAGGTGTACTTAAGTCACTCCCTCCTTCGTATGCTACAGTTGCCGCTTCTTGGCAACTGCAGCTTATGCAACCGTAGTCTTTACCGGGAAACGCTTGCTGCGAACGCTATGCGCGAAGGCGAGCTTTCTGGTTCTTCGTGTTTTTTTCCTCCGCACGGCCGGTGCCACCGCTGCCGCGGATAAGTGGAGGCGTGCGCCATCTGGTTGTGCCGCGAGGAACCCAGCGGCACACGCGACGCGCGCCTCCCGCTGTGATTGAGTTTCAGGCTGCGGAGGCGAAGAAATCCCGGGATCCTAGTCATATACACCTTTGCTGTAAAAACATTAATGAATAACGGCGATGAAGACAAGAGAAGGGAATGCACATACGATCACATATACATAACAAAGTGGTTTTCTTAAAGTATTTAATCTAGTCCGGTGCTCTTCAAAAAGTCTAGAACAGTCCTTGTGGCTGTTGTTACTACGGTGCAGTCACACATTGCGTATAAAAGAAAACTTTCAGACAATGTTAGCCAGCCAATGGCTGCTAGCGTAGACACCAGCGTCTTTCGCTGCGACGCGTAGAGAGGGTTATCGCAAAACAGACATTTTTGAGTTGTAACATTTGGCAGCGCTTGCAGTTCGCAGTGGCAGCGTTCGCAGATGGTGGAGAGGCGGCGTTTAGCATGAAGTGTACAGAGTTGGTTCAGGGATGTCTGGAGCCCGGCGTAAGAAAAAGTAGTCTCTCCACTTCACCACCGGGCACCGCTACCTCGACGAACAGGAAAATATATTGCCGCATTTAGGGCTAGGAAAACTAATACGGTTGCTACAAGGTTTATTGGCGGTTAGCGGGTTAGTGGGTCCAGCGCAGAGAGCAGCCGAGCAGTCTCAGCCAAATGGCAGCGCGAGCCCAAGCAGTGACGCCAACCCTTTGCATTTAACTTCCTCAATTCAGGAGCCATGCGGCCCGAATCACGCTTGGGCTATCTTCGCCGTTACACGGCGTTTGATTTACCTGTCCCATTCTACTTACATTTTTCCCCTTGCAGCGCGGAATCTGTCCAAACTGTTCGCTGCAGTTCCCGTCAGTATCTTTTCTTTTCTAAGGCGAAAGCCTTACGTGGCTCATACGCCCGATGGTCTGGAAAACGCAGCGTGCGGTACAGAAAGTTATGTGAGCTCGCCTCGTGCAGACACGCGTCCGTGCCACTGCTTGCGCGTTCGTGATTGGGTGAGTGAAGTAACTTTATTTCGGTCCAGAGAAGACGCAGGGGAGACCCCGCGCCACCTGGCTAGTGCGCCGTAGGGACCGCCAAGCCGAGCTTGACGGCCCGGTCGCGGGCACTCCGGACGTTCGTCGCCGCATTCTACCACAACTGGCTCCGATGCCGCTCATCACGCCAGCGTTACCGTGCTGCCCCTCGCGCTCGTGCCACTGCTCTCGCGTTTGTCGTCGTCTTCTTGCACAGCTGGCTCCGATGCCGCTCACATGCCAAAAAAAGGCAAAGTTCATGAAGATAGAGTTAATTCAGGTGCACGAACCAACGACCTTCAGTGGGAGTCGAACCCTCGAGCTTTAAGGTCAGTTAGCTTTAAGTCAATTAAGGCAATCGAACCCACGACCTTTGGAGGGAGAAAACAATAAGCAGCAACAACGCATTCAAACATCAAGTAATTTAATGAATGTGTTTTAAGCGCGCAGGCTTTCGCCTTCACCCTCTTTGGTGAATGCTAGAGTGAGTGTCAATATCTTTAAAAGCCGCTATTGAACCACTGAATAACCTAAATACATTGCAGTACGTGCAACCTTACTCAGTAAATATTAAATTTCAAATTCTGTGCCTCGAGTGCAGAAGGCTGTTGCGCGGCGCAGCACTCTAGTCACCGCATCGGTGCGCGTTTTGTCGTCGCCTAAAGGAGATTCGGTGCACTGCTGCACCACACCGGTGAAAAGGAAACTGGCATGCATTTCAAGAAGCTCGACGCTACAAACATTTAAAAGTGCTAATGAAACAAAGATACTCCTATGGTCAAACTACAAATAAGATCACATTATCGTGTAGGCAACCAGGGCTGCATTAACAAAGTGTTTCGTTGTTCGTAAGTGTTCCCTGCCTTGACAGGTAGCGTTCGCTAATAGTACGTCCAACATTAGGATTGGTTATCTTACGAACGAATCGAGCGCAAGAGCAAATGCTAGCCAATCTTTATGTTGAACACATCACCAAAGGGCACTGGCCGATGGCAAAGAGCCGTTACGAATGGAAACCTTTGCGAATTCGGCCCTTGAAATGTTAAAGCCCTCCTTATCGCATGACACCTTTTCAGCAACACAGAAGTATCGAATTGAGATAGACCATTTTATGTGAATAGATGTTGAAAGAAACTGTTCATGAGCAAAACCGTTATATATGTTCAACGATGTCAACGAGATATTGCAGAGCGCAGTCAAACGCTTTTATTCAGAACGTGCTCGAGCTATCTTGATAACGCAAAGGTGCTGATCAGAGTCAAAAATGCGCTCGTCTTGGCTTAAAATGCATATGCGTTTCCCGGCAGTGTAAGCCGCACTGCAATTGTTAGGGATTGTTCAACGCTATAGAGCAATACAAGCTACTGTTCAAGCTTGAAGAATAGCGTAAATGTGTGCGTGGCTTTTAAACAAAGTCCTCCATAAAAGACCACTATTGTCTTCACACAACAGGAATATCTTACCAGCTACAACCAAGAATTGTTCAGGTTATATAGTGGCATGTAAACAGCCGTCATGCCCAAACAGAACCCGCAGGACGTTTATAAATCTGCTGGAACTGACGCCAAGGCTTACGAAAGTGCAGTTCTCTCGACAAAAGTGAACGTAAAGCAACGTCCTATATTTGACGACCACATCACAGAACAGTTCCCGAACAGGATAGGGTGTCGAAAAGTTCGTCACTGTAGAGCAGCCCACTGAACACGTTTAGATCCACTGAAATCTACACAACAAGCAACAAAGAGTCTGTAGCACGCCTATGAAGCGATTCCTACTGACAGCACTGATATTATCTATGTTCACCAACTACGCTATAACAGGAGCCATTATATTTGAAAACCGCCAGGCAAGAAAATAAAGTACGCAGAAAAACTCACGAACCAAAAAAAAATTCTCGACGACTGCCATCCTCCACACTAGTTCCATATATATCACAATAAAACAGCTTGGCAAATTCGGAAACGAAGAAACAGTTTCGCGAGCGATGAAAACATCAACATGCAACATAAGGCACTGCGAAATGGAAACTGAGATCAATGTTCGTGCGCGTTGTTCTCGAACTGTGCGGTGGCACACCAATAAGCATGATTCGCGTTGCTGCCCTCGTTGTCGTCTCGTAGTTCCACAGGTGCTACAGGACACAGAGCACGTCACTTATCACCGCGCTTTCTCGCAGGCTTCGATTGCGTTCCGTATAGGCGTCCCCGCACAGTCGAAAGCCTTGAAAAACTCGTCGAAGCTCCTCATCAGCGCCGACGCTCTCACTCCGCTCCCGTAGGAAACCCTCGGGAGACAAACGTGGTGCACAAAGAAGAGTATGAAGAAGACCTGGCTGGCCGACAAGCTGTGGTAGCCGAATACCGGGGCCCGGTCGTGCCAGCTGGGTGTGGCAAAGGCGCGGACCGCGGCTGACAGCGACAAAATTGGGTACTTCACTTCAGTGTACACAACGCCTCCACTTTGTCGTCGAAGGCAATGCAGATGCGCTACCAGCCCTTCCCAGCTGTCGGTGTCCCGTTCTGCGTACTCGAAAATGTTGTCCCATAGGGCGTCGGCAAGCATGACGCCCAGCACGGCCGCGTTGGTGACACCTGCGCCGTCGGCTATGCTGCGGCTTCCTCCGGCGGTCTCCTTGCCGAAACTGAGAAGCGCGTAGACGCTTGCCGTCACGGCGATCTGGTTGCCGAATCTCAGGAGGAATGTGTGAGACAAGTCGAAGCGCAGACTGTACAACGCAGAGAAGCCCCGCAGAGCACTGCTGCTGCGTATCTGAAATAAGAATGCACCGTTTTAGTTGCACGTAGGCAGCCAACTTGATCCGCAAAACCGAGAAAACAATATAAGTGTTCCGCGTGCTATACGAATGAATTGCTTACATCTGAGCGCCTGTAAACATGCCTCGAAATCATTGAATCGCTAACAGCCAGATTTTCCGTCCTGGTTAGAGTTACTGCATGATATACAGGCACTCTATTTTTCATTCTCAGTGGCTCCACTAAGCAATCATTAAAAATAGTGATATGGCAGAACGTTCGCTCCTACTTTCTGGTTGGTTAGATTTCTATCCGGGACATCTCGGGGCGATTCAGACGCGTCCGACTATATACGGCCCGACAACAACGGGTTTTTGTGTAAAGGAATGGAAAACAGAACCAATGACCGCTGATTGCAGGCCATGAGACTATACTACAGAGTCACCGCTAAAGATGGCAATCTCACTACGAGATCGCAGGGCCCAGTAATGCGTGGAAGCAGGGTGTCACTGAAGATCTCTGGCTTACGGTATACACTAATGATCGCTGGTAGGTCTACACTTTCAGCAATTATGCTCAATTAACTTCACTCCTGCATTACTCAACATGCTCGAAAAAACTCAAACCATGCTGACTACACCCTCATAGGAGATGATGCACCGCGTCACTTTACGACCCACATGGCGGCGCTGACGTTACAATCATTGACAAGTACAGAACTGAAACATCCGAATAAAAGCAATAGAACGTACTATTAAGAATGAAGGAGCGGTAGCGACGAAATGGGTGCGACAAATAAATGGCAGTAACAAACGGCGCTAAGTGTAGCTCCAGTGCCATGCACCCTTTCGCACGACCTACCAATCTAAGTCATGTTTTGATAGACCCTTAGATAACAGGTTTCATTATGCTTGCTGTGTCATGGTGACAGACAATTCGACTATACCATTCTACATTTAAACACTCATTCTGGGTACGTTTAAATGTTGGCACAGGTTCCCTGCTCACTGTCATTCTGTTGATGCGCCACCTTTCTGGATAAATATTATACCCCTGTCAAGCGAGCAACTTAAGTGCCCCTACGGGATGTGCACTTAGGGACCTTGAGTGACACATTACGCTACGCGGTGTTAAACGAAGAAACAGAGCGCACTCACAGTAAAAAGGATGTCGACAGACTAAGAGCGCGTTTTTGAAGATGTAGATTGCAACGAACATTTTTAAAATGATTGTTTTACGTTGTATTATAAATAAAAACAAACTTAATATTTATTTTTTTTAACGGAGGAAAACGAGATTTTTTTTTATTATTATAAGAACATTGCAAGTCAACGCCGGCTAAGACGAGTGGAGTGAAGTGCAGTCTTCTGGGAGTGACACTCCACTTGAGACATTTTGATTTGGCAAAGTGTACTTAAACCGAGTGAACACTCTCCGTAAGCGCACTTAACTTGCCCGCTTGACAGGGGTTATTAGTATGACTGTGACCAGCAAAGTTGGCTGCTACGTTGCTTTGTGCGGATGTCATGGCGGACATGCTGAACAAGAACTACGTCCAGCTGGTTTCCGCTTCCGTGCGTAGGCTCGAAGTGGGCAGACTAAACAAGGTATTTCTCCCACCTGCGCACGTTGCAAACTACCTGGATGTTCAAACCGCCAGCGATAATGAATCGATATTCGGTCACTTGAAAAGAGGCGCATTATTTGTGACCCTTCAGGCACGCGGACGAAGATGGCGCCAGCGTGTGGACACCCAGTATTGCGATATTGTAAATCCCGGAGAACATGCAAACGGACAATATTCGGAAAGTTGACTCTTTTGCACAATTTATTGCGCTCGTGAACGACATGTGTATGTTTTGTTCCCTTAAAAGCGGTCTTTCGACTTTCTTCTGAATTATTAAAGAATGCGTTTCAGAATTCTTGGTGTCACCTATAACGCGATATGTTACAGCTATCTGGTGAACAAGATGGGGTTATAACGCAACTTCTTTAGCTGGCAGTGCCTTGCTCTTCTAGAGCGGTTGACACGTTTCTGTATGATAGTTGGTCCTACGTTGTAAGTACGTACAGGGCGAGATGACCAAGAGCGAGCAAGGAGCGATGCCGTGCTTGTTTGTGGTGGGTCCGAATCAGAGTCATTGGGTTACTGTTTTGAAACCTAAGTAATTACCAGAAACTTTTCTTATCTGATTTACTTTTCCGGGGTCATGATCATCATCATCTTCACGCTGGTTACGCCCACTGCAGGGCAAAGGCCTCTCCCATACTTCTCCAACTACCCCGGTCATGTACTAATTGTCGCCATGTTGTCCTTGCAAACTTTTTAATCTCATCCGCCCACCTAACTTTCTGCCGCCCTCTGCTACGCTTCCCTTCCCTTGGAATTCATTCCGTAACTCTTAATGACCATCGGTTATCTTCCCTCCTCATTACGTGTCCTGCCCATGCCCATTTCTTTTGCTTGATTTCAACTAAGATATCATTAACTCGCGTTTGTTCCCTCACCCAATCTGCTCTTTTCTTATGCCTTAACGTTTTACCTATCATTCTTCTTTCCATAGCTCGTTGCGTCGTCCTCAATTTAAGTAGAACCCTTTTCGTAAGCCTCGAGGTTTCTGCTTCGTACGTGAGTACTGGTAAGACACAGATGTTATAAACTTTTCTCTTGAGGGATAATGGCAACCTGCTGTTCATGATCTGAGAATGCCTGCCAAACGCACGCCAGCCCATTCTTATTCTTCTGATTATTTGAGTCTCAACATCCGGGTCCCCAGTCACTATCAGTCCTAACTAGATGTATTCCCTCACCACTTCCAGTGCCTCACTACCTATCGTAAACTGCTGTTCTCTTCCGAGACTGTTAAACATTACTTTAGTTTTCTGCAGATTAATTTTTAGACCCGCCCTTCGGCTTTGCCTCTCCAGGTCAGTGAGCATGCATTGCAGTTGGTCCCCTGAGTTACAAAGCAAGTCAATATCACCAGCGAATCGCAAGTTACTGAGGTATTCTCCATTAACTTGTATCCCCAATTCTTCCCACTCCAGGTCTCTGAATACCTCTTGTAAACACGCTGTGAATAGCATTGGTGAGATCGTATCTCCCTGCCTGACGCCTTTCTTTATTGGGATTTTGTTGCTTTGCTTATGGAGGACTACGGTGGCTGTGGAGCCGCTATAGATATCTTTCAGTATTTTTACGTACGGCTCGTCTACCACCTGTTTCCGCAATGCCTCCATGAGTGCTGAGGTTTCGACTGAATGAAACGCTTTCCCGTAATCAATGAAAGCTATATATAAAGGTTGATTATATTCCGCACATTTTTCTGTCACCTGATTGATAGTGTGAATATGGTCTATTGTTGAGTAGCTTTTATGGAATCCTGCCTAGTCCTTTGGTTCAAGGTGTTTCTCATTCTATTTGCAATTACCTTAGTAAATACTTTGTAGGCAACGGACAGTAAGCTGATCGGTCTATAATTTTTCAAGTCTTTTGCGTCCCCTTTCTTATGGATTAGAATTATGTTAGCGTTTTTCCAAGATTCCGGTACGCTCGAAGTCATGAGGCATAGCGTATACAGGGTGGCCAGTTTCTCTAGAACAATCTGCCCACCATTCTTCAACAAATCTGCTGTTACGTGATCCTCCGCAGCTGCCTTCCCCCTTTGCATAGCTCCCAAGGCTTTCTTTACTTCTTTCGGCGTTACCTATGGGATTTCCAATTCCTCTAGGCTATTCTCTCTTCCATTATCATCGTAGGTGCCACTGGTGCTGTATAAATGTCTATAGAACTCCTCAGCCACATGAACTATCTCATCCATATTAGTAATGATATTGCCGGTTTTGTCTCTTAACGCATACATCTGATTCTTGCCAATTCCTAGTTTTTTCTTCACTGCTTTTAGGCTTCCGCCGTTCCTGAGAGCATGTTTAATTCTATCCATATTATACTTCCTTATGTCAGCTGTCTTACGCTTGTTGATTAACTTCGAAAGTTCTGCCAGTTCTATTCTAGCTGTAGGGTTAGAGGCTTTCATACATTGGCGTATCTTGATCAGATCTTTCGTCTCCTGCGATAGCTTATTGGTATCGTGTCTAAAGGAGTTACCACAGACTTCTATTGCACACTCCTTAATGATGCCCACAAGAATGTCGTTCATTGCTTCAACACTAAGGTCCTCTTCCTGAGTTAAAGCCGAATACCTGTTCGGTAGCTTGATCTGGAATTCCTCTATTTTACCTCTTACCACTAACTCATTGATTGGCTTCTTCTGTACCAGTTGGACCTCTTGCACGCGAGGCGGGTATTCTACCTCTACACCACCACTGCAACGTTTTCCAAGGTGTTCGAGCGTAATTATACATGACGCTAAGCAGACACCGGGTTGCTAGGTTACAACTGCCTCTCGCAGTAATTTGAACGGATTGGCCTCTGCGGAATGGATGTAAAACATGTTCCTGCCACCGCTCTTAATCGGTAATCGGTAATAAGCGGTAATTAAATAATCGCCTCCAGTAAAAGCTCACTGTCCGACTACATTATGTCATCAATGTAATACATAGTACCATACCAGCCGCGAATGGAGAAGCGAGAACATCTTACTGCGCATGTTTGCCCCACTTATTACAATGCGTCATCGACCATCAGGTGCTGACATGGAGCGACTCCTCCCTGTGAGCACGGTCACGCAACATAGGCCAGTTACTACCAACACCAAGTCAAGGAAATGACAAAAAAGGCAGTCGTCATTAAGGTGTAGCCAAGTGTCATTACAATTACCAAGACAAGAAGATTCGCACGGATCCCGTATTTCAACGAAACCAGCGTGTTCGCATTTTGAGCTTGCTACAGGTAAAGCAAGTGTACGCCGCTACGACTGGGAAGCCATTCAGCTGAAGGTCAAAGTTGTTGAATGTGCCTTTTTAAGCAGTGGCAGAAGTAACACTGCGCGTAAGTGCACCTGACGCCAGTAGAATTCGTTCATACAACCTGCAAGTCAACCTGAACGCAGCGCACGAAACAAGCGTGCCGTCATAGCGCGCACACCCATATTCATGTGCATTAAGCACCGTACTCAGCAAGTACATCTTTGGAAACCTACCGACGAGGTAGGCCAGTCTGCAGAAAACATATGAAAGACTATAGCAGAAGAACATCGAATACAATCCTTGTTCCCCCTAACTCATGGTAAAGAACCAGTAAGTCCACAAAGCGTAGACGAAGAACTTGCTGCTAAAAACCATACACAGCGGCTGACAAGTCGTTTTCGAGAAGTGGAATTTTTCGTAAAAAAAGAAATCCTACAAAAGTACAATAGCTGGAAACTTCCTTAAAGATCAAGAAAATGGAGCAATACGTTTTTTACCAGTCTTTTTTAGTAACTAATACAACTTTCGACTATCAACTTTATTGCTTCGAGCGGGAGAGAAAAAAAGACCGGTACTAGCTTGCCTCTCGGCAAACATGCAAGAATAACAGATATGGATAGAGATGGTAACGCAATCCGAGCGAAATTTCGCGAACGTTGTTGATTTATTCATGCAAACGCGCATCAAATCGACCATTGACCGAAAAAGCCGGCGCCTGTCTTCTGGAAAAGAGAAAAACGGCCCCCAAATTCCCGTTGGCTGCGACGCCATGTCACAAGCACTCCTCGACGGATCACAGCGAGCAAAAGGGAACACCTGCCGTGCTAGCGCGCCAAGTGTTGCCTGAGGGGAGAGGGAATCAACACGACGCCACGTCACCCTGCCTCCCGCTCCCAGAAGCCTGTGTTATCCGCGCGCATCTTGTCCGCGCAACTCGCCTGCGTTCTAATTGCGCCTCGGTAACGCCACATCAAAGTGCACCAAGCCAACGCCTCCTAAATAGCAGACCTGTGCACCCTGCTTTATGACGTCATGCTACTCGGAGCGATATTTCCATTGCCAAACCCGGCGTGGCGAAAGCGGTGACGTCAAAATCACCGCGGCTTACTCGGGGGCGTCCACATTAGATTCTATGACAATCGGGCGAGGGAGCAGTGTGCTGTCTATCAACATATAAGCCCGCCAAAAGCAAAGCTTCTTACGAAATAAAAGCTTTCTGAATAAGGCCTAGAGGCGCTTGTGAAAATATAAGCTCTCGAACCGACCGCTTCCACAAATCGAAAGCTCGAAACTAAGGACACAATTGAGAGTGGAGTTATACGAAAGGATAGACAGTTGGGCGAGTTGGTACGGTAACATGATTTTGGCTTCTAGCGCGAAGTGAAACAGGGACACAGAAAGGAGCAGACAGGACGAGCGCTAAATCTCAACTAAATTTTTATTAAAACAAAGAACATATATATAGGTGATTGCAAAAACCGTAGCACAAGAACATGACAAGGTAAAAAGCATCAGTTAAACATCAGGGGGTAGGAAGTCAAAGAACAACAACAAAAAAAGATTACTTCAGATTAGGCCCAAGAAGCCACTGCTAGAATTTTCTTCCTGTCATTCTAAACTTGTTAAACAGGGGATACCTTATTCAACTCTTAGGTCTGCCATTACTAAGTCATGTCCGCACAATATGCAGCAAAGTTTTTCACAACAGATAGAAAGGCTTAGAAAGGCTAGCTATCCCATGCATTTATTATCACTAACCTGCGAAAAACTTTTAAAATGGGTAAAAAGCCCCGGTAAGAAACAGGAAAAACAGAAAAAAGAAACAAAGTTTGCTGTAGTACCCTTCATACATAGATTATCCCATGGTTTAAGGAATGTGGCCAATAGGCATGACATCAGTACCATTTTCTCGGCCCCACGCAAGTTCTCTAACATGTGTCCTATGATAAATAGGAGACTTGAACAGGAAGGCAAAAAAAGAAAAGATGATTGCGGAGTTAAACATGTGTCCCCTTTAGCGCCTTGCAACACGGTTATAGTTTATCAGATTCCACTCGAGTGCGGGAAAGCTTACATTGGACAGAGCGGTAGGTGCATTAACATTAGACTAAAAGAACACAAACATTCACTAAACAACCCTAATGCATCACATTTAGCGGCACATTGTTTCGATTGTGGTTGCAAACCTTTCTTTGAAGACACAAAACTTCTTTCTAGACACAGATGCCAAACTACGCGTGAAATTATCGAGGCATTCCACATAAAAAGATTAGGAGACACTTGCGTCAGTCATGCTTCGTTGTCTCTGTTAGATAGCGCATTTCAGTACCTTCGCAATACATGTACTTATCTGAAGTAATCTTTTTTTGTTGTTCTTTGACTTCCTACCCCCTGATATGTTTAACTGATGCTTTTTACCTTGTCATGTTCTTGTGCTACGGTTTTTGCAATCACCTGTATATATGTTCTTCGTTTTAATAAAAATTTAGTTGAGAGTTAGCGCTCGTCCTGTCTGCTTCTTTCTGCGTCCCTGTTTCACTTCGCGCTAGACGCCAAAATCATGGAGTTATACGATTGGACGCTGCCTATGCTCTATTAGGTAAACAATAATCTCGCTACTCACCTGATAATAGAAGCTCCGAATTTCAAACTTATTCTCGAAGTAGTTCTCGCTTATGGAGGGGAGATAGCGCTTGTAGGGGGCAGTCAGGTTTTCAGGCAAAACAATATGAATGCTTCGCACCACACTCCGCACCGCGTTGGCGTCCAGGTGGGCAGAGAAGAAAACTTGGGCGTCCGCAATCACGGCTTCAGAGATCTTGTTAAACATGTCCAGCACAACCTGGTCACGGTCTGGGCTCGTCATCTGCTGCGTCGCCAACACATCCCAGAGTGGAAACAGTGTCATGGTCAGATATTCGCAAAGTGCCGCGTGATACACTACGCTAGCCGCCTCCCGAATTTCGTCGTCAAACGTGGTGAGCGTCGTGTGTATGGCGAAGTACAATACCACCGCTGCTTGAACGAGAATGTTTTTGTCCGTCAATATGCTTAAGATAGCCATCACGTCGGGAGGGTTTTCAATGGCTATCAATGGGACTCCGCTCAAAATCTCTTGCCACGAAGATATGCCCTCCATTGGAAACTGCTCGCCTAACAACGGCATCGGGACGATAGAGTGCTCATCATCAGAGGTCTTGCGCGTCATGCGCAATCGGCGAATTAGACGAAGCACGTCTGCCTGCGTAGCGTTTATGCCAGCGTGTCTCCTGGCAGCCTCGAACATGGCATGTCCGGCACCTGGCTCTTCTAAATCGATATATGGCGCAAGCTGAACGCTTATGACGTAGGTGGATTCATTCTTCTGGAATGGTGATTTGTAGTACGTGTATAACACGCTGACAATTGCGTACCTGAAGTGTAGCAGACCGACAAGCTTGATCAAGTCCACGTTGTGCGCCGTGCTAGTAGTGGTTCCCGACCAGCGGCGAAAGAGGTCGATGACGGCTACCACTGCGTGCTCCGCAGTGAACAGATTTTTGACGCCTGCGATGAGGCAGCTCTTGTGGTTACCCCAAATTATATCGCTGACCGGTGAGCGCAGTTTGGCCTGGAGAGTAGGATTAACCACGAGCGATGTGAACACTCGATCCGCAATCGCGTTGCGGTCCACTCCGCTCTTTTTGTAGCAGGCATAACTGAGAATGTCAGTGCACGGATCGTTTGACAGGTTGGCCACTGTCAGTATCGTCTCCGCGGCGTCGGGGCAGCAGAATGGCGGGACTTCGGGCAATTCACCGTTGGAGCTTGTGAACTCGTTCATCAGGATCCACCCGAGTGCCACCAATCCGGAAAGAAGTGCAGTCGCGAGCAGAACGACAAGCGCCACGACAGCGCGAGGGCCAGAGCTGCTCGGCGTCTCGTCGTTGGGCATTTGCTGCGAGAAGCGTCTTCCGATAGCCAGCAGGTTCGCCGCGGGCAACTCGTGCAACGCTACGGCTTCTTCTTCTCTGGTCCGTGCCACGTGCCATACGACTGACCGCGAGCCGCGCCAAAACCAGGCAATCGGAACGAAGTGGTGAAGAATCTGTGGATGTAGATCCTTGGGATATACTGGCACGTACCCACTCTGGGGGATTGGTTGAGAATCGGGTAGATCGAAGCAGGATGTCAGATAAGAGTGAACAATTTTATACTGGCTAAGTTAGAATCGAAACATAGAGCTTGGAGAGCCTGCATGATTTTGTAAATATGAAAATTTTATCATAACCATGAAAATAAAAATATTCAAATTCAAATTCGGTGCAATAAAAGAAGGCTTAAAATATTGTCTTCAGAGTTTAAGCCTCATTTATCCTAGAGGAAAATGTTGGACGGAAACATTAACCTTCCCGTCACTGTGCCCAAGTGTAGAGGCACGCAAAGATACTACGTTCTGAACAGTTAAATCTAATCCAAGAAGGCCCAGTGGTGTTTCTATGGTTCGTTTTCTTAAACAAACACCATGACATTTACTCGCACTTTAGATCATACCGTTCCCGAAGTCTTTTGTTCGTGAGAACTGTTTTTCATTGCATGACCGCTTTCATTTACAGCAGCTTCTCTTTGAGGATTTGCGGAAACGCTCTCACGAACCGTAATCGCGAACCAGAAAATGAACTTACAAGTTTGTTTACTTTTTGACGTGAAACGTCTTTCATTTCGGTCAGTCTAGACGGTCGGTTGCTAAAAACCGTATGCAACGCTATTGTCAGTAAAAAAATGTAACGAAATCATGTTATGTTAACATCATTTACATGTTTACATCCTATTACGCAGACACTATGTCTTGGTTTGGCTGCGTAGAGGAAACGCGCCATTACTCAATCATCTATTTGTCGCGTGCACAGATGGCACCGCTGTGGCGCCACGCGTTTACGCATTCGGAGCCAAATTTAGTCCCTCGCTCGGTGTTAGGCGTAGCTGTGCGGTACGCTTGCAGATAGGTGCAGTGGTGGCTTAGAGGGAGAACACCCGCCTCGCATGCATGAGGTCCGTGGTTCGAATCCCGGTGCCGCGCAATTTTCCACCGGATTAAAAAAAATCCACGTGTTGATAAAATTGCATCAACAGGCCTGGAGTGTGGCCTGATCCCGGTGACCAGAACCGGTAACGCACTCCCTCACCAGAGCAGGATTGGCCACCTTAGTGCAGTACTTGGCCACAACCTCCTATATGAAGACAACAATCAAACCCCGGCCTCAGTCCCCAGCAGCTGCGAAGCAACTGACCACGGCGGCGGTCATACCTGCGACGCAGCAGAGGGTGCTAAGAATCCCTGGCTCCGGACAGGCCGCCATTGGAATAAGAACCTGGCAACGTTTAACGCTAGAACGGTATCTAGCAGGCGAGTCTAGCAGTGCTATTGGAGGAATTAGAGGGCAGTAAATGGGATATAATAGGGCTCAGTGTAGTTAGGAGGCCAAACGAAGCATATACAGTGCTAAAAGGCGGTCACGTCCTAAGCTACCAGGGCTTAGCAACTAGGAGTCGGATTCCTGATTAAGAGGAATATAGCTGGTAACATACAGGAATTCTATAGCATTAACGAAATGGTGGCAGGTGTTGTTGTGAAACTTAATAAGAGGTACAAAATGAAGGTTGTATAGGTCTACGCCCCTAGATCCAGTCAGGATGACTAGAAATTAAATAGACCTCATACTCTGCGCTAACCCTGGCATCATACAGTATGTGGACGTGCTCAGCAAGGTGCGCTGCAGTGACCATAGGGTGGTAAGAACTCGAATTAACCTGTGGAGGGAACGGAAGAAACTGGTACATAAGAAGCCGATCGATGAGTTAGCGGTAAGAGGGAAAATAGAGGAATCTGATGTTTCGGCCATCTCCTGTTATTGCGTACTAGCTCTCCGTTACATGGAATTCTTGGCAGCAACGAGATGTGCCAGCCGGCTGTCCACTCTGGACGGCTGGGGAGCGCCGTCGTCCCCGGCTCCGCAGAGTCTGTCGCCTCCTCCTCTGGGCGGTTCTTGTCGCCCGTCCGTCCTTTCGATCTCATCGGTGACTTTCTCTACGTCCTGCGCCATTCGCTGTTGTCTTCGATCGGGCCCTCCTTCTTGTCTCGTTCTGCATTTTTCCGGAATCTGTCCGAGTCCACGATTCGGGCCTTTTGGCAGACGTCGTTGCCATTTTCATCCTTACGAAAGGTGATGCACAGGATAATGTGGTCACTCCCCAGGCCCTAGAAGGAGTTCGACCAAGTGAACACGCCCGCGCCTGACCAAACGGAGAGGACGGGGGATGTGCAGCAGCACACACCCTGTCCGATCCTAGTGTGCGACACCAGTTCGTTGAGTACAGTCAGGCCGAGCTCGTCCGTCAGACCGGCTAGCCTCTTCCCTTTCGGAGAGTCGGCTCCATATTCCTATTGCGTGTGCGGCGCGTTGAAGTCTCCGCATATCAGCAACTGAGTGCAGGCGGCCTTGGCCATCGCTTCGCTAAATAGGGCGTCGAAAGTGCGAGTGTGGTATCTTTGCGAAGGGGAGCTATATACGTTGAACACGAAAGGGCCCGTCTTACTTCTTCCACTACTCGGCACGACTTCGATAAGCACGTGGTCTATATCCGACTCTTCGTGAAGCACTAGTTCGTGTTCGATGAAGGCCGTCCCGCGCTTAACCAAGGTGCAAACCCTGACGTCCCTCCCCATGCATTCGTAGGGGGGACGGCACGTCTCATAGCCCAGGTGCTTGCAAGGCTAGCACGACAGGAAGTTTGTTATTCGAAAGCGTTTTCATGTATTGCACCATCGTTGCTTTCTTGTTTTTGAAGCCCCTGCAGTTCCAATGCCAGACTATGCGTCTGTTGTCGGACTTCCGGGACACAGCCATGATTGTTATGCTGAGGTGTTGGGGGACACAACTGTCGGTGCGTCCCTCCCGCCCCGGTGCATGTGGTGTTGGCGTTGTTGCCGCTGGTGACGATGCAGGTACGTTTACCGCTTGTGATGACGGTACCCCGGCCCTTCCGGGCAGGGATAGTGATGTCGCTGTTGCTGCAGGTGCATCGTCCCGCATTCCAGATCTTCGATTCGCTTATACATGGCCACGAGTTGGGTGTTAACTGCTGCGTACTGAGCGTTCCGTCCCGCGTCGGATTCGCTCAGCTTTGTCAGGAGTATGTCAAACATTCGCTCCGTCTGGTTCGTCAATTTGATCACCATCTCTTCGATCGCGTCTATCTTCCTAGCTCCTGACCTGGGTCTCTTCAGAGCATGTGCGTGGTCCACAGCGTCTTCCGTAGGTGGCGCATCCCTTATGCCTTTGCGCTTGGAGCCCCCTGTCGCCGGTGGTTCTTCTTCGCCGTAACACATGTCCATCTGCCCTACCTCAGGAGGCCGCCGCACATAGACAGTCCCATATTACACCAACATCCACTAATGAGGAATAGGCAGTGGGAGGCATGGCTTGCGGACGACGGTCGGGAGAGCCAGTTGGCTCTTCTGGACCAAGCCCAGCGAGTCGCGCGTGCCAGTGGGGCCCTGGAATAGGGGCTCCAACCATCGTGCCTTATTTTATTTAGATTGAATAAAGTTTTACTCTCTCTCTCTCTCTGCCCTACCTCGCCTCCTGTCGCGTTCGCATATCGCCTCGCTCGGCGGCCTCGCGGGAGGTGGAGGAGAATATCCTCTCATGCTCTTCAAGATTTGGTTCAGCGTCTGCTGTAGCTCGTCGATTTTTCCCGCTCATTGTTCGTTCTGCTTTCTCGCCCTGCCCAGCTCTTCTCGAAGTTCCTTATTCTCTCGCTCCATTTTCTCCATCCTAGCCGCCAGGAGGCAGTCGGGTCGCCCCTCGTGCTGCTATAGAGGGGGGAGCTCTCTACAGAATATCCATTTCTTCCCGCGACTACGTCGGACCAGGTGACCTTCCGCGGCCCTGCTTGTATCTCGCCAAGTGTGGCCCGCTCGCAGTCTGGCAGGGGGCGGTTTCGGCTTCAATTGTGGCTTCCACTCCGACTCCGGCTTCGACTTCTGCTCTTACCTCTGTTACGACTTCGGCTACATCTTCTTCTCGGCAAGAGAGCTACGATCTAGAGCGACTTTGGCCTTTTCCCTCCGCCATACTGAAACCCGATGGTGATGGGGTCCGGTGAGGGGTCGTCTTTCCTTCTTCCAATGTGCGTTCCCTTTCTTCTCTGCTACTCGCTCGCCACCTTCTTGCCTTTACTATGTGCGGCAACTTGTATTTTGCCTTACACATTCGGTAGGAGTCGGCCGTGAGGTGCGCCTCGCCGCAGGTCACGCTCTTGGGCGTCCACTCGTGTTCGATGATTGGGTTCTTCGACACGCAGGTCGGGCATAGCTTGACCTCCAGTCTTGGGCACACGTCAGGTGGGTGGCCGAGCCTGCCGCACTCCTTGCAATAGTCCATCTGTTTTCGATACAACGATGCTCTTATCATGATGCTATTGAAGTAAGCCCATGTGGGGACTCTGTTGCCCTCGTACAGCAATATAACGGTGGTGGTATTGCCAAGCCGCTAGGCGTATGTTAAAGAAGGGTTTCTCGAGTTCACCAGCGCATGCATAAGCTGGTCTTGCTTATACAGGGGAATATTGTGGATAATCCATTTTACCATTTGCTCGGCCGCCAAAACGTACGCGTTGGTCTCGTGCCTCTTTCCGTTGGTCATCAAAACCTTGATCTTAAAAATTTTCGTCGCAGTTGTGTCGTCCGGTGTGCTTATCGCTAGGATGTTTTGCATAAGATTGGGACAGATCGTGATCATCTCGTGGTAGCCCACTACCGCTTCTTTGCGTATCGCCTCGTCGAGACTCGTTCCGCACGTGTTCTTTATATTCAGCCCGTATATCGGTCAAAAAATTATACTAATATCATCCCTGTGTACTCTGGGCATCCTACTTGCTCGCAGAACTTTGCTCACTATGCTTCGGCCGCCTCGGCGCATCGGGCTTCGCGAGCGGGTGTCGTCCTTTCCAGCCATCTCGTTAGCGTTTGTGCGGTGCCCTCTTCTGTGTATAACTTCGATCCAACCGTCTGCAACGTATTCACTGTCTTCGGCCAAGGAAACGCGTTTTGCGTCATTGGGTCTGTTGTCTGGGGTTTCCCCAGTTCCTTCCTCGTCTATGTACATTTCGGTGCTATTTCGTTCAATCCTCGAGTCCCACAAAGGGTGCTCTAGGCCCAACCTTCGTTAGGCTTGGGCGCGCTCACACGGGACTCGTGCGATTTAAGTGCGGTAAAAACTCGCAAAGTTCACGCTCACCCAAAAAAAATGGTATCCCTGGGTTTACGATGACTTGCTCTTTCCGATTACATGCCGCTTTCGTGTAAGATTCTAAAAACCGGCGGAAATACTCATGAATCAACGGAGTCGATGCGAGAAGCGTCCGGTCTCACTGCCGACTTCTTCCCCCAAAGTTAATGAAGACAGAGTTAATTCTAGTACACGAACCAGCGACCTTCAGTGGTAGTCGAACCTTTGTGCTTATGTGGAAGTCGGACCCACGACCTTTGGAATTAAGGTAAATTAATCCACCGTTTCTCAGTGTAGAGTTAAGGCACTCGAATCCACGAACTTTGATGGAAGTCGCACCCTCGACCTTTGGTGGAAGTCGAACTCAGGACCTTTGGTGTTAATTAGGGCGAAGTCAATGAATGCAGTTAACGTAGTGTCACATAAGGCATTGTTTCCTCCCACGATCTTTGGTGGAAGAAAACAATAAGCAGCAACAACGCATTCGAATGAGGATGTCAATTTAATGAATGTGTCTTGATAACGCAGGCTTTCGCCTTCACCCTCTGGCGTCTGCTAAAGTGAGTGTCAATATTTTTAATAGCCCCTATTCAACCACTGAATAACCCAAATACGTTGCAGTACGTGTAACTTTAATCAGTGAACATTAAATTTTGACATCTGTGCCTCCAGTGCAGGAGGCTGCTGCATGGTACAGCACTCATGTCGCCGCATTCGCGTGCGTTTTGTCATCGCCTGAAGCAGATTCGGTGCACAGCTTCACCACACCGGTGAAAAGGCAACTGGCATGTATTTCAAGAAGCTCGAAGCTACTAACATATAAAAGTGCTAATGAGACCAAGATACTACTATGATCAAACTCCAAAGAAGATCACATGGTCGTGCAGGCAACCACGGCTGAATTAACAAAGCTTTTTATTGTTCCCAAGTGTTCCCTGCTTTGACAGGTAGCGTTCGCTAATAGTACGTGCAACATTAGGATTGGTTTAATTATCTTACGAACTAATAGGGTGCAAAAGCAAATGCTAGCCAACCTTTATGTTGAACACATCACCAGAGGACACTAGCCAATGGCAAAGAGCCGCTACGAACGGAAGCCTTCGCGAATTTGGCCCTTGAAATTTTAAAGCCCTCCTTATCACACGACACTTTTTAAGCAACACACAATATTGAAGCGAGCTAGACTATTTTATGTGAATTCATATTGAAAAACACTGCTTAAGAAAAAAACTGATAAATACGTTCAACGACATCAACAAGCTATTGCAGACCGCAGTCATAAAACACTTTCATTCAGAACGTGCTCGAGCTATCTTCATAACGCAAAGGTGCTGATCAGAGTCAGAAATGCACTCGTCCTGGCTTAAAGTGCATATGCGTTTCCCGGCAGTGTAAGCCGCACAGCAATTGTTAGTGATTGTTCAATGCTATAGAGCAATAGAAGCTGCTGTTCAAGCTTTAAGAATAGCATAAATGTGTGTGTGGCTATTAAACAAGGTCATCCCCAAAAAGCCACTATTGTCTTCGCACAAGAAGAATATCTTACCAGCTACAACCAAGAATTGTTCAGGTTATATAGTGACACGTAAACAGCCGTCATGCTCAAACTGACGCCAAGACTTACGAATGTGCAGTTTATGGACAGAAGTGAACGTAAGGCAACGCGGTCTATTTGAAGACCACATAACAGAGCAGTTCGTGAACAGTACTAGGCGTCGAAAGATTCGGCACTGAAGAGCAGCCCACTGAACACGTTTCAATCCACAGAAATATGTACAAGAAACAACAAAGAGTCTGTAACACGCCAATGAAGCGATTCCTATTGACAACACTAATATTATCAATGTTCACCATCTACACTAAAACAAGAGCCATTATTTCTGATGACTACTGGGCGAGAAAATAAATTCCGCAGGAAAACTCATGAAGCAGAAAAAACATTTTGGACGATGGCGATCCTTCACGCTTGTTGCATAGCACAATAAAAAATCTTGGCAAATTAAACACGAAAAAAATGTTTCGCGAGCGATGAAGACATCTAGATGCAAAATAAGGCACTGCGAAAGGGAAATTGAGACCAAAGTTCGAGCGCGTTGTTCTCAAGCTGTGCCATGGCACGTCAATAAGCACGATTCGCGTTGCTGCCCTCGTTGTCGTCTCGTAGTTCCACAAGTGCTAGAGGACACACGGCACGTCACTCATCACCGCGCTTTCTCGCAGGCTTCGATTCCGTTCCGTATAGGCGTCCCCGCACAGTCGAAAGCCTTGAAAAACTCGTCGAAGCTCCTCATCAGCGCCGACGCTCTCACTCCGCTCCCGTAGGAACCCCTCGGGAGACAAACGTGGTGCACAAAGAAGAGTATGAAGAACACCTGGCTGGCCGACAAGCTGTGGTAGCCGAATACAGGGGCCCGGTCGTGCCAGCTGGCTGTGGCAAAGGCGCGGAGCGCGGCTGACAGCGACAAAATTGTGTACTTCAGTTCAGTGTACACAACGCCTCCACCTTGTCGTCGAAGGCAGTGCAGGTGCGCTAGGAGCCCTTCCCAACTATCGGTGTCCCGTTCTGCGTAGTCGAAAATCTTGTCCCACAGGGCGTCGGCAAGCATGACGCCCAGCACGGCCGCGTTGATGACACCTGCGCCGTCGGCTATGCTGCGGCTTCCTCCGGCGGTCTCCTTGCCGAAACTGAGAAGCGCGTAGACGCTTGCCGTCACGGCGATCTGGTTGCCGAATCTCACGAGGAATGTGTGAGACAAGTCGACGCGCAGTCTGTACAACCCAGAGAGGCCCCGCATAGCATTGCTGCTGCTTATCTGAAATAAGAATGCACCGTTTCAGTTGCACGTAGGCAGCCAGCTTGACCCGCATAACCGGGAAAACAATATAAGCGTTTCACGTGTCATACCTATGAATTGCTTACAGCTCAGTGCGCGTAATCATGTCTCGAAATTACTGAATCACGAACATCGAGTGTTTTCTGTCCTGGTTACAGTTACTGTATGATATACAGGCACTCTATATTTCATTCTCAATGGCGCCACTAAGTCGACATCAAAAATAGTGATGTGGCTGATGTTTAAGCAGAGCGTCCGCTCCTACTTCCTCGTTGCTTCGATATCTATCCGCGACATCTCGGGGCGATTCAGACGCGGCCGACAATAAAGGGTCAGACAGCAACGGCTTCTTGTGTGAAGGAATTGAGAACAGAATCAATGACCATTGATTGCAGGCAATCAGGCTACACCATAGAGTCACCGCAAAAGATGGCAATATCACTCCGCGATCGCGGGGCTCAGCACTGCGTGGAAGCAGGCTGCCACTGAAGATCTGTGGCTCACGGTATGCACTATTGATTTGTGGTCGGTCTACACTTGCAACAGTTATGCTCAATTAACTTCACTCTCACGTTACTCAATATCCTCGCAAAAGCTCAAGCTAAGCTGATTACACCCTCAAAGAAGATGATGCATTACGTCACTGTTTACGACCCACCTGGCGGCACTGACGTTATAATCATTGACAAGTACAGAACTGAAACATCCGAGTAAAGGCAATAGAACGTACTAGGCAATTATTTTTACGAATGAAGGAGCAGCAACGAAATGGGTGCGACAAATAAATGGCAGTAGCAAACTGCGCTAAGTGTAGCTCCAGTCCCATGCCCCCTTTCGCACGACCTACCAATCTAAGTCATGTTTTGATAGACCCTTGGATAACAGATTTCATTATCCTCGTTGTGTCATGGTGACAGACACTTCGGCTATACTATTCTACATTTAAACACTCATTCTGGGTAAGTTTAAAGGTTCGCACAGATTACCTGCTCACTGTCATTCTGTTGATGTGCCACCTTTGTGGTTAAATATTACACCCCTGTCAAGCGAGCAACCTAAGTGCACTTACGGGGAGTGCACTTAGGTACCTAGAGTGACACGTTAGGATACGCGGTGCTAAACAAAAAACAGAGAGCACTCGCTGTAAAAAAAGGTAATGTCGACAGGCTAAAAGCGCGTTTTTGAACATGTAGTTTGCAACGAATTTTTTAAAATGATTGTTTTGCTTTGCATTATAAATAAAAACAAACCTAATATTTTTTTTCAACAGAAGAAAACGAGATTTTTTTTATCATTAAAAGAACATTGCAAGTCAACGCCGCCTAAGACGAGTCGAATGAAGTGCACTCTTCTGGGAGTGGCACTCCACTTGAGACGTTTTGATTTGGCAAAGTGTCCTTAAACCGAGTGAACACTTTCCGTAAGCGCACTTAACTTGCCCACTTGACAGGGGTTATTAGTATGACTGTGACCAGCAAAGTTGGCTGCTACGTTGCTTTGTGCGGATGTAATGGCGGACATGCTGAACAAGAACTACGTCCAGCTGGTTTCCGCTTCCGTGCGTAGGCTCGAAGTGGGAAGACTAAACAAGGTATTTTTCCCACCTGCGCACGATGCAAACTACCTGGATGTTCAAACCGCCAGCGATAATGAATCGATATTCGGTCACTTGAAAAGGGGCGCATTATTTGTGACCCTTCAGGCACGCGGACGAAGATGGCGCCAGCGTGTGGGCACCCAGTATTGCGATATTGTAAATACCGGAGAACATGCAAACGGACAATATTCGGAAAGTTGACTCTTTTGCACAATTTATTGCGCTCGTGAACGACATGTGTATGTTTTGTTCCCTTAAAAGCGGTCTTTCGACTTTATTCTGAATTATTAAAGAATGCGTTTCAGAATTCTTGGTGTCACCTATAACGCGATATGTTACAGCTATCTGGTGAACAAGATGGGGTTATAACGCAACTTCTTTAGCTGGCAGTGCCTTGCTCTTCTAGAGTGGTTGACACGTTTCTGTATGATAGTTGGGCCTACGTTGGAAGTACGTACAGGGCGAGATGACCAAGAGAGAGCAAGGAGCGATGCCGTGCTTGTTTGTGGTGGGTCAGAATCAGAGTCATTGGGTTACTTTTTTAAAACCTAAGTAATTACCAGAAACGTTTCTTATCTGATTTACTTTTCCCGGGTGTTCGAGCGTAATTATACTTGACGTTAAGCAGACACCGGGTTGCTAGGTTACAAGTGCTTCTCGCAGTGATTTGAACGGGTTTGCCTCTGCGGAATGGCAGTAAAAGATGTTGCTGCCACCGCTCTTAATCGGTAATCGGTAATAAGCGGTAATTAAATAATCGCCTCCAGTAAAAGCTCACTGTCCGACTACATTATGTCATCAATGTAATACATAGTACCATACCAGCCGCGAATGGAGAAGCGAGAACATCTTACTGCGCATGTTTGCCCAGCTTATTACAATGCGTCATCGACCTTCAGGTGCTTACATGGAGCGACTCCCCCTGTGAGCACGGTCACGCAATATAGGCCAGTTACTACCAACACCAAGTAAAGGAAATGACAAAAAAGGCAGCCGTCATTAAGGTGTAGCCAAGTATCATTAGAATTACCAAGACAAGAAGATTCCTACGGATCCCGTATTTCAACGAAACCAGCGTGTTCGCATTTTGAGCTTGCTACAGGTAAAGCAAGTGTACGCCGCTACGACTGGGAAGCCATTCAGCTGAAGGTCAAAGTTGTTGAATGTGCCTTTTTAAGCAGTGGCAGAAGTAACACTGCGTGTAAGTGTATCTGAAGCCAGTAGAATTCGTTCATACAACCTGCAAGTGAACCTGAACGCAGCGCACGAAACAAGCGTGCCGTCATAGCACGCACACCCATATTCATGTGCATTAAGCACCGTACTCAGCAAGTACGTCTTTGGAAACCTACCGACGAGGTAGGCCAGTCTGCAGAAAACATATGAAAGACTATAGCAGAAGAACATCGAACACAATCCTTGTTCCCCCTTTCTCATGGTAAAGCACCAGTAAGTCAACAAAGTGTAGACAAAGAACCTGCTGCTAAAAACCATA
Source organism: Dermacentor andersoni (assembly GCF_023375885.2). Classification (NCBI taxonomy): domain Eukaryota; kingdom Metazoa; phylum Arthropoda; class Arachnida; order Ixodida; family Ixodidae; genus Dermacentor; species Dermacentor andersoni. The sequence goes on from NC_092818.1 coordinate 137,315,897, forward strand.
CCCAGCGGCTGACAAGTCGTTTTCGAGAAGTGGAATCTGTCGTAACAAAAGAAACCCTACAAAAGTACAAGAGCTGGAAACTACCTTAAGGACCAAGAGAATGAAGCAATATGTTTTTTACAAGTCTTTTTTAGTAACTAATACAACTTTCGACTATCAACTTTATTGCTTCGAGCGGGGGGGTAAAAAAACGACCGGTACTAGCTTGCCTCTCGGTAAACACGCAAGAATAACATATGTATAGAGATGGTAACGCAATCCGAGCGAAATTTCGCGAACGTTGTTGATTTATTGATGCAAACGCGCATCAAATGGACCATCGAGCGAAAAAGCCGGCGGCTGTCTTCTGGAAAAGCGAAAAACGGCCCCTAAATTCCCGTTGGCTGCGACGCCATGCCACAAGCATTCCTCGACGGATCACAGCGTGCAAAAAGGAACACCTGCTGTGCTAGCGCACCAAGTGTTGCCTGCGGGGGGAGGGAGAATCGCCACGACGCCACGTCACCCTCCATCTCGCCCTCAGAAGCCTGTGTTATCCGCGCGTTCCTTGTGCGCGCAAGTTATCGCCTGTGTTCTAACTGCGCCTCTGTAACGCCAAATCAAAGTGCACCAAGCCAACGCCTCCTAAATAGCAGACCTGTGCACCCTGCTTCATGACGTCATGCTACTCGGGGCGATATTTCCATTGTCAAACCCGGCGTGGCGAAAGCGGTGACGTCAAAATCACCGCGGCTTACTCGGAGGCGTGCACATTAGATTCTATGACAATCGGGCGAGGGAGCATGACGTCACGGATCGAAGTCCACCGGCCTTGTCCTATCTTGGAGGCATTGGCCAAGCCTCTCAACGCCCCAGCTTGCCCGCGAGGAATTCGCAACTCGAAGGACCACTCAACGGCGTTCAGGTGGACATTCGTGCTTTCAAATTCACAACTATTTGACGTGCTTAGGGGTCCTCGGATTTCTACGCACCTCCTATCGGGCGCCGTCGTAGCAAACCTACACGCTTCTTTCCTAACTCCTCGTCAGAGATTAAACATCTTTGGCTCGTCAGGCGGCGCTGGCTTATTTTTCTGTGTCACAGAACAAAATAAATAGGTGTCGCTTTAGGGCAAAGGCAGCTCCGGAGAACAACTACTTGGAAAGCAAATATCATATTTGAAGTATTGCATAAAAGCAATAGTCACATTAGATCTTTGAACATGTGAACTGTATCGAGCGGAGACAAACCGAATAATGCTGAATTTCTTTTTCAATTTTTTTAATAACTACGTGTATTTCTTAGGCAACATGCAGGAATCAGGGCCTGAATTCACAATACAATTCCTACGCCAAAGTAGAAACTAACAGGCAGCATATAAGCGAAGGCTTATGTGCCGTCTATCAACATATAAGCCAGCCAAAAGCAAAGCTTCTTACGAAATACCTTCTGAATAAGGCCCTAGAGGCGCTTGTGAAAATATAAGCACTCGAACCGACCGCTTCCACAAATCGAAAGGTCGAAACTAAGGACACAATTGAGAGTGGAGTTATACGACTGAACGCTGCCTCTGCTCTATTAGGTAAACAATAATCTCGCTACTCACCTGATAATAGAAGCTCCGAATTTCAAACTTATTCTCGAAGTAGTTCTCGCTGATGGAGGGCAGATAGCGCTTGTAGGGGGCAGTCAGGTTTTCAGGCAAAACAATATGAATGCTTCGCACCACACTCCGCACCGCGTTGGCGTCCAGGTGGGCAGAGAAGAAAACTTGGGCGTCCGCAATCACGGCTTCAGAGATCTTGTTAAACATGTCCAGCACAACCTGGTCACGGTCTGGGCTCGTCATCTGCTGCGTCGCCAACACATCCCAGAGTGGAAACAGTGTCATGGTCAGATATTCGCAAAATGCCGCGTGATCCGCTACGTCAGTCGCCTGCCGAACTTCGCCGTCAAACGTGGTGAGCGTCGTGTGAATGGCGAAGTACAATACCACCGCTGCTTGAAGGAGAATGTTTTTGTCCGTCAATATGCTTAAGATAGCCGTCACGTCGGGAGGGTTTTCAATGGCCATCACTGGGACTCCGCTCAAAATCTCTTGCCACGAAGATATGCCCTCCATTGGAAACTGTTCGCCTAACAACGGCACCGGGACGATAGAGTGCTCATCATCAGAGGTTTTGCGCGTCATGCGCAATCGGCGAATTAGACTAAGCACGTCTGCCTGCGTAGCGTTTATGCCAGCGTGTCTCCTGGCAGCCTCGAACATGGCATGTCCGGCACCTGGCTCTTCTAAATCGATATATGGCGCAGGCTGAACGCTTATGACGTAGGTGGATTCTTTCTTCTGGAATGATGATTTGTAGTACGTGTATAACACGCTGAATATTGCGTACCTGAAGTGTAGCAGACCGACAAGCTTGATCAAGTCCACGTTGTGCGCCGTGCTCGTAGAGGTTCCCGACCAGCGGCGAAAGAGGTCGATGACGGCTACCACTGCGTGCTCGGCAGTGAACAGATTTTTGACGCCTGCGCTGAGGCAGCTCTTGTGGTTACCCCAAATTATATCGCTGACCGGTGAGCGCAGTTTGGCCTGGAGAGTAAGGTGAACCACGAGCGATGTGAACGCTCGATCCGCAATCGCGCTACGGTCCACTCCGCTCTTTTTGTAGCAGGCATAAGTGAGAATGTCAGTGCACGGATCGTTTGACAGCTTGGCCAGCGTGAGTATCGTCTCCGCGGCGTCGGGGCAGCAGAATGGCGGCACTTCGGGCAATCCGCCGTTGGAACTTGTCAACTCGTGCATCATAATCCACACGAGTGCCACCAATCCGTAAAGAAGGGCAGTCGCGAGCAGAACGACAGGCGCGACGACAGCGCGACGGCCAGAGCTGCTCGGCGCCTCGTCGTTGGGCATTTGCTGCGGGAAGCGTCTTCCGATAGCCAGTACGTTCGCCGCGGGCAATCCGTGCAACGCTCCGGCTTCTTCTTCACTGGCCCGTGCCACGTGTCATACGACTGACCGCGAGCCGCGCCAAAACCAGGCAATCGGAACGAAGTGGTGAAGAAGTTGTAGATGTAGATCCTTGGGATATACTGGCACGTACACACTCTGGGGGATTGGTTGAGAATCGATTAGATTGAAGCAGGATGTCAGATAAGAGTGAAACATTTTATACTGGCTAAGTTAGAATCGAAACATAGAGCTTGGAGAGCCTGCATAATTTTGTAAATATGAAAATTTTATCATAACCATGAAAATAAAAATATTCAAATTCGGTGAAATAAAAGAAGGCTTAAAATATTGTCTTCAGAGTTTAAGTCTCATTTATCCTAAAGGAAAATCTTGGACGGCAACTTTAACCTTCCCGTCACTGTGGCCAAGTGTAGATGCACGCAAAGATAGTACATTCTGAACAGTTAAATCTAATCCAAGAAGGCCCAGTGGTGTTTCTAGGGTTCGTTTTCTTAAACACCATGACACTTACTCGCACTTTAGATCATACCGTTCCCGAAGTCTTCTGTTCGTGAGAACTGTTTTTCATTGCATGACCGCTTTCATTTACAGCAGCTTCTCATTCAGGATTTGCGGAAACGCTCTTACGAACCGCAATCGCGAACCAGAACGTGAACTTACAAGTTTGTTTACTTTTTGATGTGAAACGTCTTTCATTTCGGTCAGTCTAGACAGTCGCTTGCTAAAAACCGTATGCAACGCTATTTTCAGTAAAGACATGTAACGAAATCATGTCATGCTAATATCATTTACATGTTTATATCCTATTACGCAGACACTATGTCTTGGTTTGGCTGCGTAGAGGAAACACGCCATTACTCAATCATCTATTTGTCGCGTGCACAGATGGCACCGCTGTGGCGCCACGCGTTTACGCATTCGGAGCCAAATTTAGTCCCTCACTCGGTGTTCAGAAAGGCATAGCTGTGCAGTACGCTTGCAGATCCGAGAGGGAGTGGTCGCGTTTGCGAATGAGCGAAAGAGAGAGGGAAAGAAACAATGAAATACACAAGGTTATAACCAGGCTGACATCCGCTTTGCTGCCCTGCTCGAAAAAGCGGGGGTGGGGGGGTGGGGGGGGGGAGCTATGATTGAAGAAAAGAAATAACTTGTGCGGAATCAATCGACGATTATTGTCAATGCGAGCGAATAGCCGAACGCTCCTAGAAAGCTATTCTTTTATTAAAGGAATGATGCGTTGGATGGCGCGTATTAGAATTAGTAAGAGGGCACGGCACCTGGCCTGCGGACAGCATGGTTCACCCGCTTCTGCTGTTTGTGCAGGCACTGCCATGGTTCCTACATGAAACACCAGCCACGATAACGACGACCAGCGCTAGAACGACGCCGTTTTTGGTGTTTCACTCTGACCACGTGACAACGAACTTTTCATTCGTGGGATACGAACTGCATGGCGTGACGTCACCAGCAACAGACCTACTAAAGGAGCGACGCGACTACGCCCGGATCAGAGGGCACGGCAGCTGGCCTGCGGACAGCATGGCTCGCCCACTTCTGCTGTTTGTGCAGGTTCGTCCTTAGTGCCCTGATTGTTCCTACCGAAGTGACAACAAATTTTTGTTTATCCTGCCGTGCCCTCGCATGTTTTGTTGTATTGTTGTCGACTTGTCCATGATGTTGCTATTAGTGTCTGAATTTCTTTTTGTCGGACTGACTGAATTCGAATTTCTTGTCATGATACAGGAAAAGAACAAGAAAATTGGGCATCTTGAGGCTACAGTTCGGCACCAGGCTGAAAAATTGATCGAGTATGAAAACCGCAGCAGGCGTAACAACTTCTTGGTTTTTTGGAATCTCGGAGGAAAGCGGTGACTCAGAGGCGAACTTCAGGGCAGCTGTCATTTATGAACTGTTTCATGAAAAACTGGGGGTTCAAGATAAAACTATAGAAAGAATTCATATCATTGGCAACAAAAACCGTAAACGACCGACACCAGTTATTATGAAGTTTTATGATACCAGAGAAAAGGAGCAGGTACAGAATAACTGCAAAAGAACTTAAAAGAAGATCAGTTAATATAAACAATGATTATGCAAAGGAAACAGTAAATGGGCGACGGAAGTTGAGGGCGAGCGCTTCTGCCGAAATGGCGAAGGGCGCGAATGTATTTTCAATCGACGACAAGCTCAAGGTAAACGATAAGCTTTACACATGGGACCACGAAAACAACGCACGTCTGCTTCTAAACCACCAAGATGCGAAAAAGCACCGCGCACAAAAGACAGATGACACCCATGACGATTCTGGTCCCTCAGGCAGTCCCAGCGATTCTCCGTGCACTTCAGTCCTTTCACAGCTCCGAATCTTGTCGCTGAACGCACGCAGTATTGTAAATAGGGTAACTGAGTTTGAATACGTGTTGCTGACGGAGACGCCTCATGTGCTAGTGGTAAGCGAAACATGGCTGAACAGCAACGTACCTAATCACTGTATAGTGCCACCAAACTACCGAATGTTTAGATGGGATAGAGACACTGGAGGTGGAGGCGTTGCGATTATTGTTAAACACCCCATTGATGTTGTAATGATTGAATGCACCATACCTGAGACAGTGTCCCTGTTGTAATAATTGAATGTGCTATCCCTGATCCAAGTTAACGATGTAATAGTAACGCAAAAAGCAAATATTGCGAGTAACTGTATTAATTTCTACGAATCAGTTTTTTTCAGCGCCTAGCAGCAATTGCACAGACGCCTGTCTGCCGTCTTCCTTTTCATGTGGGATGGAAACTCTTGTCGTCACACAAGCAGGCGTGTTACCCAAGTGCTACTTTTAGATTCTAAGAAGGCTACCGGGCCGGATGGAATGCCAGCCCAATTTCTAAAGCGATACACGGAGTGGGCGTCATTTTTCTTCAATATAATCTTTGTTAAGTCATTGCTAACGCATTCGTTGCGACAAGACTGGCGTTGCGCAGTCATAAGTCCTGTTTTTTAAAGCGGTAAGAGATTGCTAATAAATAACTATCGCCCAGTTTCCCTGACCAGCGTCTGTTATAAAGTCTTAGAGCATATCATATATCTGCATATTATCGTTTTTCTTGAAAATAACGATTTTTTTTATCAGGGCCAACACGGTTTCTGAAAGGAACTGTCTACAGTAACCCAGCTCATAGAAACTATTCATGATTTTACTTCCGCTTTAGACGCCCAAGAGCAAATTGACGTCATCGGCGTAGACTTTGCGAAAGCCTTCGACAAAGTTTCACACAATAAACTGCTTCTCAACTTACATAAAGCAGGCATAAATGATACTATTCTAACATGGATTGAAGCCTACCTACACTATCGCAGGCAGGTCGCCGTGAGAACGGTTGCTTGTCCCCTCCGTTAGAAGTGTTTCCTGGTGTCTCCAGGGGTAGGTTTTGGCCCCGTTCCTGTTCTCGGTTTATATTAATGACATTACAGAGATTGTCCAGTTTCCTGTGGAATTGAAGCTTTTTGCTGACGATTGTTTAATTTATTCTACGGTAACACACATTGACGACCAAATCAGAATTAACCGGGTCCTTCATTCCCTTCACCTTTGGTGTGAAAAATGGGACATGGAAATCAATTACAACAAATCGACTTTTACACATCTTACCAACAAAATAAAGTTTGACGCCATTCTTTTATACCATTGCAAGTAACAAACTAATAAATGTAGATACATTCAAGTATTTAGGGCTCACAATTTCACATAATTTAGGCTGGCGTAAACACATCGACAACCTGTGCTCGACGGCTTCACAAAAACTGTATAAAAAAGCTGGAACATGCAACGAAGGATGCCAAATTAATTGCTTATAAAACACTGATACGTCTATCCTTAGAGTACCCTGGTGTTGTCTGGAGGCCCCACCAAAAGGTTTCAATGGACAAACTAGAAAGAATTCAGAGAATGGCTGCTCGTTTTATTGCTTCAAGAAAGCGAAGGACAGACTCGGTAACAACAATTCTGCGTTCGCGTTGGCTTGAGTTGCTGGAAACACGAAGGAAAAAAGCCAGACTTAAGATTACTTTTCAGATACTTCAAAGACTTTCGCAGATAAAAAAAGGGAAAATACGCCCAGTTCTCTGAAAATCGTAGCGAGAGAATAAACCACAGCAGAGCCGTAATGCCTTATAACACACGTGTTGATGTTTTTCGTTATTCCTTTTTCCTGGATGTAATTGAAATGTGCAATGCCTTACCTGATGTTATTGTAGATCAGATGTGCACAAATTTGAATGCTCGATTGATATTTTGTATTGTGGGTACCTAACCTGATGCTATCAAATGTCAAATTTGCTTGTGTTCTACAATTTTCCCTCCCTGTGACAACCGTCAAGCGAAGGTTAACAGTATGAATATAAAAAAAGAATGAGGATATTTAGGCAACGCTCGTTGTGTCATTACCTGATTCAGTGGAAAACAGTGCCGTTAATCGGCCCATCTCATCAGGGCGCGTCCATTTTTTTCACGACCTGCGTTTCTCTCACTCTATTTCGCGTTTGCACACTCACATTAACTACTACATAACCTCCTGGGGTAACACGTACAATACTCACCTAAAGCCGATACAACCCATCCAAAACCAGGCAATTAGAATAATCACGTCGAATCCACACACCGGCAATGCTAAACAGTTACTACAAGCAAATAACATTCTAGACGTTGCAGCCCTTGTCAAGTACAACCTTGTCACGTTTCTTTTCAAAGTAATAAATGACAAAATCTCATTATCGCTAATTCCTATATCATCTCCAACAAACACTAACTGGTATTGCGCTGCTTAATACCTTCATTCTGCCAAAAGTGCGCACTAATTATGGGAAACAGACAGTTCACTTTGCAGCCATATCATCATAAAATAGATTAAAATTTGTCATAAAACTCCTGAAACCCCATCGATCCTGTGATGAACTAAAAAATTTTCTGTTATGTGATATGTAAGTGGCACTATGCATTGTATAATCCGATTTTGGTTTTAGACCTGCCATTCTTGTGTACTCCAACATGCAATTATATTTTTATTTAATTTCTTTCTGTTTCTTCCCCTTTTAATTTAGTTTTACCTAGTTTCGAAATATAGCCTACAGCCGTTATATTGTCTATTAATTACTTCAGTTACTTAGATTTGTAACTCAGTATTTCTCATTACTGCAATTGTACCAATTCAGCTGCTGTTGCTTGCCAAACCATGAACAGGAGGTCCCAATTCAGTTTTAACTATGGGACCTCCTTCTATATAACACTATCTGTATATTATTTTTATATAATAATACAAGATGATTGATTGATTGATTGATTGATTGATTGATTGATTGATTGATTGATTGATTGATTGATTGATTGATTGATTGATTGATTGATTGATTGATTGATTGATTGATTGATTGAGCTGTACCGATTGTAATGGTGGCCTTAACATAAAAGTCCATTCGTCATTTGTGTTGTCTCCAGCAGCGTGGAAGGCGACTGCCATCCATATCCTCTTCGGCGCAATCCCTTCTCGTTCGTCGTCGCTTTCTACCACAACTGGCTCCGATGCCGCTCATCATGCCAGCGTTGCCATGCTGCCCCTCGCCCTCGTGACACTGCTCTCGCGTTCGTCGTCGTCTTCTTGCACAGCTGGCTCCAATGTCGCTAACATGCCAAAAAAGGCAAAGTTAAAGATAGGGGGATAGGGACAAACTTTATCTCTCCAGCGGTTATTGCTATTGATGCCCGGGGCTAGGCTGCTAGGGGTCCATCGCCAGAGGAAAATCTTTCGAAATCCTCGGCAACGGCACTGGCCCTCTGGACGGCTCACTCCTGGTTTCGAGTGCCTCGCTCACGAGGGCGGCTTGCCATCTTTGAGCGAGGCGACCCGCTTCAGAGTGTCATGTTGTTGTCTTCCCCCTTCCGCCTGGTCCTTCTTTCTCATGGCGTTGGCATTACCAAAGCACATGGGCCATATCGGCCCGTTCGTGTTGGTACCACTGGCAGCCGGATGACGAGTGCAGCGCGGGCCACAGGCGGTGCAAGTGGTAGGGGTTGGTGAAAGTGCCCGTCTGCAACCGTCCCAGGTCGACCACCTGCGACCTGTCCAGACCCCCGTGGGGTTGTGGATAATTCCTTCATTCCTTCCTGTAGTGACCAAGCACCTCTCGATAAGTTGCCGGAAACTCCTCGACAACGCGGTCGGCGTCCCCGTGATCCCCAGCTCCGTCCGCCGCGTTTTGGGTTGTGTTGGTAACGACAGCGGCGGCGCCGGACCGGGTGGCCGTCGCCGTCGCCGTCACTCGTCCGCTGGGGTTCCGCACAACAACGGCAGCGGCTGCCCTTTGGGTGACTGCGTTGCGGCGGGTAAGCTGCCTCGGGACGAGGTGGGCGCGCTCGTTGTGGTTGGGCGGGGTGTGGGTGTGTCTTCAGCTATTAGATGTTGTCGTTGTCGTCGCGGCTGTTGTTGTCGTTAGTGCCACGCTCCCCGACATGCGCGGGAATGACTTGAGGGACTTGTTCGTAATCGTGCCGGACCCGAATTCCCCAGCCTTGGCGTTGAGCATGCGCGCCACATCGGCGGACACCCAACCTTTGGCGTAGTTCTGAATCGCTGATTTGGAGTCGCTAATGATCAGGCAATCCTCCGCACCTCCGTGGAGTACCGCGATGGCTATAGCCATCGCCTCCGCTGCATCGCCGACGGCAGCCTCGCTGATGCCATGACTCGGATCCTTCCCTTCGTATCTACGACTGCCATAGAGAAGGCGGGCGCCGCCGCTGTCGGCCGGCCGTGTCGACGTTGCCGCTGTTGCTGCTGCCGTTTTTCTCGTAGTAGTAGTAGTGATGGTAACTTGTAACTGGTAGTGATGGTAGTAGTGGTATCGGTGTTGGCAATTCCGGTTTGTCTCGCACATTCCGTTGTAGCGGCGGTGGTGGTTGGCGTCCCTCGTCGCCATCACAGTCACCGGCTGGCCGCGGGTACCTCGCTGCATCGACGAAGAGGACGCCTTCTCGTCTTCCGTGCTTCTCGGGAATTGCTATAGCCCTGCGTTAACGTCTTCGCACGTCATGCACCGGGCGCATGTTCTTCGGCATGTTTTCCGTCAGTATGACGTCCCTGACTTCCGGTAGCAGTGTTTCCTTCATCCCCCGCGCCTCGTGATATCGAATCCCGAGCAGGTCTAGGATTCGTCTTCCCGTTCAGCTGCTCGACAGCCTCTCCAGGTGCGCGATTCTCTGCGCCTCGCCGATCTCCTCGAGCGTGCTGTGTGCGCCCAACTGGAAGAGTCTGTGGGTTGGCGTATACTGGCGTACTCCCAGGGCGATCTTGAACGCAATGCGGATCGACACGTTCAGCTTGTCGGTTTCGCTCCTGTTCCAGTCGTCGTACGAGGCGACGTACGCTATGTGGCTCAGCGCGTACGCCTGTCTCAGCCTCGTAACGTTGTGTTCCTTCATCCCTTTCCTCTTGTTCGCGACGCGCCGCACGAGATGTCTGGCGGCGGTCACTTTCTTCTGCAGTTGGGCAACCAGGTCACGGTTGGTACCGTTCTTTTCCAGCCACAGGCCAAGCACTCGAAACTTAGACACCGTCTGTATTCGGGTCCCCTCCCTCGTTGTGACGCGGATGAGCGAACGACGGGCGTCAAGGAAGCCCTACAGGAGGGGTTCTTTCTTACGCGGTCTGTGGAGCAGTATCTCCGACTTGCCGGCTGAGCAGACGGATCCCGTGTCTTCAAGGTGCCGCTCCACCTCCCGGACGGCCCACTGCAGCCGGTCTTGCATTTCGCCGACGCTCGTGCTCTCCATAGTCCTCACCATCACGTCATCTGCGTAGATCGCCTGATTGATGTCCTCTATCGCGTCAAGGCGCTCCGACAGGCCGATCATCACGAGCTTGAAAAACATGGGGGAGAGTACGGAGCTCTGCGGCGTTTCCGCACCACCCATTCGGACCGTTCGCGGCGGGGCCCCATCGATCTTGACCGTCGCCTCGCGCACATTCAGGAAGCTGCTGACATATCGGTTGAACCTCGCCCCGAGATCGAGTCGGCTGATCTTGGCCAGTATGGTCATGTGCTTCACAGTGTCGAAGGCGCTCTCGAGGTCTAGCCCGAGCAGGGCGCGCACGTACGTGCTCGGAGCGTATCTGTAGCATAGCGTCCTGTATCTGTAGCGTAGCGTCCTGCGTGGGAAGTCCCTTCCGGAAACCGATGATGTAGGTGCCGAAGGCGTCCTGCTTCTCGAGGAGCGTCGTCACCCTATTGAGGCAGGCATGCTCCATCACTTTCGCGACGCAGGACGTCTAGCGGTTTGCCCGACTTTGGTATGAGTATAACGTCCGCGGACTTCCACTCTTGCTTAAATCGGCCCTCCTTCCAGCACGCGTTCATGTACTCGCAGAGCTTCTCGATGGCGTCGTCGTTCAGGTTCCTCAGCATGTTATGGGTGATCCTGTCAGGATCGGGCGCCCATATGGTGTTGAATAGCTGGAGGACCGATCTAATTTCCTGCAAGGAAAAGCCCTCGTCCAGCTCCTCGTTGGGAGCCCCGCGGTATCCTGGGTGACTCTCCCCTTCCTGTCGAGCGAGGTGCGTCTGCACGATCTCTTCCGCGAAGGGCCCCGGGTCGTCCTTGTACTTGTGTCGCAGCTTGGCCATCTCTGTACGGGTCACCGTTCTGGAGCTTGCCGGGTCAAGCAGGTGCCTGAGAATCTTTCTTCCAGGTGCGCCTCGCACTCACATTCCCATTCATCCTGTCACACAGTTCCTGCCATTCTTGCTCGCACAGGCGGGCACAATGCGTCTCGATCTCCCGGTTGATTACGGCAATCGTTTTGCGTATCTTCCTGTTGAGTTTCTGCTTACTCGCTCCCCATTACATCGATTTCTTGGCCGCAAAGAGATGTGCCAGCCGGTTGTCCACTATGGACGGCTGGGGAGCGCCGTCGACCCCGGCTCCGCGGGATCTGTCTCCTCTTTCTCTGGGGGGTTCTTGTCGCCAGTCCGTCCATTCGATCTCATCGGTGAATTTCTCTATTTCCGCGAGTAGTTCCCTGCCCCATTCGCTGTTGTCTTCGATCGGGCCCTCCTTCTTGTCTCGTTCTCCATTTTCCCGGAATCTGTCCCAGTCCACGATTCGGGCCTTTCGGCAGACGTCCTCGTCGCTTTCATCCTCTCCTACGGTCGCGCACAGGATCCTGAGGTCACTCCCCAGGTCCTCGAAGGAGTTCGACCATGTGAACACGACCGCGCCCGACTAGACGGAGAGGTCGGAGGATGTGTAGCAGCACACACCCTGTCCGATCCTGGTGTGCAACGCCAGTTCGTTGAGTACAGTCAAGCCGAGCTCGTCCATCAGACCGGTTAGCCTTTGCCCTTTCGGTGAGTCAGCTCCATATCCCTATTGCTTGCGCGGCGCGTTGAAGTCTCCACATATCAGCAAGGGAATGGAGGCGTCCTTGGCCATCGCTTCGCGAAAGAGGGCGTCGAAAGTGTGAGTGCGTTATCTTTGCCGAAGGGAAGCTATATACCTTGAGCACGAAGAGGCCGGTCTTCCTTCTTCCACTCCTCGGCACGACTTCGATCAGGACGTGGTCAATGTCAGACTCTTCGTGGAGCACGAGTGCCTGTTCGATGAAGGCCGTCCCGCGCTTAACCAAGGTGCACACCCTGAGGTCCCTCCCCATGCATTCGTAGGGGGGACGGCACGTCTCATAGCCCAGGAGCTGGGCCCAGTCGAAAGGTTCTTGCAAGGCAAGCACGACAGGAAGTTTGTTATTCGAAAGCGTTTTCATGCATTGCACCATCGTTGCTTCTTTCTTTTGAAGCGCCTGCAGTTCGAATGCCTTACTATGCATCTGTTGTCGGACTTGCAGGACACAGCCATGATTGTTATGCAGAGGCGTTGGGGGGACACAACTCTCGGTGCGTACCTCCAGCCCTAGTGCGGTTGGTGTTGGGGTTCTTGCAGCTGGTGAGGATGGCCGGTACGTTTACCGCTTGTGATGACGGTACCCCGGCTCTTCCGGGCAGGAGGTAGTGATGTTGCTGTTGCTGCAGCTGCATCGTCCCGCATTCCAGACCTTCGATTCGCTTATTCATGGTCGGGAGTTGGGTGTTAACCGCTCGCGATGGTGGATTCGCTCATCTTTGTCGATGGTGGATTCGCTCATCTTTGATGGTGGATTCGCTCATCTAGGTTCCTCAATTTGTTCACCATCTCTTCGATCGCGTCTATCTTTCTGCCTCCTGATCTGGGTCTCTTCGGTGCTTGTGCGTAGTCCACAGCGTCTTCCGTAGATGGCGCATCGCTTGTGCCCTTGCGCTTGGAGCACGCTGTCGCCGGCGGTTCTTCTTCGCCGTAACACATGTCCGTCTGCCCTACTTCGCCTCCTGTCGCGTTCGCATCGCCTCGCTCGGCGGCCTCGCGGGAGGTGGAGGAGAATATCCTCTCATGAGAGGATCCTCTCATGCCCTTCAAGATTTCGTTCAGCGTCTGCTGTAGCTCGTCGATTTCCCTCGCTCATTGTTCGTTCTGCTTTCTCGCCCTGCTCAGCTCTTCTCAATGTTCCTTAATCTCTCGCTCCGTTTTCTCCATCCTCGCAGCCAGGAGGGAATCGGGGGCTCCCCACGTGCTGCAATAGAGGGGGAAGCTCTCTACAGAGTCTCCATTTCTTCCCACGACTACGTCGGACCAGGTGACCTTCCGCGGCCGTGTCTGTAACTCGCCACGTGTGGACCGCACGCCGTCTGGCATGGGGCGGTTCCGGCTCCAATATCGGCTTCCACTTCTGTTCTTACATCTGTTACGACTTCGACTACGTTTTCTTATCGGCGAGATGGATCCGGATCTCGAGCGACTTTGGCCTTTTCCCTCCTCCATACTGTACCCCGATGGTGGTGGGGTCCGCTGGGTCCGCTGATGGGGTCCGCTGATGGGTCTTTCCTTCTTCCAATGTGTGTTCCCTTTCTTCTCTGCTTCTCGCCCACCAGCTCTTCTCCTTCACTATGTGCGGCAACTTGTATTTTGCCTTGCACATTCGGTCAGCCGTGGGGTGCGCCTCGCCGTAGATCTGGCACTTGGGCGTGTACTCGTGTTCGATGCTTGGGTTCTTCAATCCGCAAGTCGGGCATAGTTTGATCTCCAGTCTTGGGCACACGTCAGGTGGGAGGCCGAGCCTGCCGCACTCCTTGCAAAAGTAAATCTGTTTCCGATACAACGATGCTCTTATCATGATGCTATTGAAGTAAGCCCATGTGGGGACTCTGTTTCCCTCGTACAGCAATATAACGGTGGTAGTACTGCCAAGCCGCTTGGCGTGTGTTTTGTTGGCGTATGGTTTTTCGAGTTCACCAGCGCATGCATGAGCTGCTCTTGCGTATACTTCAGGGGAATGTTGCGGATAATCCGTTTTACCATTTGCTCAGCCGCCGAAACGTACGCGTTGGTATCGTGCCTCTTTCCGCTGGTCGTCAAAACCTTGATCCTAGCGATTTTTGTCGCAGTTGTCTCGTCCGGTGTGCTTATCACCAGGATGTTTTGCATGGGATTGGGACAGATCGTGATCATCTCGTGGTCGCCCACTACCGCTTCTTTGCGTATCGCCTCGTCCAGACTCGTTCCGCACGTGTCCCTTCTATTGAGCCCGTCTTTCGGTCGAACAATTACCTTGATATCCTCCCTGGGTAGTCTGGGCATCTTACTTGCTCGAAGAGCTTTGCTCACTATGCTGAGGCCGCCTCGGCGCATCGGGCTTCGCGAGCGGGTGTCGTCCTTTCCCGCCATCTCGTTAGCGTTCGCGCGGTGCCCTCTTCTGTGGTGGTGGTAACAACTTTATTGAGACTCTGCTCAGTTATGATCTGGCAGGCCCGAGTCCTAGAATGGCCCCTCACGAGGAGCGACCCTTTCGGCCCAGGCAACGAGGGCTTTTTGTAATTTTTCATCCGGCGTTCTGAGCAGCTCTTCCCACGTCTGTTGTGAGGGAGCTGGCAGGAGCGACCTGGGAGGGGGTAAGCCCTCGCACCCCCAAAGAATGTGATTTTGGGTAGCCAATGTTTGATTTGTGCAGTTTTGACATATTGGGTTCCATTGCCCGTTGGTAATTATGGCTAGCCAATGTGGGCTGGGGAACGATTTAGTTTGGATTCGACGCAGGATCGAGGCTTGCGCTCGCGTGAGGCTTGCGTTTGGAGGCGGGTAGATTCGCCTTTTTTGCTTGTAATAGTTTGTTATTTCGTGGCATGTCGTCGGTGCCTCATCCATGGGATCCGAGTCTGAGGGGCACATCTCCCGGTTGATTAGACCTCGGGCTACCCAGTGCGCCTCCTCATTCCCTTGATTCCCCGAATGGGCAGGGACCCATACGAGTTCATCAGTGTTTTCATTATTAAAGTCCCGTAGGACTCGCGCTGGACAGACTCCTGTGCTACCTCTCGAAAAGTTGACTGTTGCCCTTTTGGAGTCGCTTATGATCCTGAAGGGCAACTATGTCAGGTTTGGTTTGGTGATTTTGAAGCGTGTATTCCAGAGACCTACGTTTTCTGCGGAAGCCCCTGCAATTCCACTGCCAGATTACGATTGGTGCTTTGGCCATCACGTTTGTTTTTGCGGTTCCATGCACGGTGAAACCATGCTAGGTGTTTTTGTGAGCACTCCGGAAGCGCGTTGAGCCACAGAATCGCGTATCATGTTTGGTTCTGGCGTTGGTGCAGGCGGAGTTACCACCTGAGGCTGAAGGTAAGGTTGCGGTTGGGATTGGGGTTGTGCCGCAGTTAATCCAATGTGGGACATAACTGCAGTCATGGCGGAGCTAAGAGCGGGAACGCTCTCTACCAGCTGTTTGTTTTGGGCGGCTTGCTGAGCAACCATACTCTCGATCACGCGTTCCAGTTTTGAAATTCGGGGGTCCGGCGCGGCGACACTCTCGACGGGTACTGCGGCGGGGCCTTCCGCCTTCCGTTTAGTGCGGCGCGCACCATCTATCTACCTCCATGTCGTTTTCTGCATCCGCTCCACGCTTAACACAAGCCACGATCTGGCTCGCGTTTTTTTGTGCTGGGGGCATTACTAGGAGTATGTCCGTTTTCTAATTGTCGAATTTTGTTATTAGCTGCAGCTAATTGTTGTTGGAGTAATTTCATTTGCTCCGCCAGCTCCCTTACCTGCAGGTTTTGGGGCAGCTTCTTCCGGGGCTTCGGCTGAGGCTTGACTGTTCCCCAGGCGACTTGTGTGCTCTTGGAGCTCGAGCGGTCTCCAGGTGGCCGGGACGCCGACCGGTGCCTCACGCTAGCGCTCCGGCCGCGAATAGGTGGAAAGGACTCGGTTCGGCTCTGGCCGCTCACCTGACCCCGCTCCTGTGGTCTGGACGTTCTCGCCGACGCCTTCTTGCCGTTTTCGTCTCCTCCACATGGCGACGGCGTGGTGTTAGCATTGGCTGGCTTGGCGGGCTGCTTTTTTCGGATAATCCGATATTTGCAACTCCTGCTGCCGGTCGGGTGGCCTCCACCGCATACTACGCAAGAGGGACAGCAGGTTGGCTTTTCTCTGTTGGGTGGCGAAGGGTGTTCTTAGCCGCACCGCCGGCATCTAGGATCTCTCGGTCGGGGTTGAGGGCACACGTCTGCTCGGTGCCCCAGCTTCCAACAGTTGAAGCAGGCTTCCGGCCGTTCTCGGAACGGGAAGACTTCAAACGTGAAAGCCAGGTAACGTACGAATTTCGAGAGCTTGACTCCGGCGAAGGTGATCACGAAGTGGCGAGTCGTGCCCATTCTCCGCGCGTTCACAATTGTCAGGTCAGTATTTCTGTTGCGAAGGTCGGCGTAGATGGTTTGGTCCGTTTCATAGCTGTATGCCCTGTACACCACCCCTCGCACCGAGTTGTCGGGCGCCGGAATGTACATTGTCACAGGCGTATCAAGCTTATGCTGAGCGTGCTGTAGCTTTGTGATATTGTAGTAGGCCTCGGCACGCTGCCGGTCTGGGGTACTGACCGTGATCGTGTTGTTGGTGGGGTGGATCCTCACCTGGTCAATAGGGAGGGCTTGGCGAACGTCGAGGTTGGCGGCGGCGCATATCGCGTCCGCCAGAACAGCTGGCCCAACCTCGGTCAGGTTGACGGCACCTTTCGGTCGAACGACCACCTTGTAATCGTCCACTGGTAAGCGTGGCATGGGTCGGCGGCGCACGATCGGAGGCGGGCGGGCCCGTCGTCGCGGTGTCGGTGTTGGCTCACCCTTCGGCGAGGCTTCTCCGTTGGCGGGCCTCGATGCGGCTCCGGTCCGGCGTCGATATCTCTGCTGCATGTCCAGGGCCGTCTTCCACGTCCCGTCGGACAGCTCGGCTGGGTCAATGTCTTCGCCTTCAACGGCGTACTCCATGGCTGGGCTCGGGCGAGGCTCGGCGAGGCAGGCAAACGCCGCACATCGCGGCCGCGGCGGAGTCGAGACGCCGTTGCCCGTAGGCAAGCGCGGGGCCCCGGCTTGGTCAGGATAAAAGGGCTAACTGCCAAGCAACTGTTACTTGCAGGGGTCTTCCGCTGGTAAAATCGGGTGCCGGATGAGATAGGGAAGATCCATAGCAACTTTCGTGGTCATAGGTAGCCGGGTTGCGGTGAAATTGTCGAAAATACGCGGACGGGCGAGATGTGTTCCGCAAGAGAAGCACTTCGTCTTCTTCCCCCTCTTCTGTGTGTAACTTCGATCCAACCGTCCGCAACGCCTTCAGCGTCTACTGCCACGGAAACGCGTTTTGCGTCGTTGGGTCCGTCGTTGGTCCCTGGTCCGGGGTTTCCCCAGTTTCTGCCTCGTCTATCTCCATCGTGGTTCTATTTCGTTCAATCCTCGAGTCCAACGAAGGATGCGCCAGGCCCAACCGCCGTTAGGCTTGGCCGCGCTCACACGAGACTCTGCGCGTTTTTACGGCACTTAAATCGCACAAGTTCACGCTCACCCAAAACATTGGTATCCTTGGGTTCGCGATGACTTGCTCTTTTCGATTATATGTCGCTTTCTTGTTTAAGATTCCAAAAACATGCAGAAAGAGTCATAAATCAACGAAGCCGTTGCGAGAAGCGTCCGGTACCACTGGCGACTTCTTCCCCCAAAGTTAATGAAGACAGAGTTAATTCTAGTACACGAACCAGCGACCTCCAGTGGTAGTCGAACCCTCGGGCTTATGTGGAAGCCGGTCCTACGACATTTGCCATTAAGGCAAAGTTAATTAAGCCACCGGTTCTCAGTGTAGAGTTAAGGTACTCGAATCCACGAACGATGGAAACCGCACCCTCGACCTTTGGTGGAAGTCGAACCCAGGAACTTTGGTGTTAATTAGGACGAAGTCAATTAAGGCAGTTAACGTAGCGTCAGTTAAGGCACTTATTGTTTTCTCCCACGATCTTTGGTGGAAGAAAAAAATAAGCAGCAACAACGCATTCGAATGAGAATATCAATTTAATGAATGTGTCTTGATAACGCAGGCTTTCGCCTTCACCCTCTGGCGTATGCTAAAGTGAGTGTCAATATTTTTAATAGCCCCCATTGAACACTGAATAGTCCGAATACAATACAGTACGTGTAACTTTAATCAGAGAACATTAAATTTTGAATTATGTGCCTCCAGTGCAAAAGGCTGCTGCACGGTACAGCATTGTTGTCGCCGCATTGGCGTGCGTTTTGTCGTCGCCTGAGAGAGATTCGGTGCACTGCTCCACCACACCGGTGAAAAGGAATCTGGCATGTATTTCAAGAAGCTCGAACCAACTAACATTTAAAGTGCTAATGAGACCAAGATACTTCTTTGGTCAAACTTCAAATAAGATCACATGATCGTGTAGGCAACCAAGGCTGAAATAACAAAGCGTTTGGTTATTCGCAAGTGTTCCCTGCGTTGACAGGTAGCGTTCGCTAATATTACGTCCAACATTGGGATTGGTTGAGATATCTTACGAACGAATTGAGCGCAAGAGCAAATGCTAGCCAATCTTTATGTTGAACACATCACCAAAAAGCACTGGCCAATGGCAAAGAGCCGTTACAAACCGAAACCTTTGCGAATTCAGCCCTTGAAATGTTAAAGCCCTCTTTATTGCATGACACTTTTTAAGCAACACAAAAGTATTGAAGCGAGCTAGACTATTTAATGTGAATCCATGCTGAAAGAAACTGCTCACGAAAAAATCTGATAAATACGTTCAACGATATCAACGAGATATTGCAGAGCGCAGTCATAAAACGCTTTTATTCAGAACGTGCTCGTGCTATCTTCATAACGCAAAGGTGCTGATCAGAGTCAGAAATGCACTCGTCCTGGCTTAAAATGCATATACGTTTCCCGGCAGTGTAAGCCACACTGCAATTGTTAGTGATTGTTCAATGCTATAGAGCAATAGAAGCTACTGTTCAAGCTTTAAGAATAGCATAAATGTGTGTATGGCTATTAAACAAGGTCCCCCACAAAAGGCCACTATTGTCTTCGCACAAGGGGAATGTCTTACCAGCTGCAACCAAGAATGGTTCAGGTTATATAGTGACATGTAAACAGCCGTCATGCCCAAACGAAAGCCACAGGACGTTTATAAATCTGCTGAAACTGACGCCAAGACTTACGAATGTGCAGTTCTCTCGACAGAAGTGAACGTAAGGCAACGCCGCATACTTGAATACCACATAATAGAGCAGTTCGCGAACAGTGCTGGTGTGGAAAGATTCGGCACTGAAGAGCAGCCCACTGAACACGTTTCAATCCACAGAAATCTGTACAAAAAGCAACAAAGAGTCTGTGACACACCTATTAAACGATTCCTACTGACAGCACTAATATCACTAATACTATTTATGTTCACCAACTACGCTAAAACAAGAGCCATTGTTTTTTAAGACTGCTGGGCGAGAAAATAATTTACGCAGATGGCCTCACGAAGCAGAAAAAGAAAAGAAAAAGAAATCGCGATCCGACACGCTTGTTCCATAGCACGATAAAACAGCTTGACAAATTAAACACGAAGAAAATGTTTCGCGAGCCATGAAGGCATCTAGACCCAAATAAGGCACTGCGAAAGGGACATTGAGATCAGTGTTCGTGCGCGGTATTCTCGAACTGTGCCGTGGCACATCAATAAACATGATTCGCGTTGCTGCCTCGTTGTTGTCTCGTAGTTCCAGAGGTGCTAGAGGACACACAGCACGTCACTCATAGCCGCGCTTTCTCGCAGGCGTCCACTGTTTTCCGCAATGGCGTCCCCGCACAGTCGAAAGCCTTGAAGAACTCGTCGAAGTTCCGCATCAGCATCGACGCTCTCACTCCGCTCCCATAGGAACCCCTCGGGGGACAAATGTGGTGCACAAAGAAGACTATGAAAAAGACCTGGCTGGCCGACAAGTTGTGGTAGCCGAATACCGGGGCCCGGTCGTGCCAGCTGGGTGTGGCAAAGGCGCGGACCGCGGCTGACAGCGACAAAATTGGGTACTTCAGTTCAGTGTGCGTAATTCTTCCACCTTGTCGTCGAAGGCAGCGCAGGTGCGCTAGGAGCCCTTCCCAGCTATCGGTGTCCCGTTCTGCGTAGAGGAAAATTTTGTCCCATAGGGCGTCGGCAAGCATGACGCCCAGCACGGCCGCGTTGATGACATCTGCGCCATCGGCAATGCTGCGGTTTCCTCTGGCGGTCTCCTTGCCGAAACTGAGAAGCGCGTACACGCTTGCCGCGACGGCGATCTGGTTGCCGAATCTCACGAGGAATGTGTGAGACAAGTCGACGCGCAGTCTGTACAACCCAGAGAGGCCCCGCAGAGCGTTGCTGTTGCGTATCTGAAATAAGAATGCGCCGTTTTAGTTGCACGTAGACAGCCAACTTGATCCGCAAAACCGAGAAAACAATATAAGTATTCCGCGTGCTATACGAATGAATTGCTTACAGCTGAGTGCCTGTAAACATGCCTCGAAATCATTGAATCGCGAACAGCCAGATTTTCCGTCCTGGTTAGAGTTACTGTATGATATACAGGCACACAATTTTTCATTCTCAGTGGCTCCACTAAGCAGTCTGCAATACAGCCAGACAAGCCACAGGAGGACAACTGCCTACCACCCGCAGACGAATGGTCTCACGGAGCGCCTGAACAAGACCCTCGCCGACATGCTAGCAATGTACGTCGATGTCGAACACAAGACCTGGGATGCCGTCCTGCCGTACGTAACATTCGCTTACAACACGGCGGTGCAAGAAACAACACAGATCACGCCGTTTAAGCTGGTTTACGGCAGGAACCCGACGACGACGCTCGGCGCCATGCTGCCGCACGTCACTGACGAGGAGAATCTAGACGTCGCTACCTATCTCCAGCGCGCCGAAGAAGCCCGACAGCTCGCCCGCCTACGGATCAAGAACCAGCAGCGTACCGACAGCCGACACTACAACCTCCGACGACGCTTCGTCGAGTACCAACCCGGCGACCGTGTTTGGGTATGGACCCCGATACGCCGACGAGGACTGAGTGAGAAACTATTGCGACGCTATTTCGGACCCTACAAGGTCATCCGACGTATTGGCGCACTAGACTATGAGGTCGTGCCAGACGGCGTTTCGCATTCACAGCGGCGCCGCGCACGATCTGAAGTGGTCCACGTGGTGCGCCTTAAACCCTTTTACGGACGCTGACGAAGTTCCTTATTTTGATGTTTTCGTTGCTACGAGTGCTTTTCTTTATTACTTTCGTTTGTTTGCAGCATCGGGTCGATGCTTTTTAAGAGGGGGGTATTGACATGTGTATTTATATTTATCGGGCGACCACGTTTCGCCGCCTAACAAATCTTATCGCACAGCGCGGGACGCGCCTGCATGTATCCGAAGTTTCTGGAAAGTTATCGACGCTTCTATCCGCTGTCTGTTGTCGCCGAAGCTTGTGTTATCTGATTTCATCGCCTGACGCGAATGGTGTAGAACTTTGTGGAGGGCACGCGGGTCCCAGCGATTAATCTGGAACATTCGGCGATTGATGTATAAAAGGCGACGCGCTTGACCCGCTGATGAGATTTTCGACGATCGCCGACAGTGTTCGCCGCTATCGTTGTGCTATAAGTGTAGCCTGTTTTTGTGGGCACAGGTTCGCCCAATAAAAGTTAGTTTTGTTCTTCACAGTATTGCTACTGTGTTCTTGAACGTCACCACCACGTGACAATATAAGTGTTTCACGTGCTATACCTATGAATTGCTTACAGCCTAGCGCGTGTAAACATGCCTCGAAATCATTCAATCGCGAAGAGCCAGTTTTCCGTCCTGCAGGTTACGATTAGTGTGTGATATACAGACGCTCTATTTTTCATTCTCAGTGGCTCCACTAAGCAGGCATCAAAAATAGTGATATGGCTGGTGTTTAAGCAGAACGTCCGCTCCTACTCTCTGGTTGGTTCGATATCTATCCGGGACATCTCGGGGCGATTCAGACGCGACCGACAATATACGGTCAGACAACAACGGCTTCTTGTGTGAAGGAATGGAGAACAGAATCATGACCACTGGTTGCAGGCCATGAGGGTACACCACAGAGTCACTGCAAAAGATGGCAATATCACTCCGAGTACGTGGGGCACGGCACTGCGTGGAAGCGGGGTGCCACTGAAGGAAGACCTGCGGCTTACGATGTCCACTAACCATTTGTGGTCGGTCTACGCTTACAATAATTATACTCAATTAACTTCTCACTCTCGCATTACTCAACATGCTCGCAAAAGCTCAAGCCAAGCTAATTAACCCTCATAGGAGATGATGCACTACGTCACTGTTTACGACCCACCTGGCGGCACTGACCTTACAATCATTGACAAGTGCAGAACTGAAACATCCGATTAAAGGCAATAGAACGTACTAGGCAATTTCTTTTAATAATCAAGGAACAGCGACGAAATAGCTGCGACAAATAACTAGCAGTAGCAAACTCCACTGAGTGTAGCACCAGTGCCATGCACCTTTTCGCACGACCTATCCAATCTAAGTCATGATTTGGTAGGCCCCTGGATAACAGTTTTCATTATCCTTACTGTGTCATGGTGACAGACACTTCGAATATACTATTCTACAAATATATATTCCTTCTGAGTACGTTTATAGGTACGCACAGTTAATAAATTTTGTACCTACTTGTACACCTACTTGTGCACCTACTTGTTGTCATTCTGTTGCTGTGCCACCTTTGTGCATAAATATTATACCCCTGTCAAGCCAGCAACTTAAGTGCACTTACGGGGAGTGCACTTCGAACCCTTGAGTGACACATTAGGCTACGTGGTGCTAAACGGGAAGACAAAGCGCACTCGCAGTAAGAAGATAATGTGGACTGACTAAAAGCCCGTTTTTGAAGATGTAGATTGAAAAGAACTTCCTAAAGTGATCGTTTTACGTTGTATTATAAATTTAAAAAAAAACTTAATCTATATTGTTTTTCAACAAGAAAAGGCCAATTTTTTTTTTTTTTTTTTTTTTATTGTAAGAACATTGCAAGTCAACGCTGGCCAAGAGGAATGCCAAGCCAATCTATCACATGTCGGCGTGGGACGAGGCGACATTTTATCCCGCTAGAACCGAATATGAGCGGTCACCCAAAGCGGTGGAAACACGGCGAGTTTGCGAATTATCAGAAGCGACGACACCACGAACGCCGCGCACACGTCTCAAAACACAACCAGCGTGGTCAGCACGTGTTCGCACCTAAACATCAACACGAACTGAATAAGAATGACGACGATGCAGTGCCGAATAACGCACGCGCCGCTAGTTGCGTACACAATAAATTTATTTCTCTATTGTGCTCTTTCGCTTCTCGCAAAACACAAATTTTGTTGAAAGCTGTCTAACAGCTCAAATTAACTTCTGTGTCCTTTCTTTATGCTTTACATCTTGTAACACTAGAACCGCTGACGGCGAGGCTGCGCACTCAGCCAGCAAAGTGCGTTCCGTGAACCCACTTTGACCGCAGTGCGCTCTTCTGCGAGTGAAACTCCACTTGCTGACGTTTAGACTTGGAAAAAGTGCACTTAAACCGAGTGAACGCTCTCCATGAGTGCACTTAACTTGCCCATTTGAAAGGGGTTATTTGTTTGACTGCGATCAGCAAAGTGGGCACCTACATGGCTTTGTGCGGATGTCATGGCGGACATGCTAAACAAGAACTACGTCCAGCTCGTTTCCGCTTTATACGTAGGCTCGAAGTGGGCAGACTAAGCAAGGTATTTCTCTCACTTGTGTACGATGAAAACTACCTCGATGTTCAAATCGCCAGCGATAATGAATCGTTATTGGGTCACTTCAAAAGTGTCGCATTATTTGTGATGATTCAGGCACGCGGACGAAGGTGGCGCGAGCGTGAAGGAGCTCAATATTGCAATATTGTAAATCTCGTAGAACATGCAAGTGGATAATATTCAGAACGTTGGCTCTTCTGCACAATTTATTGCGCTCATAAACGACATTCGTATATTTTGTTCACTTAAAAGTTGTCTTTAACTTTGTTCTTAATTATAAAAGAAAGCGTTTCACATTTGTTGGTGTTACCTATAATGCGATATGTTAAAACTATCTGCTGAACAAGATGATGTTATAACGCAACTTCTTTAGCTGCCAATGCCTTGGTCTTCCATAGCGGTTAACACATTTATGTGAGTTGGTGCTACATTGGAAGTACGTACAGCGCGAGATGATCAAAAGAGAGCAAGGAACGATTCCGTGCCTCAGAGTCGTTGGGTTACTTTTTTGAAAGCTAAGTGATTACGAGAAGCGTTTCTCATCTGATTTGCTCTTACGAGTGTAATTATGAGTGTAATTCACTCGTAATTACAGTGTAATTATACATGACGTTAGGCAGACACCGCGTTTCTAGGTCACATCTGCTTCTCGCACTGATATGAACGGGTGTGCCTCTGCGGAGGAGCAGTAAAGGATGTTGCTGCCACCTCTCTTTATCGTTAATTGGTAACAAGCGGTAATTATATCGTCGCCCCTTAAAGAAGCGCAGTGTTAGACTACATTGTGTCATCAATCTAATACATAGAGCATGCCGGCCGCGAACGGAGAAACGACAAAACGCTACTGAGCAGGTTTGCCCCGCTCATTGCAATCTGTCATCGACCTTCAGGTGCTTACATGGAGCGACTCCTCTCTGTGAAGACGGTCATGCAATATAGATCAGTTAGCACCAACACTAAGTAAGGGAAATTCCAAAAGGACAGTCGTTATTAACGTGTAGTCAAATGTCAAGAGAATTACTAAGGCAAGAAGATTCGCACGGATCCCGTATTTCAACGAAAACAGTGAGTTCGTAAATTGAGCTTGCTAAAGTTAAAGCGGACATGCGCACGCCGCTACGACTGGGAGGCCATTCAGCTGGAGGTCAAAGTTGTTGAATGTGCCTTTTTAAGCAGTGGCAGAAGTAACACTGCGCGTAAGTGCATCTGAAGCCAGTAGAATTTGTTCATACAACCTGCAAGTCAACCTGAACGCAGCGCACGGAACAAGCGTGCCGTCATAGCACGCATACTCATATTCATCTACAATAAGCAGCTCACACAGCAAGTGCAGCGTTGGAAACCTAACGACGAGGTAGGCGAGACTGCATACAACATATGAAAGACTAGCAGAACAACATCGAACACAGTCCTCGTTCACCCTCACTCATGGTAAAGCACCAGTAAGTCCACAAAGTGTGGACGAAAAACCTGCTGCTAAAAACCATATCCAGCAGCTGACAAGTCGTTTTCGAAAAGTTGACTTTTTCGTAAAAGAAATCCTACAAAAGTGCAAGAACTGGAAACTTCCCTAAAGATCAAGAAAACGAAGAAATATGATTTTCACAAGTCTTCTTTAGTAACTAATACAACTTTAGACTATCAGTTTTATTCCTTCGAGCGGGAGGAAAAAGGAAACACCGGCATTCGCTTGCCTCGCACCCAACAGGTATGGATACAGATGGTAACACAATCGGGTGAAATTTGGCGCACGTTATTGATTTCTTGATGCAAACGTGCATCAAATTGACTATATTGTGCGAAAAATCCGGCGGCTGTCTTCTGGAAAAGCTATGAACGGCACCTAAATTCCCATTGGCTGCGACACCAAGCCACGAGCACACCTCGACGGAGCACAGCGAACGAAAATGAACACCTCCTGCTGTGATAACACGCCAAGTGATGCCTGAGGGGAGAAGGCATCGCCACGACGCCACGTCACCCTCGCTCTCGCTCTCAGAAGCTTGGTTTATCCGTGCGTTTTTTGTCCGCACAAGTTCTCGCCTGCATTCCAACTGCGCCACGGTAATGCCAAATCAAAACGCGCCAAGCCAACGCCTCCTAAAAAGCAGACCTGTGCACCCTGCTTTATGACGTCATGCTATTTAGAGCGATATTTCCATTGCCAAGCCTGGCGTGACGAAAGCGGTGACGTCAAAATCCCCGCGGCTTACTCGGAAGCATAGCCATTAGATTTTATGGCAATCGGACAAGGTAGCATGACGTCACGGATCGAATTTCACCGGCCTTGTGCTATCATAGAGGCGCTGGCCAAGCGTCTCAACGGGCTCGCTTGCCCGTGAGGAGTTCGCATATCGAAGGACCACTCAGTGGCGTTCAATTGGACATTATTGCGTTCGAATTCACAATTATCCAAAGTGCTTAGGGGTCCTCGGATTTCTACGCACCTGCTATCGGGCACCGTTGTTACAAACCTAGACACTTCCTTCCTAACCCTTCGTCAGATATTAAATATCTTTGGCTCCTCAGGCGGCACTGGCTCATTTTTCTCAGTCAAAGAAAAAATAAATAGGTGATGCTTTAGGGCAGAGGCAGCTACGGAGAACAACTACTTGAAGAGCAAATAAAATATATAAAATATTGCATAAAAGCAATAGTCGCATTAGATCTTTGAACATGTGAACTGTATCGAGCGGACACAAACCGAGTAATACAGCTTTTTTATTTTCAATTTTTTTAATAAATACGTATATTTTTTAGGCGACTTGCAGGAATCAGGGCAACACTTAACAATACAATTCATACGCCAAAGTAGAATGTAATAGACAGCATATAAGCGAAGGCTTATAAGCTGTCTATCAGAATATAAGCCAGCCGAAAGCAAAGCTTCTTACGAAATAAAAGCTTTCTGAATTAGGCCTTCGAAGCGATTGTGGAAATGTAAGCTTTCGAACCGACAGCTTCCACAAATCGAAAGACCGAAACCAAGGACACAACTGAGAGTGGAGTTATACTATTGGACGCTGCCTCTGCTCTATTAGGTAAACAATAATCTCGCTACTCACCTGATAATAGAAGCTCCGAATTCCAAACTTATTCTGGAAGTAGTTCTCGCTTATGGAGGGCAGATAGCGCTTGTAGGGGGCAGTCAGGTTTTCAGGCAAAACAATATGAATGCTTCGCACCACACTCCGCACCGCGTTGGCGTCCAGGTGGGCAGAGAAGTAAACTTGGGCGTCCGCAATCACGGCTTCAGAGATTTTGTTAAACATTTCCAGCACAACCTGGTCACGGTCTGGGCTAGTCATCTGCTGCGTCGCCAACACATCCCAGAGTGGAAACAGTGCCATGGTCTGCTCTTCGCAAATTGCCGCGCGATCCGCTAGGCTAGCCGCCTGCCGAATTTCGTTGCCAAACGTGGCGAGCGTCGAGTGTATGGCGAAGTACAGTAGCGCGGCTGCTTGAACGAGGATGTTTTTGTCCGTCAATATGCTTAAGACTGCCGTGACGACAGGAGGGTTTTCGATTGCAATCACTGGGACTGCGCTCAAAATCTCTTGCCACGTAGATATGCCCTCCTTTGGAAACTGTTCGCCTAACAGCGGCATCGGGACGATAGAGTGCTCATCATCAGAATTCTTGCGGGCCTTGCGGAATCGGCGAATTAGACTAAGCACGTCTACCTGCGTAGCGCTTATTCCAGCGTGTCTCCTGGCAGCCTCGAACATGGCATGTCCGGCACTTGACGCGTCTAAATCGATATATGGCGCAGGCTGAAAACTTATGACGTAGGTGGCTTCATTCTTCTCGAATGATGATTTGTAGGACGTGTAAAACACGCTGAAAATTTCGTACCTGAAGTGTAGCAGACCGACAAGCTTGATCAGGTCCACGTTGCGCGGGGTGTTCGTAGAGGTTCCCGACCAGCGGCGAAAGAGGTCGATGACGGCTTCCACTGCGTTCTCTGCAGTGAACAGATTTTTGACGCTTGCGAAGAGGCAGCTCTTGTGGTTCACCCAAATTATATCGCTGACCGGTGAGCGCAGTCTGGCCTGGAGAGTAGGGTGAACCACGACCGATGTGAACGCTCGAACCGCAATCGCGCTTCGGTCCACTCCGCTCTTTTTGTAGCAGGCATAACTGAGAATGTCAGTGCACGGATCGTTTGACAGGTTGGCCAGCGCCAGTATCGTCTCCGTGGCGTCGGGGCAGCAGAATGGCGGCACTTCGGGCAATTCGCCGTTGGAGCTTGTCAATTCGTGCATCACAATCCACACGAGTGCCACCAATCCGGAAAGAAGTGCAGTCGCGAGCAGAACGACAAGCGCCACGACAGCGCGAGGGCCAGAGCTGCTCGGCGCCTCGTCGTTGAGCATTTGCTGCGGGAAGCGTCTTCCGATAGCCAGTACGTTCGCCGCGGGCAACACGTGCAACGCTCCGGCTTCTTCTTCTCTGGCCCGTGCCACGTGTCATACGACTGACCGCGAGCCGCGCCAAAACCAGGCAATCGGAACGAAGTGGTGAAGAAGTTGTAGATGTAGATCCTTGGTATATACTGGCACGTACCCACTCTGGGGGATTGGTTGAGAATCGGGTAGATCGAAGCAGGATGTCAAATAAGAGTGAAACATTTTATACTGGCTAAGTTAGAATTGAAACATAGAGCTTGGAGAGCCTGCATAATTTTGTAAATATAAAAATTTTATCATAACCATGAAAACAAATATATTCAAATTCGATGAAATAAAAGAAGGCTTAAAATATTCTCCTCAGAGTTTAAGTCTCATTTATCCTACAGGAAAATCTCGGACGGTAACATTAACCTTCCCGTCACTGTGCCCAAGTGTAGATGCACGAAAAGATAGTACATTCTGAACAGTTAAATCTAATCCAAGAAGGCCCAGTGGTGTTTCTAGGGTTCGTTTTCTTAAACAAACACCATGACACTTACTCGCACTTTAGATCATACCGTTCCCGAAGTCTTCTGTTCGTGAGAACTGTTTTTCATTGCATGACCGCTTTCATTTACAGCAGCTTCTCTTTCAGGATTTGCGGAAACGCTCTTACGAACCGTAATCGCGAACCAGAACGTGAACTTACAAGTTTGTTTGCTTTTTGACGTGAAACGTCTTTCATTTCGGTCAGTCTAGACAGTCGCTTACTAAAAACCGTATGCAACGCTATTTTCAGTAAAGACATGTAACGAAATCATGTCATGCTAATATCATTTACATGTTTGCAATCCTATTACGCACACCCTATATATTGGTTTGACTGCGTAGAGGAACCACGCCATTACCCAATCATGTATTTGTCGCGTGCACAGATGGCACCGCCGTGGTGCCACGCGTTTACGCATTCGGAGCTAAATTTAGTCCCTCACTCGGTATTCAGAAAGGCATAGCTGTGCAGTACGCTTGCAGATCCGAGAGGGAGTGGTCGCGTTTGCGAATGAGCGAAAGAGAGAGGGAAAGAAACAATGAAATACACGAGGTTATAACCAGGCTGACATCCGCTTTGCTGCCCTGCTCGAAAAGGGGGGGAGGCGCGGGGGGGAGCTATGACCGAAGAAAAGAAATAACTTGTGCGGAATCAATCGACGATTTTTGTCAATGCGAGCGAATAGCCGAACGCTTCTAGAAAGCTACTCTTTTATTAAAGGAATGATGCGTTGGATGGCGCGTATTAGAATTAGTTAGAGGGCACGGCACCTGGCCTGCGGACAGCATGGCTCACCCGCTTCTGCTGTTTGTGCAGGCACTGCCGTGGATCCTGCATGAAACACCAGCCACGATAACGATGACCAGCGCTGGAACGATGCCGTTTTTGGTGTTTCACTCTGACCACGTGACAACGAACTTTTCATTCGTGGGATACGAACTGCAAGGTGTGACGTCACCAGCAACAGACCTACTAAAGGAGCGACGCGACTACGACCGGATCAGAGGGCACGGCAGCTGGCCTGCGCACAGCATGGCTCACCCGCTTCTGCTGTTTGTGCAGGTTCGTCCTTAGTGCACTGATTGCTCCTACCGAAGTGACAACGAATTTTCGGTTATCCTGCCATGCCCTCGCATGTTTTGTTGCATTGTTGTTGATTGTTTGTCCATGATGTTGCTATTAGTGTCTGAATTTAATTTTGTCGGTCTGACAGAATTTGAATTTTTTGTCATGATACAGGAGATGAACAAGAAAATTGGGCGTCTTGAGGCTACAGTTCGGCACCAGGCTGAAAAATTGATCGAGTATGAAAACCGCAGCAGGCGTAACAACTTGTTGGTTTTTGGAATCTCGGAGGAAAGCGGTGACTCAGAGGCGAACTTCAGGGCAGCTGTCATTTATGAACTGTTTCACGAAAAACTGGGGGTTCAAGTTAAAACTGTAGAAAGAATTCATATCATTGGCAAAAAAAAACCGTAAACGACCGACACCAGTTATTATGAAGCTTTATGATACCAGAGAAAAGGAGCAGGTACTGAATAACAGCAAAAAAACTTAAAGGAAAATCAGTTAGTATCAGCAATGATGATGCAAAGGAAACAGTAAGTGTGCGACGGAAGTTGTGGGCGAGCGCTTCTGCCGAAATGGCGAAGGGCGCGAACGTATTTTCGATCGACGACAAGCTCAAGGTAAACAATAAGCTTTACACATTGGACCACGCAAACAACGCACGTCTCCTTCTAAACCACCGAGATGAGAAAAAGCACCGCGCACAAAGGACAGATGACACCCATGACGATTCTGGTCCCTCAGGCAGTCCCAGCGATTCTCCGTGTACTTCAACCCTTTCATAGCTTCGAATCTTGTCGCTGAATGCACGCAGTATGTAAATAGGGTAACTGAGTTAGAATACGTGTTGCTGACGGAGACGCCTCATGTGCTAGTGGTAAGCGAAACATGGCTGAACAGCAACGTACCTAGTCACTGTATAGTGCCACCAAACTACCGAATGTTTAGATGGGATAGAGACACTGGAGGTGGAGGCGTTGCGATTATTGTTAAACACCCCATTGATGTTGTAATGATTCAATGCACTATCCCTGAGACAGCGTCCCTGTTGTAATAATTGAGTGTGCTATCTCTGATCCAAGTTAACGATGTATTATTAACGCAAAAAGCAAATATTGCGAGTACCTGTATTAATTTCTACGAATCAGTTTTTTTCAGCGCCTAGCAGCAATTGCACAGACGCCTGTCTGCCGTCTTCCTTTTCATGTGGGATGGAAACTCTTGTCGTCACACAAGCAGGCGTGTTACCCAAGTGCTACTTTTAGATTCTAAGAAGGCTACCGGGCCGGATGGAATGCCAGCCCAATTTCTAATGCGATACACGGAGTGGGCGTCATTTTTCTTAAATATAATCTTTGTTAAGTCATTGCTAACTCATTCGTTGCGACAAGACTGGCGTTGTGCAGTCATAACTCCTGTTTTTTAAAGCGGTAAGAGATTGCTAATAAATAACTATCGCCCATTTCCCTGACCAGCGTCTGTTATAAAATCTTAGAGCATACCATATGTATGCATATTATCGTTTTTCTTGAAAATAACGATTTTGTTTATCAGGACCAACATGGTTTCTGAAAGGCACTGTCTACAGTAACCCAGCTCATAGAAACTATTCATGATTTTACTTCAGCTTTAGACGCCCAAGAGCAAATTGACGTCATCGGCGTAGACTTTGCGAAAGCCTTCGACAAAGTTTCACACAATAAATTACTTCTCAAGTTACACAAAGCAGGCATAAATGATACTATTCTAACATGGATTGAAGCCTTGCTACACTATCGCACGCAGGTTGGCGTTTGGACGATTGCTTGTCCCCTCCGTTAGAATTGTTTTCTGTGTCCCCAGGGGTCCGTTTTGGCCCCGTTCCTGTTTATGGTTTATATTAATGACATTACAGAGATTGTCCAGTTTCCTGTGCAATTGAAGCTTTTTGCTGACGATTGTTGAATTTATTCTACGGTAACACATATTGACGACCAGATCAGAATCAACTGGGTCCTTCATTCTCTTCATCTTTGGTGTGAAAAATGGGACATGGAAATCAATTACAACAAATCGACTTTTACACATGTTACTAACAAAAAAAGTTTGACGCCATTCTTTTATACCATTGCAAGTAACAAACTAATAAATGTAGATACATTCAAGTATTTAGGGCTCACAATTCCACATAATTTAGGCTAGCGTAAACACATCGACAACCTGTGCTCGACGGCTTCACAAAAACTGTGTTCACTAAAGAAAATGCTGGAACATGCAACGAATGATGCCAAATTAATTGCTTATAAAACACTGATACGTCTATCCTTAGAGTACCCTGGTGTTGTATGGAGGCCCCACCAAAAGGTTTCAATAGACAAACTAGAAAGAATTCAGAGAATGGCTGCTCGTTTTATTGCTTCAAGGTAGCGAAGGGCAGACTCGGTAACAACAATTCTGCGTTCGCGTGGGCTTGAGTTGCTGGAAACACGAAGAAAAAAGAAAGACTTAAGATTATTTTTCAGATACTTCAAAGACTTTCGAAGATAAAAAAAGGAAAAATACGCCCAGTTCCCTGAAAATCGTAGCGAGAGAATAAACCACAGCAGAGCCGTAATGCCTTATAACACACGTGTTGATGTTTTTCGTTATTCCTTTTTCCTGGATGTAATTGAAATGTGCGATGCCTTACCTGATGTTATTGTAGATCAGATGTGCACAAATTTGAATGCTCGATTGATATTTTGTATTGTGGGTACTTAACCTGATGCTATCAAATGTCAAATTTGCTTGTGTTCTACAATTTTCCCTCCCTGTGACAACCCTCAAGCGAAGGTTAACAGTATGAATATAAAAAAAGAATAAGGATATTTAGGCAACGCTCGTTGTGTCATTACCTGATTCAGTGGAAAACAGCGCCGTTAATCGGCCCATCTCATCAGGGCGCGTCCATTTTTTTCACAACCTGCGTTTCTCTCACTCTATTTCGCGTTTGCACACCCTCACATTAACTACTACATAACCTCCTGGTGTAACACGCACACTACTCACCTAAAGCAGATACAAACCATCCAAAATCTGGCAATTAGAATAATCACGTCGAATCCACACACCGACAATGCTAAACAGTTACTACAAGCAAATAACATTCTAGACGTTGCAGCCCTTGTCAAGTACAACCTTTCCACTTTTCCTTTCAAACTAATAAATGACACAATCTCATTATCGCTAATTCCTATATCATCTCTAACAAATACTAACTCAACTCGCTTTGCGCTGCATAATACCTTCGTTTTGCCCAAAGTGCACACAAATTATGGGAAACAGAAGGTTCACTTTGCAGCCATATCATCATGGAATACATTACCATTTGTCATAAAACTCCTGAAACCCCATCGATCCTGTGATGAACTAAAAAATTTTCTGTTATGTGATATGTAAGTGACACTATGCATTGTATAATCCGATTTTGGTTTTAGACCTGCCATTCTTGTGTACTCCAACATGCAATTAATTTTTTCTTTAATTTCTTTCTGTTTCTTCCCCTTTTACTTTAGTTTTACCTAGTTTCGAAATATAGCCTACAGCAGTTATATTGTCTATTAATTACTTCATCTACTTAGATTTGTAACTCATTATTTATCATTACTGCAATTGTACCAATTCAGCTGCTGTTGCTTGCCAAATGAACTTTTATGTTAACCATGAACAGGAGGTCCCAATTCAGTTTTAACTATGGGACCTCCTCCTATATACCACTATCTGTATATTATTTTTATGTAATAATACAAGTTGATTGATTGATTGATTGATTGATTGATTGATTGATTGATTGATTGATTGATTGATTGATTGATTGATTGATTGATTGATTGATTGATTGATTGATTGATTGATTGATTGATTGATTGATTGATTGATTGATTGAGCTGTACCGATTGTAATGGTGGCCTTAACATAAAAGTCCATTCGTCATTTGTGTTGTCTCCAGCAGCGTGGAAGGCGACTGCCATCCATATCCTCTTCGGCGCAATCCCTTCTCGTTCGTCGTCGCTTTCTACCACAACTGGCTCCGATGCCGCTCATCATGCCAGCGTTGCCATGCTACCCGTCGCCCTCGTGACACTGCTCTCGCGTTCGTCGTCGTCTTCTTGCACAGCTGGCTCCAATGCCGCTAACATGCCAAAAAAGGCAAAGTTAAAGATAGAGGGATAGGGACAAACTATCTCTCCAGCGGTTATTGCTATTGATGCCCGGGGCTAGGCTGCTAGGGGTCCATCGCCAGAGGAAAATCTTTCGAAATCCTCGGCAACGGCACTGGCCCTCTGGACGGCTCACTCCTGGTTTCGAGTGCCTCGCTCACGAGGGCGGCTTGCCATCTTTGAGCGAGGCGACCCGCTTCAGAGTGTCATGTTGTTGTCTTCCCCCTTCCGCCTGGTCCTTCTTTCTCATGGCGTTGGCATTACCAAAGCACATGGGCCATATCGGCCCGTTCGTGTCGGTACCACTGGCAGCCGGATGACGGGTGCAGCGCGGGCCACAGGCGGTGCAAGTGGTAGGGGTTGGTGAAAGTGGCCGTCTGCAACCGTCCCAGGTCGACCACCTGCGACCTGTCCAGACCCCCGTGGGGTTGTGGATATTTCCTTCATTCCTTCCTGTAGTGACCAAGCACCTCTCGATAAGTTGCCGGAAACTCCTCGACAACGCGGTCGGCGTCCCCGTGATCCCCAGCTCCGTCCGCCGCGATTTGGGTTGTGTTGGTAACGACAGCGGCGGCGCCGGACCGGGTGGCCGTCGCCGTCGCCGTCACTCGTCCGCTGGGGTTCCGCACAACAACGGCAGCGGCTGCCCTTTGGGTGACTGCGTTGCGGCGGGTAAGCTGCCTCGGGACGAGGTGGGCGCGCTCGTTGTGGTTGGGCGGGGTGTGGGTGTGTCTTCAGCTATTAGATGTTGTCGTTGTCGTCGCGGCTGTTGTTGTCGTTAGTGCCACGCTCCCCGACATGCGCGGGAACGACTTGAGGGACTTGTTCGTAATCGTGCCGGACCCGAATTCCCCGGCCTTGGCGTTGAGCATGCGCGCCACATCGGCGACACCCAACCTTTGGCGTAGTTCTGAATCGCTGATTTGGAGTCGCTAATGATCAGGCAATCCTCCGCACCTCCGTGGAGTACGGCGAGGGCTATAGCCATCGCCTCCGCAGCATCGGCCGACGGCAGCCCCGCTGATGCCATGTCTCGGATCGTTCCCTTCGTATCTACGACTGCCATAGAGAAGGCGGGCGCCGCCGCTGTCGGCCGGCCGTGTCGACGTTGCCGCTGTTGCTGCTGCCGTTTTTCTCGTAGTAGTAGTAGTGATGGTAACTGGTAACTGGTAGTGATGGTAGTAGTGGTAGCGGTGTTGGCAATTCCGTTTGTCTCGCACATTCCGTTGTAGCGGCGGTGGTGGTTGGCGTCCCTCGTCGCCATCACAGTCACCGGCTGGCCGCGGGTACCTCGCTGCATCGACGAAGAGGACGCCTTCTCGTCTTCCGTGCTTCTCGGGAATTGCTACAGCCCTGCATTTACGTCTTCGCACGTCATGCACCGGGCGCATGTTCTTCGGCATGTTTTCCGTCAGTATGGCGTCCCTGACTTCCGGTAGCAGTGTTTCCTTCATCCCCCGCGCCTCGTGATATCGAATTCCGAGCAGGTCTAGGATTCGTCTTCCCGTTCAGGTGCTCGACAGCCTCTCCAGGTGCGCGATTCTCTGCGCCTCGCCGATCTCCTCGAGCGTGCTGTGTACGCCCAACTGGAAGAGTCTGTGGGTTGGCGTGTACTGGCGTGTACTGGCGTACTCCCAGGGCGGTCTTGAACGCCCTGCGGATCGACACGTTCAGCTTGTCGGTTTCGCTCCTGTTCCAGTCGTCGTACGAGGCGACGTACGCTATGTGGCTCAGCGCGTACACCTGTATCAGCCTCGTAACGTTGTGTTCCTTCATCCCTTTCCTCTTGTTCGCGACCCGCCGCACGAGATGTCTGGCGGCGGTCACTATCTTCTGCAGTTGGGCAACCAGGTCGCGGTTGGTACCGTTCTTTTCCAGCCACAGGCCAAGCACTCGAAACTTAGACACCGTCTGTATTCGGGTCCCCTCCCTCGTTGAGACGCGGATGAGCGAACGACGGGCGTCAAGGAAGCCCTACAGGAGGGGTTCTTTCTTACGCGGTCTGTGAGCAGACGAATCCCGTGTCTTCAAGGTGCCGCTCCACCTCCCGGACGGCCCACTGCAGCCGGTCTTGCATTTCGCCGACGCTCGTGCTCTCCATAGTCCTCACCATCACGTCATCTGCGTAGATCGCCTGATTGATGTCCTCTATCGCGTCAAGTCGCTCCGATAGGCCGATCATGACGAGCTTGAAAAACATGGGGGAGAGTACGGAGCTCTGCGGCGTTTCCGCACCACCCATTTGGACCGTTCGCGGCGGGGCCCCATCGATCTTGACCGTCGCCTCGCGCACATTCAGGAAGCTGCTGACATATCGGTTGAACCTCGCCCCGAGATCGAGTCGGCTGATCTTGGCCAGTATGGTCATGTGCTTCACAGTGTCGAAAGCGCTCTCGAGGTCTAGCCCGAGCAGGGCGCGCACGTACGTGCTCGGAGCGTATCTGTAGCATAGCGTCCTGCGTGGGAAGTCCCTTCCGGAAACCGATGATGTAGGTGCCGAAGGCGTCCTGCTTCTCGAGCAGCGTCG
This sequence comes from Dermacentor andersoni, assembly GCF_023375885.2. Taxonomy (NCBI): domain Eukaryota; kingdom Metazoa; phylum Arthropoda; class Arachnida; order Ixodida; family Ixodidae; genus Dermacentor; species Dermacentor andersoni. Next base: position 137,352,809 of record NC_092818.1, read on the forward strand.
TCACCCTGTTGAGGCAGGCATGCTCCATCACTTTCGCGGCGCAGGACGTCTAGCGGTTTGCCCGACTTTGGTATGAGTATAACGTCCGCGGACTTCCACTCTTGCGGAAATCGGCCCTCCTTCCAGCACGCGTTGATGTACTCGCAGAGCTTCTCGATGGCGTCGTCGTTCAGGTTCCTCAGCATTTTATGGGTGATCCTGTCAGGATCGGGCGCCCATATGGTGTTGAATAGCTGGAGGACCGACCTAATTTCCTGCACGGAAAAGCCCTCGTCCAGCTCCTCGTTGGGAGCCCCGCGGTATCCTGGGTGACTCTCCCCTTCCTGTCGAACGAGGTGCGTCTGCACGATCTCTTCCGTGAAGGCCCCCGGGTCGTCCTTGTACTTGTGTCGCAGCTTGGCCATCTCTGTACGGGTCGCCGTTCTGGAGCTTGCCGGGTCAAGCAGGTGCCTGAGAATCTTTCTTCCAGGTGCGCCTCGCAATCACATTCCCATTCATCCTGTCGCACAGTTCCTGCCATTCTTGCTCGCACAGGCGGGCACAATGCGTCTCGATCTCCCGGTTGATTACGGCAATCTTTTTGCGTATCTTCCTGTTGAGTTTCTGCTTACTCGCTCCCCATTACATCGATTTCTTGGCCGCAACGAGATGTGCCAGCCGGTTGTCCACTATAGACGGTTGGGGAGCGCCGTCGACCCCGGCTCCGCGGGATCTGTCTCCTCTTTCTCTGGGGGGTTCTTGTCGCCAGTCCGTCCATTCGATCTCATCGGTGACTTTCTCTATGTCCGCGAGTAGTTCCCTGCCCCATTCGCTGTTGTCTTCGATCGGGCCCTCCTTCTTGTCTCGTTCTCCATTTTTCCGGAATCTGTCCCAGTCCACGATTCGGGCCTTTCGGCAGACGTCCTCCTCGCTTTCATCCTCTCCTACGGTCGCGCACAGGATCCTGAGGTCACTCCCCAAGTCTTCGAAGGAGTTCGACCAAGTGAACACGACCGCGCCCGACTAGACGGAGAGGTCGGGGGATGTGTAGCAGCACACACCCTGTCCGATCCTGGTGTGCAACGCCAGTTCGTTGAGTACAGTCAAGCCGAGCTCGTCCATCAGACCGGTTAGCCTTTGCCCTTTCGGTGAGTCGGCTCCATATCCCTATTGCGTGTGCGGCGCGTTGAAGTATCCACATATCAGCAAGGGAATGGAGGCGTCCTTGGCCATCGCTTCGCGAAAGAGGGCGTCGAAAGTGTGAGTGCGGTATCTTTGCCGAAGGGAAGCTATATACCTTGAGCACGAAGAGGCCGGTCTTCCTTCTTCCATTCCTCGGCACGACTTCGATCAGGACGTGGTCAATGTCAGACTCTTCGTGGAGCACGAGTGCCTGTTCGATGAAGGCCGTCCCGCGCTTAACCAAGGTGCACACCCTGAGGTCCCTCCCCATGCATTCGTAGGGGGGACGGGGGACGGCACGTCTCATAGCCCAGGAGCTGGGCCCAGTCGAAAGGTTCTTGCAAGGCAAGCACGACAGGAAGTTTGTTATTCGAAAGCGTTTTCATACATTGCACCATCGTTGCTTCCTTCTTTTGAAGCGCCTGCAGTTCCAATGCCTTACTATGCATCTGTTGTCGGACTTGCGGGACACAGCCATGATTGTTATGCAGAGGTGTTGGGGGGACACAACTCTCGGTGCGTACCTCCAGCCCTAGTGCGGTTGGTGTTGGGGTTCTTGCAGCTGGTGAGGATGGCCGGTACGTTTACCGCTTGTGATGACGGTACCCCGGCCCTTCCGGGCAGGAGGTAGTGATGTTGCTGTTGCTGCAGCTGCATCGTCCCGCATTCCAGATCTTCGATTCGCTTATTCATGGTCGGAAGTTGGGTGTTAACCGCTCGCGATGGTGGATTCGCTCATCTTTGTCAGGAGTATGTCAAACATTCGCTCCATCTAGGTTCCTCAATTTGTTCACCATCTCTTCGATCGCGTCTATCTTTCTGCCTCCTGATCTGGGTCTCTTCGGTGCTTGTGCGTAGTCCACAGCGTCTTCCGTAGATGGCGCATCGCTTGTGCCCTTGCGCTTGGAGCACGCTGTCGCCGGCGGTTCTTCTTCGCCGTAACACATTTCCATCTGCCCTACTTCGCCTCCTGTCGCGTTCGCATCGCCTAGCTCGGCGGCCTCGCGGGAGGTGGAGAAGAAGATCCTCTCATGAGAGGATCCTCTCATGCCCTTCAAGATTTCGTTCAGCGCCTGCTGTAGCTCGTCGATTTCCCTCGCTCATTGTTCGTTCTGCTTTCTCGCCCTGCCCAGCTCTTCTCGAAGTTCCTTATTCTCTCGCTCCGTTTTCTCCATCCTCGCAGCCAGGAGGGAATCGGGGGCTCCCCACGTACTGCAATAGATGGGGAAGCTCTCTACAGAGTCTCCATTTCTTCCCACGACTACGTCGGACCAGGTGACCTTCCGCGGCCGTGTCTGTATCTCGCCACGTGTGGACCGCACGCCGTCTGGCAGGGGACGGTTCCGGCTCCAATATCGGCTTCCACTATGACTCCGGCTTCGACTTCTGTTCTTACGTCTGTTACGACTTCGACTACGTTTTCTTATCGGCGAGATGGATCCGGATCTCGAGCGACTTTGGCCTTTTCCCTCCTCCATACTGTACCCCGATGGTGGTGGGGTCCGCTGGGTCCGCTAATGGGGTCCGCTGATGGGTCTTTCCTTCTTCCAATGTGTGTTCCCTTTCTTCTCTGCTTCTCGCCCACCAGCTCCTCTCCTTCACTATGTGCGGCAACTTGTATTTTGCCTTGCACATTCGGTCAGCCGTGGGGTGCGCCTCGCCGTAGATCTGGCACTTGGGCGTGTACTCGTGTTCGATGCTTGGGTTCTTCAATCCGCAAGTCGGGCATAGTTTGATCTCCAGTCTTGGGCACACGTCAAGTGGGAGGCCGAGCCTGCCGCACTCCTTGCAAAAGTAAATCTGTTTCCGATACAACGATGCTCTTATCATGACGCTATTGAAGTAAGCCCATGTGGGGACTCTGTTTCCCTCGTACAGCAATATAACGGTGGTAGTACTGCCAAGCCGCTTGGCGTGTGTTTTGTTGGCGTATGGTTTTTCGAGTTCACCAGCGCATGCATGAGCTGCTCTTGCGTATACTTCAGGGGAATGTTGCGGATAATCCGTTTTACCATTTGCTCAGCCGCCGAAACGTACGCGTTGGTATCGTGCCTCTTTCCGCTGGTCGTCAAAACCTTGATCCTAGCGATTTTTGTCGCAGTTGTCTCGTCCGGTGTGCTTATCACCAGGATGTTTTGCATGGGATTGTGACAGATCGTGATCATCTCGTGGTCGCCCACTACCGCTTCTTTGCGTATCGCCTCGTCCAGACTCGTTCCGCACGTGTCCCTTCTATTGAGCCCGTCTTTCGGTCGAACAATTACCTTGATATCCTCCCTGGGTAGTCTGGGCATCTTACTTGCTCGAAGAGCTTTGCTCACTATGCTGAGGCCGCCTCGGCGCATCGGGCTTCGCGAGCGGGTGTCGTCCTTTCCCGCCATCTCGTTAGCGTTCGCGCGGTGCCCTCTTCTGTGGTGGTGGTAACAACTTTATTGAGACTCTCCTCAGTTATGATCTGGCAGGCCCGAGTCCTAGAATGGCCCCTCACGAGGAGCGGCCCTTTCGGCCCAGGCAACGAGGGCTTTTTGTAATTTTTCATCCGGCGTTCTGAGCAGCTCTTCCCACGTCTGTTGTGAGGGAGCTGGCAGGAGCGACCTGGGAGGGGGTAAGCCCTCGCACCCCCAAAGAATGTGATTTTGGGTAGCCAATGTTTGATTTGTGCAGTTTTGACATATTGGGTTCCATTGCCCGTTGGTAATTATGGCTGGCCAATGTGGGCTGGGGAACGATTTAGTTTGGATTCGACGCAGGATCGAGGCTTGCGCTCGCGTGAGGCTTGCGTTTGGAGGCGGGTAGATTCGCCTTTTTTGCTTGTAATAGTTTGTTATTTCGTGGCATGTCGTCGGTGCCTCATCCATGGGATCCGAGTCTGAGGGGCACATCTCCCGGTTGATTAGACCTCGGGCTACCCAGTGCGCCTCCTCATTCCCTTGATTCCCCGAATGGGCAGGGACCCATACGAGTTCATCAGTGTTTTCATTATTAAAGTCCCGTAGGACTCGCGCTGCACAGACGCCTATGCTACCTCTCGAAAAGTTGACTGTTGCCCTTTTGGAGTCGCTTATGATCCTGAAGGGCAACTATGTCAGGTTTGGTTTGGTGATTTTGAAGCGTGTATTCCAGAGACCTGCGTTTACGGCGGAAGCCCCTGCAATTCCACTGCCAGATTACGATTGGTGCTTTGGCCATCACGTTTGTTTTTGCGGTTCCATGCACGGTGAAACCATGCTAGGTGTTTTTGTGAGCACTCCGGAAGCGCGTTGAGCCACAGAATCGCGTAGCATGTTTGGTTCTGGCGTTGGTGCAGGCGGAGTTACCACCCGAGGCTGAAGGTAAGGTTGCGGTTGGGATTGGGGTTGTGCCGCAGTTAATCCAATGTGGGACATAACTGCAGTCATGGCGGAGCTAAGAGCGGGAACGCTCTCTACCAGCTGTTTGTTTCGGGCGGCTTGCTGAGCAACCATACTCTCGATCACGCGTTCCAGTTTTGAAATTCGGGGGTCCGGCGCGGCGACACTCTCGACGGGTACTGCGGCGGGGCCTTCCGCCTTCCGTTTAGTGCGGCGCGCACCATCTACCTCCATGTCGTTTTCTGCATCCGCTCCACGCTTAACACAAGCCACGATCTCGCTCGCGTTTTTTGTGCTGGGGGCATTACTAGAAGTATGTCCGTTTTCTAATTGTCGAATTTTGTTATTAGCTGCAGCTAATTGTTGTTGGAGTAATTTCATTTGCTCCTGCGGGTTTTGGGGCAGCTTCTTCCGGGGCTTCGGCTGAGGCTTGGCTGTTCGAGCGGTCTCCAGGTGGCCGGGACGCCGACCGGTGCCTCACGCTAGCGCTCCGGCTGCGAAAAGGTGGAAAGGACTCGGTTTGGCTCTGGCCGCTCACCTGACCCCGCTCCTGGTCTGGACGTTCTCGCCGACGCCTTCGTTTTCGTCTCCTCCACATGGCGACGGCGTGGTGTTAGCATTGGCTGGCTTGGCGGGCTGCTTTTTTCGGATAAACCGATATTTGCAACTCCTGCTGCCGGTCGGGTGGCCTCCACCGCATACTACGCAAGAGGGAGAGCAGGTTGGCTTTTCTCCGTTGGGTGGCGAAGGGTGTTCTTCGCCACACCGCCGGCATCTAGGTTCTGTCGGTCGGGGTTGAGGGCACACGTCTGCTCAGGATTTCTGTTGCGTAGGTGGTTTGGTCCGTTTCATAGCTGTATGCCCTGTACACCACCTCTCGCACCGAGTTGTCGGGCGCCGGAATGTACGTTGTCACAGGCGTATCAAGCTTATGCTGAGCGTGCTGTAGCTTTGTGCTGTAGCTTTGTGCTGTAGCCGGTCCGGGGTACTGACCGTGATCGTGTTGTTGGTGGGGTGGATCCTCACCTGGTCAATAGGGAGGGCTTGGCGAACGTCGAGGTTGGCGGCGGCGCATATCGCGTCCGCCAGTACAGCTGGCCCAACCTCGGTCAGGTTGACGGCACCTTTCGGTCGAAAGACCACCTTGTAATCGTCCACTGGTAAGCGTGGCATGGGTCGGCGGCGCACGATCGGAGGCGGGCGGGCCCGTCATCGAGGTGTCGGTGTTGGCTCACCCTTCGGCGAGGCTTCTCCGTTGGCGGGCCTCGATGCGGCTCCGGTCCGGCGTCGATATCTCTGCTGTATGTCCAGGGCCATCTTCCACGTCCCGTCGGACAGCTCGGCTGGGTCAATGTCTTCGCCTTCTACGGCGTACTCCATGGCTGGGCTCGGGCGAGGCTCGGCGAGGCAGGCAAACGCCGCACAACGCGGCCGCGGCGGAGTCGAGACGCCGGTTGCCCTTAGGCAAGCGCGGCGCCCCGGCTTGGTCAGGATAAAAGGGCTAACTGCCAAACAACTGTTACTTGCAGGGGTCTTCCGCTGGTAAAATCGGGTGCCGGATGAGTTAGGGAAGATCCATAGCAACTTTCGTGGTCATAGGTAGCCGGGTTGCGGTGAAATTGTCGAAAATATGCGGACGGGCGAGATGTGTTCCGCAAGAGAAGCACTTCGTCTTCTTCTGTGTTTAACTTCGATCCAACCGTCCGCAACGCCTTAAGCGTCTTCTGCCAGGGAAACGCGTTTTGCGTCGTTGGGTCCGTCGTTGGTCCCTGGTCCGGGGTTTCCCCAGTTTCTGCCTGCGGGAGGACCAATTGGCCCTTCTCGACCAAGCCCGGCGTGCCGCGATCGCCAGTGGGGCCCTGGACTGAGGGACCCACCCACTGGACCTGAATGTGATTTTTTTTATGCGAAGCATATTACTAAGCTCAACCCACTCCTCAGGCGCGGCGGTGTCGCCTTCAATGACCTTTGACCCCATGCCATACCACGTGACACCGTGACGTCACGACAGAGGAGAAACGGGGCTCCAACTCGCGCCGTCGCTCGCGGCGTCACGGCGGTATATAAGCAGCTGCGCTTGTTTCTAGGTGGCTGTGGCTCAACTCTTGCAAGATGGGCTGGGTGGGAATCGAACCAGGGTCTCCGGAGTGTGAGACGGAGACGCTACCACTGAGCCACGAGTACTTTTTTTTTTCTTTATTGCATGGAAATAATGGTAGTGTCAAATCAATGCAGTTACATTACATATGAACATACACGCACACAAAACAAATTCACACACAGTATGCAGTCCAATGACAGTTCAAAATTCTGGCAAACAAACACAAGCGTCCAGACGCGAAATCCATTCAGGTACGGGATCATATGTAGCAACCACACTACGGACTTGAGCAGTCTCTTCACGGAAGATAGACCTTGTCGAGCGAGGTGGCTCGGCATGTCTGTCGATCATTCGACTTCTCCATAATGAATAAAGTCCTAAAAACATAAACAAATCGTATGGTGTATTACTGGCTGTCTTTTTGAAAGGAAGGAACCGGATAACATAACATGTGAGAGGAAAGCCTTTTTTGAGAGTTCTTTGTAGAATGTCCCAAAAATGAAATGCGTCACGACAAAGTATAAAGCAATGCTCTATTGTCTCGGGTTGATTGCAAAGTCTACAATTTGTATTCCAGGGTACGAACAGTCCTTTTTCCTGAAGCCACGTTTTAACTGGCAGTGTGGAGGTGTGCAGCTTAAAGAAAAACGTTTTCGCTGCAGGCGCAATGCACATTCTACGGACACGGCAAAGAACATCTTGACCAAATAGGGACAGATACGGCTTTCGGTACAGAGGTTCAGGGAAAAGGTTATCTATAAGTGCTACATTTAGCGACGTGCGATTAACGGTAAACAAATATTCAAGGGTGAATCTGGCTTTTAAGAAGGAAATAGTGTCGACAAGTTCCTTTAGGAAGCCCCATACCGGTAGTTCTTGAGCAAAGTTTGTCGTGACATAAAGAAAAGGGAGGTGTGACGCAAGACGTGCTCGATTAACTGCGAGCAGGAATGGATGACGGACATTTTTAAGGTAAAATAAGCGCATGACCAATTGTCGCACAAACAAATGCACAAGACCCAGGCCTCCCTTTTCAAGCGGGAGAAAAAGGTTGTCCCTTCTCATGGCTTCCCATGATGAATGCCAAATAAAACATGCAAATATTCTATGAAATGCCTGGACATGGACACGTGAGCAGTGTAAGACCTGCAGAACATAAAGAAGCTTCGAAGCGAGAAATGTATTGCATGCCTTAGCTCTCGCAAAAATGGAGAGGTCACGTCCCTGCCAGGTTGTCACCTTTCGACGAATAGTGGTTATCGTGGACGTCCAATGAGGTCCACTATTACGGAAGTTATCGAGAGGTACTCCAAGATATCGCAACGGAGACTGATTCCAATGAATATTCGCGAATATAGAGGGAGTGAGTGCCCACATGCCTAGCCAAAAGCCTCTACTTTTTTCAAAATTTACAGTAGCTCCTGCAGTCTCACAGAAACGCAGGGTAGCGTCTATTGCCTTGGCAATGCTTGGCTTATCGACGCAAAAGAAGGCAATGTCATCTGCATAAGCTAGCACTTTAATTTCCTCATCGGCATACCTGTATCCTTTAATGCTCGAGTCGCAAAGCACGCTTAAGCAAAGCGGTTCTAAGTATATGGCGAAGAGTAAAGGCGAGAGAGGACAACCTTGACGAACGGATGACTGTACCTGTATTATATCTGAGAGGGTACGGTTCACAATTAACTTTGTAGTGCAATGTTTATAACAAAGTGTTATACCATTGTATAATACATCCCCTAACTGAAGATGTCGCAGTAGTTGGAACAAAAATTTGTGTTGAACCTTATCAAAAGCTTTGGCGAGGTCAATCTGGAGAAGAGCTACTTGATCCGTACTACCCTCTATGCACTCAAGGACTGAACGTGCGATATGAACATTTGTCTGTATAGAGCGGCCTCGAATTCCGCATGTTTGATGATCACCTACTAATTTAGTAATGACTGTCTGCAATCTATTTGTCAGTACTTTTGCAAATATCTTGTAATCCACGTTACACAACGATATCGGCCTATATCCGTTTACCCTCTTTATTATTTCATCATCAGTGCTCTTTGGTATCAAGGTTGTGTGGCACTGATAGAAAGATGGAGGAAGCTCACCATATTGATAGGCTTCCTCGAAAAGCTGCTCAAGAAAAGGACACAGGAATTCCTGAAATTTTATATAAAATTCCGCACTAAGGCCATCAGGGCCAGGCGTCTTGTTTTTCTGAAGTGTTTCGATGGCAAAATTAATTTCTTCTCGAGTGATTGGCCCATCAACGCTGAGGCGATCGTCTTCTTCTAAGTGTGGCATAAGCGAAATAAACTGATCAGCGTTTTCTTCGTATCCATTCTGAGGCTTAATTGCAGTGAAAAGATCTTTATACTGAGCTTCAAATAGGTTTATTATTTGGGACGTTTCTGTGTATATAGACCCACCAGACTCAATTTCCAATATTTGCTTGGAAAGCGCATATCGCTTTTCATCACCGAGAGCCCTTTTTGTGGGCTGCTCTTCTGTGAAGCGAGTTGTGCGTGAACGTACCATTGCTCCTTTGTACACTTCCGTCTCATATTTCTGTATTTGTGCGCGAACTGCATATATTTCATCACTATACAATCCTGGTTCCTGGCTTTCGAAAGCGTGCAGCTTGTGCAGTAGATCATGAAGGTAATGCTTTTCAGCTTTTTTTCTTTGAGACAGGTCACATGAAATGGCAATCGCCACGAGTACGATGCTTCAAAGCGGTACAAAAGCGCCTCTAGTGAATGCGGTGTTGCCTTAGAAACGAGCTGTTTCTAAGGCTCAGGCGTGCGTCGCTTGCTCAGGCGCACATTTCGTTGCCGCGCCGAACGCTGCGTTGCTCGACGCTCACCGCGTCCAATGCGGGGCACGTAGTCGCTGCGCCGTAGCCCATTGTCTTACACCCCTTGGCGGGTCGACGGGAACGCTGTCGCGTTCCACTCTTGAAGGCGAAGCAGAGTAACGCATGAGTTGTTTCTTCGTCTAGCCGAACCAAATAAAGCCAAGCAACGCAGTTGACCAGGCTAAACAGTGGTTCAACAACTAAAATAAAGGCTAGTATGCTTCGCATCCTGGGCTTAACCTTAGCTAAGCCACAGCCATTTTTTTTAATAAAAGTTTATACTACTACTACTACTGCCTCGTCTATCGCCATCGTGGTTCTATTTCGTTCAATCCTCGAGTCCAACGAAGGATGCGCCAGGCCCAACCGCCGTTAGGCTTGGCCGCGGTCACACGAGACTCTGCGAGTTTTTAAGGCACTTAAATCGCACAAGTTCACGCTCACCCAAAACATTGGTATCCTTGGGTTCGCGATGACTTCCTCTTTTCGATTATATGTCGCTTTCTTGTTTAAGATTCCAAAAACATGCGGAAAGAGTCATAAATCAACGGAGCCGTTGCGAGAAGCGTCCGGTACCACTGGCGACTTCTTCCCCCAAAGTTAATGAAGACAGAGTTAATTCTAGTACACGAACCAGCGACCTTCAGTGGTAGTCGAACCCTCGTGCTTATGTGGAAGTCGGTCCCACGACATTTGCCATTAAGGCAAAGTTAATTAAGCCACCGGCTCTCAGTGTAGAGTTAAGGTACTCGAATCCACGAACGATGGAAACCGCACCCTCGACCTTTGGTGGAAGTCGAACCCAGGAACTTTGGTGTTAATTAGGACGAAGTCAATTAAGGCAGTTAACGTAGCGTCAGTTAACGCACTTATTGTTTTCTCCCACGATCTTTGGTAGAAGAAAACAATAAGCAGCAACAACGCATTCGAATGAGAATATAAATTTATTGAATGTGTCTTGATAACGCAGGCTTTCGCCTTCACCCTCTGGCGTATGCTAAAGTGAGTGTCAATATTTTTAATAGCCCCCATTGAATACTGAATAATCCGAATACATTGCAGTACGTGTAACTTTAATCAGAGAACATTAAATTTTGAATTATGTGCCTCCAGTGCAAAAGGGTGCTGCACGGTACAGCATCGTTGTCGCCGCATTGGCGTGCGTTTTGTCGTCGCCTGAAAGAGATTCGCTGCACTGCTCCACCACACCGGTGAAAAGGAATCTGGCATGTATTTCAAGAAGCTCGAACCAACTAACATTTAAAGTGCTAATGAGACCAAGATACTTCCTTGGTCAAACTCCAAATAAGATCACATGATCGTGTAGGCAACCAAGGCTGAAATAACAAAGCGTTTTGTTGTTCGCAAGTGTTCCCTGCGTTGACAGGTAGCGTTCGCTAATATAACGTCCAACATTGGGATTGGTTCAGATATCTTACGAACGAATTGAGTGCAAGAGCAAATGCTAGCCAATCTTTATGTTGAACACATCACCAAAAAGCACTGGCCAATGGCAAAGAGCCGTTACAAGCGGAAACCTTTGCGAATTCAGCCCTTGAAATGGTAAAGCCCTCTTTATTGCATGACACTTTTTAAGCAACACAGAAGTATTGAAACGAGCTAGACTATTTTATGTGAATCCATGCTGAAAGAAACTGCTCACAAAAAAATCTGATAAATACGTTCAACGATATCAACGAGATATTGCAGAGCGCAGTCAAATGCTTTTATTCAGAACGTGCTCGAGCTATCTTGATAACGCAAAGGTGCTGATCAGAGTCAGAAATGCACTCGTCCTGGCTTAAAATGCATATACGTTTCCCGGCAGTGTAAGCCAGACTACAATTGTTAGTGATTGTTCAATGCTATAGAGCAATAGAAGCTACTGTTCAAGCTTTAAGAATAGCATAAATGTGTGTGTGGCTATTAACCAAGGTCCCCCACAAAAGGCCACTATTGTCTTCGCACAAGGGGAATGTCCTACCAGCTGCAACCAAGAATTGTTCAGGTTATATAGTGACATGTAAACAGCCGTCATGCCCAAACGAAAGCCACAGGAAGTTTATAAATCTGCTGGAATTGACGCCAAGACTTACGAATGTGCAGTTCTCTCGACAGAAGTGACCGTAAGGCAACGCCGAATACTTGAATACCACATAATAGAGCAGTTCGTGAACAGTGCTAGGTGTCGAAAGATTCGGCACTGAAGAGCAGCCCACTGAACACGTTTCAATCCACAGAAATCTGTACAAAAAGCAACAAAGAGTCTGTGACACACCTATTAAGCGATTCCTACTGACAGCACTAATATTATCTATTTTCACCAACTACGCTAAGACAAGAGCCATTATTTTTGAAGACTGCTGGGCGAGAAAATAATTTACGCAGAAAAACTCACGAAGCAGAAAAAGAAAAGAAAAAGAAATCGCGATCCGACACGCTTGTTCCATAGCACGATAAAGCAGCTTGGCAAATTAAACACGAAGAAAATGTTTAGCGAACGATGAAGACATCTAGATGCAAAAAAAAAGGCACTGCGAAAGGGACATTGAGATCAGTGTTCGTGCGCGGTATTCTCGAACTGTGCCGTGGCACATCAATAAACATGATTCGCGTTGCTGCCTCGTTGTTGTCTCGTAGTTCCAGAGGTGCTAGAGGACACACAGCGCGTCACTCATCGCCGCGCTTTCTCGCAGGCTTCGATTACGTTCCGCATCGGTGTCCCCGCACAGTCGAATGCCTTGTAGAAGTCGTCGAAGTTCCGCATCAGCGTCGACGCTCTCACTCCGCTCCCGTAGGAACCCCTCGGGAGACAAACGTGGTGCACAAAGAAGAGTATGAAGAAGACCTGGCTGGCCGACAAGCTGTGGTAGCCGAATAACGGGGCCCGGTCGTGCCAGCTGGGTGTGGCAAAGGCGCGGACCGCGGCTGACAGCGACAAAAATGGATACTTCAGTTCAGTGTACAGAACACCTCCACCTTGTCGTTGAATGCAGTGCAGGAGCGCTACGAGCCCTTCCCAGCTATCGGTATGCCATTCTGCGTAGTAGAAAATCCTGTCCCACAGGGCGTCGGCAAGCATGACTCCCAGCACGGCCGCGTTGATGACACCTGCGCCGTCGGCAATGCTGCGGTTTCCTCTGGCGGTCTTCTTGCCGAAACTGAGAAGCGCGTACACGCTTGCCGCGACGGCGATCTGGTTGCCGAATCTCACGAGGAATGTGTGAGACAAGTCGACGCGCAGTCTGTACAACCCAGCGAGGCCCCGCAGAGCATTGCTGCTGCGTATCTGAAATAAGAATGCACCGTTTTAGTTGCACGTAGGCAGCCAACTTGATCCGCAAAACCGGTAAAACAATATAAGTGTTTCCCGTGCTATACCTATGAATTGCTTACAGCTGAGCGCGTGTAAACATGCCTCGAAATCATTCAATCGCGAACACCCAGTTTTTCCGTCCTGCAGGTTACAGTTACTGTATGATATGCAGACGCTCTATTTTTCATTCTCAGTGGCTCCACTAAGCAGGCATCAAAAATAGTGATATGGCTGGTATTTAAGCAGAACGTCCGCTCCTACTTTCTGGTTGATTCGATATCTATCCGGAACATCTCGGGGCGATTCAGACGCGACGGACAATATACGGTCAGACAACAACGGCTTCTTGTGTGAAGGAATGGAGACCAGAATCAATGACCACTGATTGCAGGCCATGAGGGTACACCACAGAGTCACCGCAAAAGATGGCAATCTCACTACGAGATCGCGGGGCCCAGCAATGCCTGGAAGCAGGGTGTCACTGAATGTCTGTGGCTTACGATGTCCACTAATGATTCGTGGTCGGTCTACACTTTCAACAATTATGCTCAATTAACTTCACTCTCGCGTTACTCAATATCCTCGCAAAAGCTCACGCCAAGCTGATTACACGCTCATAGGAGATGATGCGCTACGTCACTGTTTACGACACACCTGGCGGCACTGACCTTACAATCGTTGACATGTGCAGAAATAAAACGTCCGATTAAAGGCAATAGAACGTACTAAGCAATTCCTTTTAAGAATGAAGGAGCGGCGACGAAATGGGTGCGACAAATAAATAGCAGTAGCAAACTCCGCTAAACTTAGCACCAGTGCCACGCACGCTTTCGCACGACCTATCCAATCTAAGTCATCTTTTGATAGACCCCTGGATAACAGGTTTCATTATCCTTACTGCGTCATGGTGACAGACACTTCGAATATACTATTCTACAAATAAATGCTCCTTCTAGGTACGTTTAAAGGTAGGCGCAGTTAAAAAATCTTGTACACCTTTGTACAAGTAGGCGTACACCTACTTGTACACCTACTTGTTGTCATTCTGTTGCTGTGCCACCTTTGTGCATAAATATTATACCCCTGACAAGCCAGCAAGTTAAGGGCACTTACGGGGAGTGCACTTCGAGACCTTGAGTGACACGTTAGGCTACGCGGTGCTAAACGGGAAGACAAAGCGCACACGCAGTAAGAAGATAATGTCGACAGACTAAGAGCCCATTTTTGAAGATGTAGATTGAAAACAACTTCTCAAAGTGATCGTATTAAGTTGTATTATAAATAAAAACAAACTTAATCTATTTTTCTTTCCACAAGAAAAAGCCAATTTTTTTTTTTTTTTTTGTAAGAACATTGCAAGTCAACGCTGGCCAAGACGAATGCCAAGCCAATCTATCACATGGCGGCCTGGGACGAGGCGACATTTGATCCCGCTAGAACCGAATATGAGCGGTCACCCAAAGCGGTGGAAACACGGCGAGTTTGCGAATTATCAGATGCGACGACACCACAAACGCTGCGCACACGTCTCAAAACACAACCAGCGTGGAATGACGATGCCGCTGTGCCGCATAACGCACGCGCCGTTAGTTGCGTAGACGATCAATTTATTTCTCTATTGTGCTCTTTCGCTTCTCGCTAAACGCAAATTTTGTTGAAAGCTGTTCAACAGCTCAAATTAACTTCTGTGTCCTTTTTTTTATGCATTACATCTTGGAACACTAGAACCGCTGACGGCGAGGCTGCGCACTCAGCCAGCAAATTGCGTTCGGTGAACGCACTTTGACCGCAGTGCGCTCTTCTGCGAGTGAAACTCCACTTGCTGACGTTTAGACTTGGAAAAAGTGCACTTAAACCGAGTGAACGCCCTCCGTAAGTGCACTTAACTTGCCCGTTTGACAGGGGTTATTAGTTTGACTGCGATCAGCAAAGTGGGCAGCTACATGGCTTTGTGCGGATGTCATGGCGGACATGCTAAACAAGAACTACCTCCAGCTCGTTTCCGCTTCTATGCGTAGGCTCGAAGTGGGCAGACTAAGCAAGGTATTTCTCTCACTTGTGCACGATGAAAACTACCTCGATGTTCAGATCGCCAGCGATAATGAATCGATATTGGGTCACTTGAAAAGAGTCGCATTATTTGTGACGATTCTTGTACGCGGACGAAGGTGGCGCGAGCGTGAAGGACCTCAATATTGCGATATTGTAAATCTCAGAGAACTTGCAAGTGGATAATATTCAGAAAGTTGGCCCTTTTGAACAATTTATTGCGCTCATAAACGACATTCGTATATTTATTTATCACTTAAAAGTTGTCTTTAACTTTGTTCTAAATTATAAAAGAATGCGTTTCATATTTGTTGGTGTTACCTATAATGCGATATGTTAAAACTATCTTGTGAACAAGATGATGTTACAACGCAACTTTTTTATCTCCCAATACCTTGCTCTTCTATAGCGGTTAACACGTTTCTGTGTGTTGGTGCTGCATTGGAAGTACGTACAGCGCGAGATGATCAAAAGAGAGCAAGGAACGATACCGTGCCTCAGAGTGGTTGGGTTACTTTCTTGAAAGCTAAGTAATTACGAGAAGCGTTTCTCATGTGATTTGCTCTTACGAGTGTAATTATGAGTGTAATTCGCTCGTAATTACAGTATAATTATACATGACGTTACGCAGACACCGGTTTGCTAGGTCACATCTGCTTCTCGCACTGATATGAACGGGTTTGCCTCTGCGGAGGAGCAGTAAAAGATATTGCTGCCACCCCTGTTTATCGGTAATTATATCGTCGCCCCCAAAAGAAGGGCAGTGTTAGACTACATTGTGTCATCAGTGTAATATTGTGTACATTGTACAGTGTACATTGTCATCAGTGCGGCATGACGGCCGCAAACGGAGAAACGACAACACGCTACTGTGCAGGTTTGCCCCGCTCATTGCAATGTGTCATCGACCTTCAGGTGCTTACATGGAGCGACTCCTCTCTGTGAAGACGGTCATGCAATATAGACCAGTTAGCACCAACACTAAGTAAGGAAAAATTCCAAAGGCAAGAAGATTCGCACGGATCCCGTATTTCAACGAAAACAGTGAGTTCGTAAATTGAGCTTGCTAAAGTTAAAGCGGACATGCGTACGCCGCTACGACTGGGAGGCCATTCAGCTGGAGGTCAAAGTTGTTGAATGTGCCTTTTTAAGCAGTGGCAGAAGTAACACTGCGCGTAAGTGCATCTGAAGCCAGTAGAATTCGTTCATACAACCTGCAAGTCAACCTGAACGCAGCGCACGAAACAAGCGTGCCGTCATAGCACGCATACTCATATTCATCTACAATAAGCAGCTCACACAGCAAGTGCAGCGTTGGAAACCTAACGGCGAGGTAGGCGAGACTGCATACAACATATGAAAGACTAGCAGAACAACATCGAACACAATCCTCGTTCACCCTCACTCATGGTAAAGCACCAGTAAGTCAACAAAGTGTGGACGAAAAACCTGCTGCTAAAAACCATATCCAGCAGCTGACAAGTCATTTTCGAGAAGTTGACTTTTTCGTAAAAGAAATCCTACAAAAGTGCAAGAACTAGAAACTTCCCTAAACATCAAGAAAACGAAGAAATATGATTTTTACAAGTCTTCTTTAGTAACTAATACAACTTTAGACTATCAGTTTTATTCCTTCGAGCGGGAGGAAAAAGGAAACACCGGCATTCGCTTGCCTCGCACCCAACAGGTATGGATACAGATGGCAACACAATCGGGTGAAATTTCGCGCACGTTATTGATTTCTTGATGCAAACGTGCATAAATTGACTATATTGTGCGAAAAATCCGGCGGCTGTCTTCTGGAAAAGCTATGAACGGCACCTAAATTCCCATTGGCTGCGACACCAAGCCACGAGCACACCTCGACGGAGCACAGCGAACGAAAATGAACACCTCCTGCTGTGATAACACGCCAAGTGATGCCTGAGGGGAGAAGGCATCGCCACGACGCCACGTCACCCTCGCTCTCGCTCTCAGAAGCTTGGTTTATCCGTGCGTTTTTTGTCCGCACAAGTTCTCGCCTGCATTCCAACTGCGCCACGGTAATGCCAAATCAAAACGCGCCAAACCAACGCCTCCTAAAAAGCAGACCTGTGCACCCTGCTTTATGACGTCATGCTATTTAGAGCGACATTTCCATTGCCAAGCCTGGCGTGACGAAAGCGGTGACGTCAAAATCACCGCGGCTTACTCGGAAGCGTCCCCATTAGATTTTATGGCAATCGAGCAAGGTAGCATGACGTCACGGATCGAAGTTCACCGGCCTTGTGCTATCTTAGAGGCGCTGGCCAAGCGTCTCAATGGGCTCGCTTGCCCGCGAGGAGTTCGCAACTCGAAGGACAACTCAGCGGCGTTCAATTGGACGTAACTGCGTTCGCATTCACAAGTATCCGAAGTGCATAGGGGTCCTCGGATTTCTACGCACCTGCTATCGGGCACCGTCGTAGCAAACCTACACGCTTCTTTCCTAACTCCTCGTCAGAGATTAAACATCTTTGGCTCGTCAGGCGGCGCTGGCTCATTTTTCTCAGTCACAGAACAAAACAAATAAAAAAGAAATAAGTGATGGTTTAGGGCAGAGGTTTAGTGCTCCGGAGAGCAACTACTTGAAGAGCAAATACCATATATAAAATATTGCACAAAAGCAATAGTCGCATTAGATCTTTGAACATGTGAACTGTATCGAGCGGAGACAAACCGAGTAATACTGAATTTTTTTTTTCATTTTTTTTAATAAACACGTTTATTTCTTAGGCGACTTGCCGGAATCAGGGCCTGAATTCACAATACACTTCATACGCCAAAGTAGAATGTAATAGACAGCATACAAGCGAAGGCTTATATGCTGTCTATCTGCATATAAGCCAGCCTAAAGCAAAGCTTCTTACGAAATAAAAGCTTTCTGAATTAGGCCCTTGAAGCGCTTGTGAAAATGTAAGCTTTCGAACCGACAGCTTCCACAAATCGAAAGACCGAAACCAAGGACACAACTGAGAGTGGAGCTATACGATTGAACGCGGCCTCTGCTCTATTAGGTAAACAATAATCTCGCTACTCACCTGATAATAGAAGCTCCGAATTTCAAACTTATTCTCGAAGTAGTTCTCGCTTATGGAGGGCAGATAGTGCTTGTATGGGGCAGTCAGGTTTTCAGGCAAAACAATATGAATACTTCGCACCACACTCCGCACCGCGTTGGCGTCCAGGTGGGCAGGGAAGAAAACTTGGGCGTCCGCAATCACGGCTTCAGAGATCTTGTTAAACATTTCCAGCACAACCTGGTCACGGTCTGGGCTCGTCATCTGCTGCGTCGCCAACACATCCCAGAGCGGAAACAGTGCCATGGTTTGATCTTCGCAAAATGCCGCGTGATCCGCTAGGCTAGACGCATGACGAATTTCGTCGCCAAACGCGGCGAGCGTCGAGTGTATGGCGAAGTACAGTAGCGCGGCAGCTTGGACGAGGATGTTTTTGTCCGTCAATATGCTTAAGACTGCCGCGACGGCGGGAGGGTTTTTAATGGCAATCACTGGGACTGCTCTCAAAATCCCTTGCCACGAAGATATGTTCTCCTTCGGAAAATGTTCGCCTAACAGCGGCATCGGGACGATAGAGTTCTCATCGTCAGAATGCTTGCGGGCCCTGCGGAATCGGCGAATTAGACTAAGCACGTCTGCCTCTGTAGCGCTTATGCCAGCGTGTCTCCTGGCAGCCTCGAACATGGCATGTCCGGCACTTGACGCGTTTAAATCGATATATGGCGCAGGCTGAAAGCTTACGACGTAGGTGGTTGCATTCTTCTCGAATGATGAATTGTAGAACGTGTAAAACACGCTGAAGATTTTGTACCTGAAGTGTAGCAGACCGACAAGCTTGATCAGGTCCACGTTGCGCGGGGCGTCCGTAGAGGTTCCCGACCAGCGGCGAAAAAGGTCAATGACGGCTTCCACTGCGTGCTCCGCAGTGAACATATTTTTGACGCTTGCGAAGAGGCAGCTCTTGTGGTTCACCCAAATTATATCGCTGACCGGTGAGCGCAGTTTGGCCTGGAGAGTAGGGTGAACCACGACCGATGTGAACGCTCGAACCGCAATCGCGCTGCGGTCCACTCCGCTCTTTTTGTAGCAGGCATAACTGAAAATGTCGGTGCACGGATCGTTTGACAGGTTGGCCAGCGTCAGTATCGTCTCCGTGGCGTCGGGGCAGCAGAATTGCGGCACTTCGGGCAATTCGCCATCGGAGCTTGTGAACTCGTTCATCAGGATCCACACGAGTGCCACCAATGCGGAAAGAAGTGGAGTCGCGAGCAGAACGACAGGCGCAACAGCGCGACGGCCAGAGCTGCTCGACGCCTCGTCGTTGGGCATTTGCTGCGAGAAGCGTCTTCCGATAGCCAGCAGGTTCGCCGCGGGCAACCCGTGCAACGCTCCGGCTTCTTCTTCTCTGGCCCGTGCCACGTGCCATACGACTGACGCGAGCCGCGCCAAAACCAAGCAATCGGAACGAAGTGGTGAAGAAGTTGTTGATCCTTGTGATATATACTAGCACGTACCCACTCTGGGGTATTGGTTAAGAATCGGGCAGGTCGAAGTAAAATGTCAGATAAGAGTGCAAAATGTTATACTGGCTAAGTTAGAATCTAAAGGCAGAGCTTGGAGAGCCTGCATGATTTTGTAAATATGAAAATTTTATTATAGCAATAAAAATAAGAATGATCCAAGTCAAATTCGGTGAAAGAAAAGAAGGCTTAAAAATTTTGTATTACGTCTCGTTTACCCTTTGGCAATGTTGACAAGCCTGTAGGTATTGGTTCTCGAAGACTTACCAAAGCGGAAAGGAATTATTCCCAGCTTGAGCGTGAAACGTTGGCCCTACTGTTCGGGGTATGAAAGCTTCGGGACTACCGTCTGGAAAGAACATTCACCTTCATCACATCTCACAAGCCGCTGGTGGGTCTATTTCGCGAAGATCGCTCCACGCCCATCATGGCTGCCGCAAGAATTCAGCGTTGGTCCTTGCTATTGGGAGCATAACAGCACAAGATAGATTACGAGCCTGGCTCGGACAACCTGAATGCAGGCGCACTCAGTCGACTTCCTCTAGAAACCACCGAGGACACATCAGAGGAGCTGAGTACGTACACTCGCTGCAGCGGCTGGATGACACGCCCCTTTCTTCGCAAGCAATGAGACAGTTGACCGAGAAAGATCAAGTACTTAACTTAGAAATGTCAAGTCCTACGTGCTTCATGGTTGGCCAAAGGAGCGCAAAGCACCCCATCCGCGATTGGAACCATACTTCGCACGAAAGAGTGAGCTAACCGTTTACGAAGGTCTCATTTACTGGGGTCACAGAGTCGTGATTCCAGAGGCTGCTCGTGGTGCCATGCTGCAACTCCTGCACGAGACGCACCAGGGAATGTCTACAATGAAGGCATTGGCCCGTACGGTCGTGTGGTGGCCCGGCATCGACGGAGCTATCGAACAAATCAGTAGGAATTTACTACATGCATACAAGCAAGCGGAATGCCACCGGCAAAAATACCAGTAAGCTGGCCACTAACGCACGAGAATCGGTCCCGTGTACATTTGGATTATGCTGGTCCAGTGGGTAACACCATGATCCTAGTGGCCATAGATTCACATTCGAAATGGATCGAAGCAATTCCAGTGCGTCATGCCACAGCGCAATCGACAGTTACATCATTGCGTGAAATCTTCAGCAGGCTGAGCATACCAAAAACCATTGTGACAGACAACGTAACTCAGTTCACGTGAGAGACTTTCACGAAGTTTCTGACAGAAAATAGCATAAAGCATTTTCGTACGGCACCATATCACTCCCAATCGAACGGGCTTGCTGAACGCGCCGTGCGGACGCTGAAAGATGGCCTCAAGAAGGACCGGTCAGGTGACTTGTTTGAGCGATTGACTAAACTGCTCTGTAGCTACCGTAGAACGCCCCGGGATGATGGACGATCACCCTCTCAACGTCTTTGGGATATCAGATCCGTTCTCGGTTAGACACATGCCTTCCACCGCCCGTAACCTTTCCTATCTGTCCACAGGCAGATCAAGAAAGCAAGCTGAACCCGGGCACACCTGTTCGGGCTCGCAACTTCGGAGAGGGGAGAAAGGTGACTGCCAGCCACAGTTAAAGAAATAAGAGGATCCCGAATGATCACCGTAGAAACGGCAGAAGGTGAGCTTCGGCGTCACATGGGTTAAGTCCATGTCGATACAGTCCTGTGCCGGCACAACTTACGCAAGATCAACCAGTTGGTGTGCCGACGCTACCAGAAGAGGCTGAACCAGCTGTGATTCGTAGATCGACCTGTATACAAAAATCCGTACAGCGGTACTCGCCTTAAGGAGGGAAGAGTGCTGCAAAGTGAAAATGACGACGACAGAAAAACCGCGTTCGCCGTGGCGCGAGACTGACGTCATCACACGCGCCAGGGCAGCTTGAGAACGTCTGAGAAAAAGGCTGTCACTGAATAAACGGGCGCAGTGTTCCCCTTTTTGTGTGAGCGTTATTATGCTCCTGGCCATACGGCCGAATGCCGTTCCCGCCTGGTAGCAGTCATAACAGTTGACTTATAACAATGAGCATTCCGACTCCCCCTCCATTTCTTTCCGACTTAGGTCTTTTGCACCCTTCCCAAACATATTTCTCAATCACTGGCGGCTCTTCCGAGTCTCTAAGGTACGCTTCTGTAACTGCATACGCCCATATTTGTTCTCTATTTAACTGCTCCTCAATCTCTGCCCACTTTTTTTTTTCTTCTGCCGCCCTGCATGTTTATGTAACCTATTGCATGACAAGCTCCCTTTCTTGCTTTCCTCTTTTTTCTGTTATCGACGGCGATGCTCTTCTGAGGTTCCCCAAGAGGACCTTCTTGATTACTACCTATTTTGGCCTCCTGAGCGCCAGTGGGCACCCTAAAAAAGCAACAGCGCGACCACCAAGTCGCCAGCCCACTTCTCGTGCCAGCCTGTAATTGAAGTGGATCCCGTCTCGTTTAAAACCACCACAACTTCTCACTTCCCTGTTTACTTCGACAACCTCGAAGCCTTTCTCTCGGCTTATTTTCCATATTGCCTCATTAGCGGATGCGCGTACGTGAGCGCCATCTGTTGGTGCTTCAAAATGGTTTCCTACGCTTTCCTCCTCATGCTTCCGCTGCACCCTCCTCCTCCGCTTTATTCCTCGCGCTCTTTTTGCTCTCGCCGCTGCGCTCCACGTTCGCTCTTTCATCGTTCGCTGCGCTCGTTTGCTCGGTTACGCCGAGGTAGGACAAGGCACGCGACTCACAACGCAGAAACGGGCGCCTAAGTGCTGCGCTCTAAAATATTTTGTGTTATCGTACTAAGATAGCGTTGTGGGTTTTGTTAATTAGACTTATTGAGAGGAACTCTTCGGTCTTCATTCTCGTTGGCCCTGGGCCGATGTACAGTACTGCGAGTACTGTATCGTTTCCGCTGTGCTTCATTTGTGCTTGGCATATGTCGCCAATGTTTTGTTGCGGCGTATTGATGGCAAGCTGCCTCGGCACGAAGCAGTTTCCTCTGTTCGGCCTCTAGAGACGTTAAAGCTTTCCTAAGTGATGTCATGCCAGTACTGAAAGGTGGCACTGTAAGCAGTTTCGTATATAATCGTGAGTGGTCATTTAGGGGGCAACACGCAACACTGTAATTGGGTCCCAGCGCGCACGTGCGTATAGAACTGAGGTTGAGCATATCTGACATACCTGACAAATGAACTTCAGCGCGATTACATAGTTGTATTTTCTTTTTCAGGTCTCAATCTCTAATTGTGAAGTTTGCAGAAATGCGCGTGTCCTCACGTTTGCCAGTAAATTATTGCCATGAGACGTGACACACGTGCAAAGCATGTCAAAGTGCCGGCTTGCACAAATGAAACTGGTAAGCGTGTTATGTGTGATTTCCAATGGTGCGCCCATGATCTAATGGGTAGAGCATCGTGCTGCTGTAGGAAAATGGTTTAGAAACCAACCGTCGGGTATGTTTCCTTTAAACAGAGTCATGCGATAGCGGTTGGAAAGCATGCACACCAAAGGGGGTTCAGTAGTCTAAGAATGTCAATCGCATTTAAAAATCGCGAGATCACTCAGCAGACTTGACGCGTACAAGCGCAACGTATTGCGCTCATGCGTGTCGACATGCCCCTTTCGTGCATGTCTGCCTTTGGCATAGTATCTTTTTCTTAAGCATATTGTTTATCTTGCGTTTCAAATGACGTGTGCCTCCTTATTGCGGGAACTATAGTAATATTGAGGACGAAGCTCCGCCTCCACTGTGGCCCGAATTCGATAATCGCCAGTCGAGGGTGTCTGAGGCCCCGCAAATTGTGGTCCTGCATGGGGGCAGTTTCCCCGAGCTCCCGCTGACTTAATTGAAGCCCTAAATTAAAGATGGTCTTCTAGAACGTCCTTGTAAACGCTTTCAAGGACGAGGAGGCCTTTACACTGCGTGCGTCGAAATACCAGTGTTTAATCGCCATCACTTCCCTTTTTTTCCGAAGTAACGGCGATGCCAGGGGAAATTAACAGTGCGCCGTAACACACCTCTTCAACCGCCGCGATAGCTTAGTGGCTACGGCGTTGCGCTGCTGAGATCAAGTTATTCGACCCCGGTCGCGGTAGTCGCACTTCGATGAGTGTGGAATGCAATAGCGCTCATGTACTTAGATTTAGGTGCACGTTAAAGAACAGTGGGTCAAGCTTCATCCGAAGTCTCCCACTACGGCGTGCCTCGTAATCAGATAGTGGTTTTGGCACGCAATACCCCAGATCGTGTTTAACGAATATCAAGCGTGTCATGCACGGAAGCTTTTTTTGGTATCGTCGGGCAGATAGCCAACTCCTCATATACCTAGGAGGTGTGTTGCTTGCTAGAGGTGCACCTAGCCTTACGAATACTGTCGGCAATGTCTCCGCCCGAGCGCCACTGATCAAGTAAAGCAAAACGTAGTCAGAACGCATACAGGGAACGCTAACGTCGAGGACGGATGTGAACCAGGGCGTACCCTAAGATGCGTAGCCATAAGATTTTATTTATTTGGATTCCAACAAATGCGTCAGATCTGTCATACACCTTATTTTTCATTGAAAATTCTAAAGTGTACCATTCCAGTAGTTACGCGGACAGCGTACACAAGGACGTCGCTCATAATATGTGGTGTTTACTTGTATAAGCATTTCAATGTTACAAGGACAGTTCTAAAAAGCTTGACTCGGCGTACGCATGCCCTAAACTGCAAGCGTTTATCGAACTATGTGAGGGAGGATTGCTTCTACACAACGTCTATTTCTGCATGCGTGCGTGCGTGCGTGTGTAAGAGCGGGCGTGTTTTAGTTAGTTAGTTAGTTAGTTAGTTAGTTAGTTAGTTAGTTATTAGTTAGTTAGTTAGTTAGTTAGTTAGTTAGTTAGTTAGTTAGTTAGTTAGTTAGTTAGTTAGTTAGTTAGTTAGTTAGTTAGTTAGTTAGTTAGTTAGTTAGTTAGTTAGTAACACTACGAGCCTATGCAGGCATTACATAGGCGTTGAATGGACTACGAGTCAAATGAGATAACACAATAAACATCAGTAGGTGTCAAAAGCAAACATATATATGAATAAACATAGTCATCTGGAAAGTTAGAATAAGCATTTGCACATCACAATAGTACAATTAACATTATAACATCATACAGCATAATACAATGAGCCTTACACCTTTACCCAAAAGAGTAAAAAAGAAACACTTCGAAAAACATCAAACATCGAGAAATAACTGCAGCGTCTCAATGAATGAGTCACGCGTTATGGTTGTGATTGTGCGTTGGCTCCGAGGAGCCAGTCGCAGAACCAAGTCCTGGGGCTCGAATCTGCAGCCCCTTTGTGGAACACACACTGTTACATTCGGCGCATCTGCCGGAGGGCGGATGCCGGCGTCATTGTGATATCGACAGCAACAGCATTCCACTGAGCCAGCGTGCGCGTAGAAGTGCTGCCAGGTAAAGGTATTTCTGCAAGAGGCGGGTGTCTTCGTGGCCATATGGTGGCTCGATCTCAGCGCCACCTCCCAACACTGAGGAGAAGCGTGGCATCCAGGCACCCGGCCTTTTCGTGGCAGAGCGGCTGAGACCTTGAGACTCTCTTCTCAAGCAACTCATGGACACGTCATTGTGAAGGCGTCTTCGGAGGCTATGTGTTTTTTCAAGGTGTTGGGTAGTTGCCGGCATTCGCCATGAAAGCTGCAGCTTAAGCTTGAATTGTACGCAACTCCATGCTTCTCAACTGATACTCACATATTCCTTGTAAATGCTTCAAATGTAGCGCTCTGTGGTGAGTGTCTCTCTTCTGTGTGTCTCGTCAAAACGTTGCGCAAACCAACCTCTAATACGCTATACCAACACGCCCAGTCGTCAACCTTGGCAAGCTTTATCTTCAAATGTGGTTCTGGCGCAATTAAAACTAAGCGGGAACAAGAAGAGCGCTCTTTCTGTCCCTTCTTCTTTCCGCTTAGTTTCCTTGCGCCAAAACCACTTTTCAAGCATGAACCAACTAGCTCAACTTTTCATCCTTCTATATAATGTAAATATACGTTAAAAAGTCCCGAATGTCGAGCCAAGGCATACGGTATCTCCTGATTTAAGGTGCATGAAAGCCCCACGTCTTCGAACACTCGGTCGCAACATCAATGAATGCGAGCGAATTTGTGCGAGCGTGCTTGTGTGTCGTGAATGCGCCAATTTGTTTCATGTTTTCTTTTTTCACTTACACCTGTTTACTGTTTTCAATTTGTTTCACCCTTCAGCCTTTTCTTCCTAATCCCTCGGAGCTGAAAGCTAGGCCTGTGGCTAGGCTAAGCTTCCTAGCTCTAGTTAAACTCTAATTTTAATTGGAGGCGATGCAGTGAGGTAACCCACTATCGCAGAGCCAAAGGCGGCACGTGTTACAAAGAGGGAGGAGGGGCGTCCTGATCTTGCATCCTCCTTTGAGTCTTCTGTTGTGTGTTACTCTTCCGGCCTTTCCAAATTGCCTGTCTGTAGTTAAAGAGCACCCGCACAAACAGTTCAAGATAACGTTACTTATGAGCTACAATTAGCTACAATCAGCAATGCGTTGCTGATAGTATAAAGACAAAAGGTAGCCGTTCGTGACTGCCTGCAACGATTTGTTATGTCGCACTGAAGAACACTTAACGCTACACAACGTACGAAGCGTTAACTATATGTTTTCTCTTCGGCATCTGCATTAAACGCATTCTATTTTCTCACTCTTCGGTTGCTTGAAGCTGCGACGGTTAAATTTGGCAGTGCAGACGGTGGCCACGTTTGCGGCTCGCTTAAGCCTCACGAAACATTCAAGAGAACATGCAGCCAGCTACGTTTGGCGGCTTAAACTACGCATGGAAGCTTCACCGCAGAGACACGGAAAAAAAATGGAAACAAGTACAGGTCTTTGCAACCTTTTAGGCAACAATACGTCAACAGTTAACGTTAGCTTCAGAGACACCCCCCTACCCGCCGTGGTTGCTTAGTGGCTGTGGTGTTAGGCTGCTAAGCACGAGGTCGCGGGATCGAATCCCGGCCACGGCGGCCGCATTTCGATGGGTGCGAAAACACCCGTTTACTTGGATTTAGGTGCACGTTAAAGAACCCTAGGTGGTCGAAATTTCCGGAGTCCCCCCACTCGGCATGAAAGTGGTTTTAGCACGCGTAAAACCCCTTAATTTTTAATTTTTAGGCACCCCCTATTCCAGAAGAAAAGTATTTACAGCATCACATGGCCCTCTACGTGCGCTGCTGACGTCACACTTTCCACATATGTCACAGATGGTTGAACGACCGTGAGCACGAACGTCGCTATGATTACTTTTTTAATATTAATTACGGGCTTTAAACGTATGTGCTAAATGTACTAAAGAGAAACACTAAATCAGTTCATGCTGCATTTTTTTTCTTTCTTTGTAAAACTTCATATTCGTTAATTTCGCGGTGTTGAGTTGCTTATTAAAAGAGAAAATCGAGATCAATGTTCAATTTCTTTAATATTGCGCCGAAACCCCAGCGCCGGTATACGTCAAGAAGGCGTCACAGTTTTCAAAAGTATATTTTTCTATTTCGGTCATTCTGTAACGTACTCTGCGCTGTAACGGCTGCTACGGCGGTTAGGGCTTTTTGCATTTAGCAAGATGGCGGCGACCGGCTTCACTTTTGGAGCGCCACTTCCACTTCGGAAGTTTAAGCTTGTAACCTCCTTTGTTGTGCCTCAGTAAAGGTTCTTGAAACTGGAAAAGTTCAGCCCCCGGCTCTTTCAGAATACAATGCAGCCAATTTTTACCGATGCAAAAAAAAGAATACAATAATAATAATTATAATTAGGCCCCAGCAAACGCCGTCAAAATACATCGGCTGGTGCGCGAACTTCACGGAGGCGT
This sequence comes from Dermacentor andersoni, assembly GCF_023375885.2. Classification (NCBI taxonomy): domain Eukaryota; kingdom Metazoa; phylum Arthropoda; class Arachnida; order Ixodida; family Ixodidae; genus Dermacentor; species Dermacentor andersoni. Next base: position 137,380,082 of record NC_092818.1, read on the forward strand.
CCCCACTTGTATTTAGTGCTTACGTATTTTGTAGCTTACCACGCCTTCTCTTAATAGGAGTGGATTCTTCGGTATGCAGCGAGTGCCGATTCAGCAGTACAGCTTGAATCTCTCTTCGGCATCCCTTTAAAGTCCCTAAGCAGCACAGTGAGGAACGCTGTTGTGAGGCACGCACGCGGCCGGAAATCGGCCCCCTGACCTCGTGATTTAGTAGTGGAAAGCGGTATATATATTTACTGAACCACCACAGCCGATACTTCGCAATGGTTTCTACTCTTATTACTAATTGTACGAGGCGCCCTTCGAAACCCGCGTGATAACGTGCAGGAATTTAACTGCATGCAAAGTTTAAGCCCGGTACCTTTATTCCGTTTACACCGACGGTTTACAAATAGAGAACGAACTTATAAGCGACACTATAGAACGCGCTAGGCAATTATGGGGAATAAAGTCACTAAATTCAATCTGCATTCCTGAAAACGACTTCAGTCTGTACGCACATTACACTATCTCCTCCTGCCCCCTAATCAGTGTACGGCAGGACACGGGATTTTCTGTTGATTGACCTCCCTGCCTCGATAACTTACAAATATAAAACACGTACTTCTACCCTACGAGGGGCCGCTCGTTAGTTGGTTAAGACAGCTGCAGCGATTATAGCTGTGCGCATTACATTTATCCTAGCTCGCCTTTCGAAAACACCTTCAGTTTGCACATGTAGTACATTACACCTGCACAAATTTTCAGCTCTCTGGGTGGGTATAATCGTTCCAGCATCGTTGAGCAAGTTGTGCAGTATGAAGGAAAGAACATAATGAGGGCGCGTGACGTCAGGCAGCTAGACTAGTCAAGGCAGCCTCCTCCGACGTCGCCCCTCCTTTCCTTCGGAGCGCACCTATGCAATGACTCTTGAGAAATAAGCCCTACATGGTTGCCGAACCTCTCGACAAAATGTTTCGTAGCTCATATAGTAACGCCCTGTTAGTAACGGCCTAGCTCCTAGTAACGCCTACGTCACAATCGGCCCTCACTATCGGTTATCGGCTCTATACACTTCCCCATATTCTATGTGCACTCTACGGCTAGAGCTTACCGCTTGCCTATCCCGTATCAATGGACTATTTCCCATAAGCCTTTCATTCGTATACTTCGTTGCAATAGCAATTATATGGACACTCCAGGCGAATTTTCGCCGTCATGTTCCGTATAAAGTCCAAGTGCGATAAGAATAAGCTGCCTATACACACCGTATGCTGCAAGTGGAGGGCAAACCTGCGAGCGTGAGCCGTGAAGTATGATGGCTTGGTGCGCACCGTCTTTTAGTGCGCCTGATGTTAGAGGTCACGTGATCAAACGCGCATTAGGGGAGAAGAGCGTGCGCGTCTTCTTTCAGCCCGGTCGTGGCTGCGCATGGCTGTCCGCGCGGCTGGGCGCATGCGCGGTCCCCGCGCCGCATGTTGGGAGTCACCTGCGGCGGGTGCCGCGGCTAAGGGCGAGGCCAAATGGCTGGTGGCTTCCTGCGCACTGTCTTCCCGCGCGCCTAATGTTGGCGGTTGCGTAATCTGAGTTTTGGAAGCGCGGCAGAGTTGAAATGATGAACCGAGAGGGAGCACGAATCGTTCGCTCCCCGCTGCTGGCGCTGATCACACCAGCGTTGCGACAGCGAGTGCTCGCGGTCATCGTGAGAGATCTGTTCATGCCTGTCTGTGCGCGAATGTTTCGCATGCGAACGTTCACTGCTATTTACACGGTCTATTAGAAGTACGAACTTTCCTTCGTGTAATTAATACTTTGCCATCGCTATATCTGCTTCGCCTTCCGGTCGAAAGTGCGACTTTTCATGAGTAAGGTTCAGTAGTGACACGCGATGCTCCCTCGAAGCAGGCACGTACCCAGGGGGGGGGGGGGGGGGCTCGCCCCTCCCCGCTTCCTAGCCGCCCACGCCACCACCCTCACACACATTCCTAAAGCGCCGACAAATCAATCTACTCGGCGGTCAACATTTTGCTGTCTTTTACAGCGAAAGCAGTGTATAACTTCCGTAGCCTTTTTTTTTTTCGGCGTCCGTTAACAGAAAAAATCATGTGGGCCGATCCTGGTGATAGTGCAAAAAGGGTCCAAGATCAATGGCACATACCCCTGTGGACTCGGGAACCTATAACGCACCCTTCGGAATCTTAGGGATGGGCCCACGTATGGGGAGCGCTTAATGTCTGCTTCACTTCCGCCGCGGATGGGCCCAGTAATGCAATATCTTCGTGATCGGCCTACGTATGGGGAGTTCTTAATGCCTGCTTCACCTCCGCCGGTGGTCGGCCCGGTGTTGCACTATCTTCGTCAGCGGCCCACGTATGGTGAGTGCTCAGTGGCGTAGATACGGGGGGGGGGGGGGGGGGGCCGTGGGCCCCGGGTGCACGGGGCCAGTAGGGGGGGGGGGGGTGTCATATACGTCTGAAGGCACCCGAAAATTGTCGATATCCTCGCCTTCCTCGACTACACCCGGGAAGGAGGGGGGGGGGGGGGGGGGTGACAGAAGAGCAAAGGGCCCCGGGTGCCAGACGACCTAGCTACGCCACTGGGAGTGGCTTAACGCCTGCTTCACCTTTGCCACGGGTCCACCCGATATTGCAATATCTTCAGACCGACCCGCAGCGGATGTGAAACACTGCTTTTCGTTTGAGAGCTTTGACTGTCAGCTTTCGCTGCCATTCCATCATCACAGCGTAGAATACTAGTCAATTTTTTCACTCCTTCTGGATGGCGGTAGTTATCGGCATCTTGTGGGGTGTGGAGGTCAGTTTTCTCATCGATTCGGTGCCCGCACGATTAACTCAAGATCAATTCAGTTGTCACCATCTATTGGAGCAGGCAGGGCGTAGTTTATTGTTTTAATTATAGTATTTTATTTATAATTCCCAACACAAATTTTATTTCACCATCTATTCAACAATCACGCGCAACGTTGTTGCTTCGTCAGTTCAACCTTTTTTGTTTAGACTGATCCAGGGGCCAGGAAAAGGATTCGGTTCATAGTCAGCTGGTCTGTATGCTTGTGGAACGAGTTGTGGCCGGAGCCAACGACAATTGCGTTTAACTTTTCATTTTGCTTCATTATTTCCTCGAGCGACGGCTCGTCGCCACGCTGGCTGATCCTCGGAACCATATATCCGCATTATGCGTTAGATAAGGTGGAAAATAAAATATTGCGAAACAGCCTCCAACTTCAGACATTGCAATAACCGTTCAAACCATAAGCAATATGACTGTCACCCGTTACCTCGTCTGGTTTTTCCCTAATTGTGCAGCACTTTTCGAGCAAAATTGGCAACTGGAAACAAGAGTCGCAAGGAGATGAGAAATTAAGCGATCTACTAAGGGAGAAAGCCAAGGTGACAGCCAAACGGAGTAAGAGCGAAAACTGTTTGTAAAAATATTTATTAATCAACATCTCTTTATTCAAAATAGAGAAAACGCCACCGGATGTGGAGAATAATTCCGTGTGTTTTGAATGACGCTTCTACAGTTATCAATCGAGCCGCCTGACGTAGCCACTTCCCCGTTGTGCTAATGGGGGTGTTTTTCTAACCTTCCGTGGTGGGCGCAGTACGTCTAGAACCACAGCGTCCTGCTCTCTACGCGGTTTTACGGGACTCGTGACCACGCATCGTTACGTAACTTCCCAAATAACAACACGAGTCGGTTTTGGCACTTGGTAGAGCAGTAAACGAGGGATCCAAAAGAACTGTGATTGTTGCAAAAATATTCATTTCTCTATAATTCTTCCAGATCCCATTCAAAAAACGCTACTAGAAATCTTTATTTTGCACTTTCGCTTGTTAACTTGTTCTTGGCAAGGTTCTTCCTGCCCATCCTTCATGCGCGAGGCCATTTGATGTGGTTCGCCAAGTAAAGAAGAGGTGCATCTCACAGGCGTACCTGTGAGATTGAGATACACGTTATTTCAATTCTCTTTTGCGGGTTTACTTGTATTTATGGTGAATGGTGGGATTATTCACATTTGTACTAGTAAAAGTACCCTCCCCCTCATTTGCCTAGAAATGTTAGCTTGGGTTGCCCCCCCCCCCGAAAAAAAATCTTGCGTACGTGCCTACCTCGAAGTATTTTCATTGTCCGTGTTGTGCAGGCTCTCTGTATGCGCGTACGCACACTGACATGTAAGGCACGGCGCGAAACTGATAACTGCTTCCGCAGAAAAAAACGAGAAGCGAACATGAACGGTGAAGTCGTGCCACTACGCGACAACGAACGTGCTTGCACAGCCTGAGAATGTCGCAACGACAAATAGCTGCGCGTGCGACGGTATATGAGAGCAGGAAAAAATAGTTCTGTCTATGCAGTCAACTACCAGTAATAAAAACAAAAACCAAACAAACGTGCAGAAATTGAAAGCGATCGGTCCAGAGCAGAGAAGAGCAAGAGACGTACAGCTGCACGTGCAAATTTTATTTACAAGGCTTTTGGCAGAGCGCAGGTACACGAAGCCGTTTTTCAAGAACGCCAGGAATCAGCATACAAAATAAGCACTTATTACGGCTACACACTACATTTTAATAAGATAAAAACAGTGACATTAAGACTGCAGCAAAAACAATAGTAAACAACGGAATACCAGTAACAAGATTTCGAATCACTGAACTTCGCATAGATAACTAGCAGACTGGGAACATCAGTAAGAGATGGAGGAATACACAGTAACATAGAGAGGAACAATATTATAGTGCCGCTACTGCAAGCTGCCAGTGAGAGAAGTTCGACCGGCTATATTTTCAATGAAGAATTGAACTAAATGCTGCAACTGTTTCCTCGTTCTTAAGAAAAAAATATACCTGTATGTTCATTTTAAGGAATGTGCCCCATAAGCTTATTTTTCACAGCTTTTGTAACTGTAAGATCCATATATATTTTTTTATATTATTGCGTGAACCGCGCGATACAAATCAGTTCCTGTCGTGAAAACTGAAATGAGGAAACTGGGCCCCGATTTCTCTTGCTTTACACTGCAACATAACACGTACATAAGTATAATTAAACTTCACGATCATTTTTATGCGTCGTAGGGGAGTACCAAACGGTAATAGGCTCGTTTAACGCATAAAGCGCTAAAGTATTTTTCTGTCAAAGCAGTCGCACGAAGCTCTTGTGCTACCGGAATCAATATTCCAAGGCAAGAAAAAAAAAAAACTCTAGATCACGTGGAAACATCCCAAGACGAGGAAATTGGTATAAAATAAAACACATATAAAAGACATCTTTTTTTTCTTAAGATGAAAAATGAGTGAGAGAGAGAAACCGAACACATGCCTGTATTTACAACGAGACAGTCCTGTCAAGTTTTGGAAATATGCTGCAGTATGACCAAGGGCTCCAGAAAAGACGAAGCATTATTTTTAGAAATAATCACCAGGCTCCAAGAGACAGAATACACATCACATAAAACATAGCTTGATTCTACCAAAAAAAGTACCGCAGTGAAAATGACAGAGCAAACTCTACGTGGGGCGCGACTGCAAATCAAATCGCGATCTTTCTTGATGTACAAACTCTGAAACAACTAAACTAAAATATAAAGTTAAAAACACAATAAAAGCAAACCTTCAAATCGAGGTTTAAAGGAAACAGATGATCGCCACACAAATACAAAACCGTCTATTTCCAGCATCTTTGGGCAGCGTTAGTGGCGTTAACAACGACGACCAGTCCCTATTAGCTCTGCCAACTACCGCAGCAGACTCATCTAATGTGCTTGCAGCCGCTCATTTGTTACAGTAACTGAGCAACAACAGAAATAGAAACACAGCGAGCAAAGAACAGGGTTTTCCGTTCGTAACTACGTTCTAACGCTGCGCTGGTTACGCGTTTACTACTCCGGGCAGGCGACCACGAAAGGCTGGTACGGCACACTGCGGCTTGCCTCGTGACAGCGGGTCACCCAACGGGGCCGCAGGAACACCAGCGTCTCGTTCGCACACAGCGCCTGCAAGGACGAAGGTTTCAAAGTCAGAGAGAGGCAACACCCGTGAAGAGTAAACAATAGAGAGAAAGCAGAGACAGAAAGAAAGATACTGGCTTCAATCCTAAACTATAGAGACATTATACTTTCTGATAGCCTGGTATGCTAACCTGTGCGCAGGCTGGGAGACCGAATGAGGCACAGAGAAAGATATTACGATAGAAAAGCTGAGAAGTTGGCCTGAATCAAAGCTGTGACTTGCTACTCAGCAGAGAAAGGAAAGAAAAGGGAAAAGCGTTGATGCTGAGGACGCAAATGGTGGTTTGAATAAAGGCCAACAGCCAGCACTCTTTATATCTTCCAGTCCAGAACAGTATGAAGCAAAAATACGACGACAGCCTATTGACGCCGCAGGCATGGGTCCAGACAAAGGTTGGTTGACGAACTTTGGCAAAAGTTCAACCAGTGATTGTCTTTACATAGCATACAAGCAGGCAGCTGCACAACAGGAGGTCTATAGTATCGGGTATATATAGTACTCCTTGCAGTTGTAGATGAGGCACAGTGCTAACACAAAAACAATCGGCACAAACACGCATGAACACACCGAACCCATTTACGAAGCCTCATTCAGATCCGCAAACCCAAAAAAGCCCATAAGCATCCTTGTTTCGCGCAACTCGCAGGCGGTGCTTCTCCGCGCTGAGAATGTCCCGCAGCTCTAGATAGGGAGCCACCTTGCAAATGTAACACGAACTTCATACGTAATTGGATAAGCAGCGGATGAGCGCAAAATTAATCTAACAACAGAACAAGTGAACATTAACGCCCTCCGGAAAACAGCACACAGAAGATATACTGATGAAAGTGCTCACTGAATTTCACGCGATAAGTAGCAAAGGCCCCGTTAAACATGGCACGTTGAAACCAGAGAGAAACATGGGAGGGAGGGAGATGAAAGCAAGTCAAGGCATGCAACCCTATTGCAAAAACCAGCGTCTTCCAGTGTGAAACCAGCGCGTTTTTTTTGGCACTGGATCGCACTGGGTACGCTGGCGCTCGCTGGGACTAACTGGGACACCAGTGAGAACGCTGGATAAGAGCTGGGTCACACTGGAAGAGACGCTGGTTCCACTGCCATGACGCTGGGGAGCACTGGTTCGTGCTGTACAGGTGCTGGTTCTCGCTGCAGTTCGCTGGTTCGCACTGGAAACTGCGCTGGTTGTGTTTGTGTCGCGCTGGTTCCAGTACGCAAGGACGAGCGCTGCTGAATATTAAATGCTTTACACAATTTCATCATTTGATACTAGTCTCTTGTCCTAAATAACGCTATATCTTGGGATCATAAAACCCTAGTTCGTGTCGCAGTTTGGAATAAAGGTGCGTGAGCTGCACTGTTTATTCATGGACATTTGACACTAAAGATCACTTTCGCTTTCTTATTTTTCATTTTCCCTTTTGACTGGGCGGATAGCTAAATTCTTGAACGAAACCACGCAAACGCAGAGGACGCCGCGTTTTTTAGTAGTTTGCACGTAACATATGACTGGGAGCTGTCGCCGTTGTCGCAGTGTTGTGGAGTGGACATGAAACGGAGAAGTGGTTCAGACGGGCGCGAACGGACCCCAAGTTCGAAGCCTATCACTGACTGATATTATCGCACCGATAACAAAGCTGAGGTGATTCGTGCGCTTCCACTTTCCCTATTGCACTAAAGAAAGTTCTGAGGCTCAAATACACACATTTTAGCTTTCGCCAGCTACCCGCGCCAAGATCAGTACCCACCGAAGCTTAGGCCTAGCGTATCCGCCGAGTCCGTCTTCACGCTATCGGCGCGTCTAGGCTCAGGAATCAAGAAGTTTAACAAGGCTAAATCACTCTATATTTCAGCTTTCGCATCGGTGTTCTTAAATAAACAATTTTTTCATGTCTACAGTGCCAGCACAAGAAACGATGACCGCCTATGTGACGCGTCATAAACACAGTGCTATCGCCGAAGGCACCCAGCACTAGCCTGCGCTTCTGTGACGAACATATATGACTAAACAGACTTGTTGACTCAAAGGCATCACTGCACTAAGGAAACGTTGCATATCCATCGCGTGAAGAACAAGAAACGGCTATCAATATCGGCAGTAACAGCCCATACAGCGTCCCGGGTCGGCGCTTCATTTAGGACCTTTTTCGAAGTTAAAATACCAATCGCAAGTGAAAATCGATGCTGTGGCACTTCCGAGCATGCTACTGAATACGGACAGCACATTTTTCTTTGTAGTACAGGCGTGAGTTTTAGTTGCTGGGCGATAGCGCACCTACAATGTCTGTGCGAGACGTAGCTCTGCGAAACAAAAACTGCTTCTAGATTTTGACATGGCAAATTATCCGTGCATGTTCGTCTGCTGGCGTGGCGTAGCGGTAAAGTGCCGGGCTTGGGATCTGTAGGTCGGACGATCGAATTCTGGTCGAAGCAGTTTTATTTTTACGTTTATTTTTCCTTTTTTAATTGCACTAAAATGCTCTTTGTTGCTTTCTGTATTCACAAAATATATATACGGTGTCCAGGCATCGCATATTTAACGCGCTAGAGCTGTTTTTCGCACCAGTACGCCGCGCCTGCCCAGCATCCAGCGCGCGGCACTGGGCCCATAATCCGGCGCACTGGGTTTTGCAATAGGGAAGTTAACCAGAAAATCCGGTTTGCTACCCTATGCTGGGAGGTCGGGGAAGGGGGACGAGATAAGAGGGGAAAAGTGAGAGAGAGAATGAAACAGAGCTAACACACACAATCACTGCAGTTCACAGCACAGAGTAACAGTTATCAATCGCCTGCGCTAAAGAGCAAGTTTGTAGTCCTTAAGAACTGCAACTAAACGGACATACCATTTGCTACCACGGATAACGAGGCAAAAAATGAAGAGAGGAAATGAGGATTGTGAACACTCCGCTCCGCGCACGCATGACGGTTAGAACGGAGTGACAACACGGACGGCCACTCAGGCAGGTAGAGAGCTCAGGAAATGTAGTAGCGCTCGAGAGCATAGCACACAGAAAGCCACGGAGCGGCTATGACACGGAAAAAAAAAGCACGATAGACAAGCTAGAAACTATTCACTCCTTGCCCCGACGACTAGCGGGAGCGGGCGGCTGCGGTGCGCTTCGCAAAGAATAAATTACCGCCGCCGGCTCTCGGTGGTCCTGAAACCACAAAGAAGGAGCGGTTAAATAACAAAGAACGGAGCATAGGCGATCATGAAAGCCGCACTGCACGAGAGCAAATGATCGATTCATTGGGAATCCGCACTGCGCCGAACAGCGCCTTCGCAGGCACGGGGTAGGGGGGGGGGGGGGGGGGGAGGAGGAGGGGGGGAGCACATGTACTCGAGTACACCCTCTTGCGGCGCGACGCTATGCGCACTCCATTTGCAAGTCGATGTGCGCGATCGAGTTCGGCAACGTTACGTATCGGTAGAGCGGAGCAAAATGGGCGAGAAAGACCGGAACAGTGCGAACACGGTAACATCCAGCATAGAAGCTGTCCCCACGGCGCAATTCCGTGCCCACGCGACGTAAAAGAATTCTCGCCAAGTGCCACCGCACCGGCCCGTCTAGCCAACTACCCTTCCCCGCATTCGTTTTCTGGAAGTTCGCCAAAAGCACGCTTCTTTAAAAGGTGAATGAAAAAAAATACGAGGCACTTCGCACTGACAGTGCGAACGAAGACTGGCATTGTACAACGTGCGACGGCACAGCGCAGACGATGTGGCAACGTTTGACAACTACTGGGAACATCCTGTCTATTTCGACAGGCGCTTTTACGGCTGGTACGCTTACACCACATGCCGCACTCTTTCGTACACCATCCGATGAACCTGCATGAATGCAATTCGGTGTGAAGGCGAACCTCTCGCCGAACGAATGCATTGGCGACAGCAGCGCTAACCTGATCAGACACGGGACGATTTTACATGCGACACTATACAGGGTGTTTCAGCGAACACATTTTGTTTTTTTAATTGCCTGTGGCAGATAACACAATTCTAGTCCATGATCTGGTCTACTCGAAGAGGCGGACATTACTTGCACAGAAAATTGAAAAGCGTAATATAGTAATTTTTTGAAAATCGCTAATGAAGTTTCTAGCCAATTGCCTTGTGGCACATATTGCAATTTAAGAATCCTAGCGGGTGAGACTGCAATGCATATCCACGTAAAACCACCATTTACGAGATATGCGCCGCCAAACTTGCGGCAAAACTGCACGGTCGTTCCACTTAAGAAAACGCAATTTTATACATTGAAGCTTAAGAGCAACTGGAGAGCCAATACATTTATCCGCAAAGTTTGGGAATTAACCGAAACTGGTGTCATCCTGAGAATTCGTCCCAAGTGCGCCTTGCGATCTCCCCCGCTAGAATTTGTGAATTGCCATACGTGCCATAACGCAATCAGTTAAAAACTTAGTGAACTTTTCTAAATTAGTCAATTATGCATTTAATTTTTTTTTTTTTTTTTTTTGCAAGTAATCTCCGCCTCTTCGAGTAGACCAGCTCATGGACTAGAATTCTGCTATTTTCGACAGGAAACTTTTACAAGTTTTCGAAAGTGTTCGCTAAATAAACACCCAGTATGTGCGCCACTGTCGGGGGCGCTTATGCAGTGATGCATACCATCCTTCGATGCAACACCCCCGCAGGCAGCGAAATCCCCTAACGTGCTTCCGCAGGCCGCGCGATGAGTTGACCCCAAACGCCGTCAGAGTTCTTGCGACACACATCGACGTAGACACCTCTACGAGGTAGAGTAACTTTATCAATCACAAAAAGATAAACAGCGATGAAATACTTGAAGCTCTGAGATTCGTCAAAAAGTTTAGCTTAAGGTGTTCTGTGTGCGCGTTTTTTTCCCTACTCTCGATTTTTTTAACCATGTGCACCTGGTACGGTTACGCTGAGCACACAAACATGTTTTCATTGCGTCCGTAGAATAGCTAGATTAACTAAAATAGAGCTAGAATGCGTATCTAAATAGATATAATAACAAGAAATAGAACTATAATGGTTACATGGCTTATGCCATGCAGCCCTTTCTTTTCCTTAGAGCACGGAATGAGCAAAATGTAACCAGCCAGAGATTTCAATTTGTTTTAATTTTGATGCGTGATACACGATGAATGACGGGAGAAAAAGTTGCATTGAAGTAGCTTCTAAAAATATAAGAGACCACGGGATATTCAAACGTGCATATCACCGTGTGGAATGAAAACATCAAGCAGCTGATACAGCGAACTCATTACCCGACATCCGGAAAAAGAAAAAAAATAGCATTTGATGTCCGCTTTAACAACTTTTCTAAATTCTGGTTTTTTTCTTCCTTTGCCCTTTCTTCGTGCATAAAGGATAGCATCGCTGGAAAATCACGTGTGTGCGAGCACGCGTGCGGAAAAAATTTCTCAATGGCTACGGTGACCAGTAACGAGGAGGTGCACCAAAACTTGCATATGCGAAATTGTTTTCTTTTTTTTTTTTACCGATGTGTTTCTTAATCACGTCGTCGGAGCTTAATCACAACTCAGCGACCTCTAACAAAAGGCCATCGACAACTTCAAGCACGACTGCAGAACGCTGCCGCGATCAACACAAATTATATCAAGCCACATTCTTATTAGGTATGATGTGTCCCTGGCAGGACGAAGTTCGGGGCTAGCCCAAATTAGAATCAATTGCTCCGTAATAAATAACACGCCTATGCCGATAGCGTTTCCTGATCTTGGCTACGTGTTTGCATCTTGACCATAGGGAAGCAATGCTCAGAGCCTCGCCCGCATTAGAATTCTCATGCACGTGATCCCTGGTTACGCGGCCCAAGAAAAATATTCGCGAGCCACTCGGGACCGCGACGGGGCCTTCCTTGCGTCCGCCCAACCCTGAATATTTCAGCGCTCCCTAGCGGCGGCACTTAAGAGCTCGCAGCGAAGTGCATCAACTTCCGTCCGCTTCTCTCGCTCAGGCTCAATCTCCCAGTCATTAAGCGATCCACCGAGAAATTGGAGCTGGTTCTCGATTTTGGCCGGACTTCCCTGCCGGTCCGTTGGGCCCACAGCGCACCGTCAGGCTCCTTCGTTATTCATGCCGCGGCTGCTTCGCCCCCCCCCCTCCCCATTCCTTCCCCTCCTAACCCACGCACCACATAATGAAGGGCTCGTTTCACGTTTCGCGGACACGCGTGCAAGTAAAGAAAAGACCCCCTGCCCTTCTCATCACAAAATATGCAAACACACGTCGGCTCGCCTCAGAACACTGCGCACCCATCCCCTCCCCCAACAAAAGGGAGGAGGATGAGGATCGAATAACATTTATTAGTTCCAAAGTAACTAAGGCCCCACTCCGGGCCTCTTGGGTGGATTCGGGTCTTCTGGCCCAGTAAATTCGCGATGTGCTACGTGGCAACCGGCCACCAGACCTATTAGTGTGCCCGAGGGGGGAGTGGTGCACTCTTCCCAGCTGCCCGGACGCTTGCAGTAAGAAAATAGTTTGACAGCATGGTGTTTTCGGAAGTGAATGTACCAGGCACTACCACAACGTGTGCGTACCATACAGGTAGAGGCTACGACACTATCTACAGGTTGGGGAGCCTGCGTCACTGTTATTGTTCATTTGGTTTATTAGTGGAGTTTAACGTCTCTAAACTACGCTGGGGCTAGGAGAGCAGCCGCAGTAGAGGACTCCGACATAATTGGGAATACCTTAGGTTCTTTAGAGTGTACATAAAAAGAACAGCAAACGGGCGTTTCAATGCGTAAGCATTCTTTAGCGAGCACCCCAGCTAAATCTAGAACTAAAATTAAATTAAGGAGCTTTACGTGCCAAAACCCCGATCTGATTAGGAGGCACGCCGTAGTGAACAGCAAGTTGTACACAACATAGAGTTTCATACAATTACTAGAGGGTACTGTGGCGCTAGTGTCTACGGGAGCTGCAAGCAGGGCAATTCAGCCAGCATGGGAATGATGGGCAGTACATGGATTTGCCTAAACTTCGTCCTTCTGGCTTTAAATGGCTTCGTGGCTTTGCAAGGTGATCATTTTTAAGAAAGTACTGCGTTATAAATTATTAATTAAATATTACTGAAATTGCCCGACAACAGGATTCGACCACGGGACCTCTAGCACAGAAGCCCGATATTGAAGCCGTTACTGAAGCTGTTGCGCCACGGACGCATGGAAAAGCGGAATAACTGTAATTAGCAGCGATTATATGTGCTTGCAGTCTTATTACCTTCTGCATTAAAAACCAATTGGTTTGAAACTTTGTACAATTTATGCCCAAATAAAGCGGAATAAACGAAGCCACCACAAAGTCTGAAGCCCGAAGCACGAAGATAAGACAAATTCATGTACTACCCATCATTCATTGGTAGCTGAACGATCGCAGCGCCTAAGTACCCTCTAGTAATTGTTGGAAACTCTACGGCGCGCATTTCTATGCCTGCCCAACGAGCAAATCCGTCCGTCCGTCAGTCACGTAAGACAAATCGCTAGACAGGAATTATTGCATAAAAAAATTTGCGGATCCCATGCACTGTGGAAGTGATGTAAGCGAAGCTTTGTATGCTCTTTGCTTTGACTGACGATAATTAGCGATGATGCTGGCGGCGAATGTGTAATTTCTTCACCATTTAGTCCACTACAAGAGTGGTGAGTTGATGTTAAACGTTACCTTGCGTGGACCACCGCTCTTTATCTGCGTAGTCCACAGAACACACGGGGAGACGTGTTTGCTTGAGGCGTAGTGCGTCAATGTTCATAATGTCTGAGACGCTTGAGCATCATATTGCCTCACATGTCACATCGCATCGTGGCAGAAGTGTTAAACTTTAATTGAATAATGGGGCTCTACGTAATCCAATTATTATAATTGTATGTATACATTCTATACAGACATTCGCGGTCTGCACCCCGCTTCGATGCGCAGTGAAGACGCTCCTGTTCCGCGCGACGCTTCTTTCGGGTCTGGGTGTCCTCGACGTTGAGCGCACGCTTTGGAGCCATTTTACCGGCAGGTGCTTACGAACTCCTTCTGCATACGTAGCTAGTACGCTGTTGAGACGCCAGCTCCAAGCGCTCTCTTCAGGCTATGGACGCTTCTAATGTTTACACTATCACAGCACAGCACATGCATTTTTGTTACGTAGGAAAAGCACGCACAGAACATGCCACACGCACAAACTGCGAAACGCTGCCGCGGCGGCGCCGGCCGGAATGCGCGGAGGCGAGAGCCATCTGCTGGTGTTGCAAGAAATCCATCGGCACGCGCGAGCAAGACCACAGCAGCAGCTGCAGCGCCCAGAGAGTCGGAAGAACAGGCCAAGAAAGCTTCGCTTGAAATCAAAATAAATTCGAAAGAAAATTCATCGACGATCACGATACTCAGTAATGCGTAATTTGAGCGCAGCTCTATACGTGTTTTCATTTCGCGACATACTGGCTGGTGCTGACAATCTGTCTCGTGCGGCACGTTGCAAACGGAGCGAAGTGTGGCGCGACTGCCTCGCTATTCTGGAGATCGCGAGAGCCAGCGCACAGGTGCAACCGCCGCCGACAGACCTTCCAGATGATATGCTGTAAGAGTGGTGTCAGGCATGTAATGCCTTAGCGAAATCGACGAATATGAAATCTATCTGAGCGCGCCCATGCCGTCGTCCGACTCATCCACGCTAAGGAGGCGGTTGACGGGAAGAACCTGACCTCATCAAAAACTAGGAGCACGGGATTTATTTACAACGTCTACATGAAGGGTGGAGAACGTTACATTTCATCAGTCTAGCATGACAGCAACGAAGCGCCCCGAGCAACCGAAAACGGCTGCTTAAACACCCTCTGTCCTCCCTAGATCCCCAGGCGAGGGAAAACTGCCCTCCAACCTTCGTCCAATCGGTGCATCCAAAGTCATCGATGTACCCGCCTTTGAGGGCAAGGGTTTACAAACTCACTTCCCCCCCCTTTTTTTTTTTCACTGAACACACCGAGTGGAGAGGGTCCTCGTAGACAGATGTCACGCTTGGCTCAAGCTGGCGCGTCTTGATTCCAGAGCTGATTCCGCAGTCAGCTGCCACGTATGTCAAATGACCGTTACGATTACCGGAGTCCGTGGGCGTGCGCCGTAAAGCACCCTTTACCAGGAGTTCTCTTGCTCCAATTACACCGTGAAGGCGACAGCGAACCAACTAACGATACTTGGTCCGCCAAACGTGGCTAGCCTTGCTGGCGCCATGGGGCTCTCCGAAGAAAGCGCACTGTTGGCTACACGAGGCGATTCTTCGCAGCGAGCTGGGAAATGTTCGAAAGTCACTACCCAGCAGGCCGATCGTAACAGCGCACTACTGTGGTGCCACCTCGTAGCCATCGTGGCAGCACTGCGCTTTTGTTCTCACGCTTTCACCGTACTCTCTTCCATTTTCCACCACACGGTTCCACTGCACCCTCCTCTCCGCTTTCCTCCTCGCGTCTTTCATGGTCCGCGTTCGCTATCATCTTTCGCTGTGCTCCTTCGCTCTGTTACGCCGCTGACGCCGACGTTCTCCGCAAGAACGAAAACCTAAGATCTGCGCTCTAAAAACATTGGCAGTTGTGAGTTTCGAACCTACGGCCCCACGCTCAAAAGCCGAGTGTCTTACCTTCTGAGCTAAAAACCCACTTATTTTTCTCCTTGTTGCATGGAATTGTGCGCAGTGTCGTGCGAAAATTAGTTACATTACATTTAGACACACATGATAAACATGCTACGCTGTCCAATGAAAATTCAAAAATCGAGCAAACACAAGCGTCCAGAAGCGAAATCCACTCAAGAACGCGATCAAAGGTTCCAACCACGCAACGCACTTGAGCAGCCTCTTTACGAAAGACAGACCTTGCCGAGCGAGGTGGCTCGGCACGCCTGTCGATCATGCGACTTCTACAACTAATAGAATCCTAATAACATAAACAAATCATACGGTGTACTACTGACTATTTTTGAAACGAAGGAACCGGATACCTTAAGATATCGGAGGGAAACACTCATGCTTGCAGAACGTGAACATATCTGAACCATATGAATGTTAAGTACCGGCGGTAGAAAACAAATCTCAAAGGACAACAGTTTCTATGAAGGCTGTGTTAAATGTTTTGGTGATGGTGGTAGAAAAGTCATCTCTAGGACTACAAGTACAGCCGACTTGAAGCATTGTAGAAATCAGAAAAATTCCGACTTTGCGAAAATTTAATGCCAAACAAGCCACATCCCCGATGCGTTTCGGTGGTCGTGGGTTGCGCCGTCCGTTAGTGTGTTCCTTTACCGACCGAAATTCCACTGATCCCAGAGGGCTCATGCGCTTCGCATCGCGCTACGACGACAGATAAACAGTCAATGAGTGAATCAATAAGGCGTGAAGAGGGGTTTAATGGGTCTCACCACGGTTGATAATGGTTCGACGCGTATGGATCAGTTGCTAAAGAGCGATAAGGGCTTATGATGGTATGAGTAACTATGATAACGCTGATAAGGATCGAAAAGTGTGATAATTATTGGACTGAGTCCGATAACGTTGATAAGGACCGATAATAGTTTCTAAGGGTCGGATCATATCCGATAAGGATGATTAAGACAGATAAGGGTTGATATGGATCGGATCGGCTGCGATAAGGTTTGCTAAGAGTCCGATAAGGTTCATAACCGATAAGGGTTGATGGCGGTCGGATCTAGTCCGATAAGAGTTTATCATTTTTTAACACCGGTCGGATCAAGTTTGAAAGCGTGGTACGACACCGGGCTGCGTGGAGATGAGCAAGTGGCACAATGCTGACGCATACTTATACAACTCCACTTGAGTTTCTGCGCGGTTATTTTTTTTTTTTTCACTTAGTATTTTCTCGTCTTCGAGGTTTTTAGCGTCGTCACGCCTTAAAGAACATGTTACACATCGATGACATCTTGCAGTAGGCACACTTTATTCTTTCGCCGAACTATACTCTGCCACCTCTCAAAACAATGTTCCCAGGTAGCATTCTTAGGAACGGCGTAAGGCGCATGCGTTTATATTGCAGCACATATAAAAAGATATCGCAGACTGCTGCTTTGCACTCACTCATAATTTTAAATAAAATTGTAATTTGTAGTTCGCACCGTTCAATAGAACACCTATCATTGTGGTTCACCCGGTTCTGGTTAATCTAAACATTCAGTTATTCACAGCTCACGTATCTGCAACAGCTAGTTTCTCATACATGGCGAGGTGGATATACGATGGTGCTTTTTTTTTATTGAACCCAACGAACCATTTAAGCAAAATGTCGAGTTCTTTACTGAGCAATGCACACCAAAACATTCGATCTTGCTATTAACTCTCAGCGAAAACAAAGCAGACATAAGAGCAAGATTTTTTTTTAACTTGTTAGAATAAAAATGCAGGTAAATGTACTGAAACATAATTTAAACCGAACGCCACCATTCTGAGCACGCTCGCATGTACCAGCGTGACATTCCAATGCCGCCCACCAAATTCCTGGCGGCATCGTCGACAGCGCACATCAGTCGGGCACGGGAGCGGGGGAACGTATACGGTGGTTGCACAAGCTCAAGAACGAAGCACGTGGAGCAAAGAGTTTCCGACAAGAAGTACAAGAAGGAACTCTGCAGCTAGCACCTACGGCAGCTGCAACTGGCAGTTCATCCAGACGGGAATTATGGGTAGTGCCATCCATGGATTTACATGAACTTCGTGCTTCCGGCTTCAAACAGCTTTGTGACGTTGCAAATTGATCATTTTGAACAAAATGTACCGCTCCCAACGCAACGATTCGCAATGATTGCGAGTGTGCGCAGACGCTTATTCCCTTCATGCGTTTGTATAGAAGAATGATTGCTTGGAAATTTAGAGAGGCAATGCGTAATAAATAGCGCTACAAGAACATCTGAAGCCATAAGCAAAGCAAATTATAGGACTCCGTTTACTATCAACCATCCACACGGTAGATCTGAACGGATGGATGAATGGATGCTAGCGCCCCCTTTGGAATGGGCTGGTGGGTTGCGCCACCACCATCACAATGTCAGTGTTCCCTCTAGTGGTCATAGTAGGGAAACTACAATATGCAGCACTCCTCTTGGGAGCGTCTCTGAGGAGGAAGAAGAGCTCGTGTGGCTTTCTGGGCCAAGGCCCAGAACTCAACCCCGACAGACTTGAGCAGAGCGCATCGTCCAGTGTATGCGCATAACTTGAAGTCATCTTTTCTCTTTCGTTCCCCCATTCCCGTCCCCAGGTGTACGGTGGCAAGATGGACAAAGCGCATAGTTAACTTGTCTTTGTTTATTTTATATATATATATATATATATATATATATATATATATATATATATATATATATATATATATATATATATGGAGGCGCGGGTGCGCAGCCACGGTTGTAACGCCACGCTGGTAACGCACTCGCTCCACAGCGGAACCGCGTG
The DNA here is from genome assembly GCF_023375885.2 of Dermacentor andersoni. Lineage (NCBI taxonomy): Eukaryota > Metazoa > Arthropoda > Arachnida > Ixodida > Ixodidae > Dermacentor > Dermacentor andersoni. Next base: position 137,398,542 of record NC_092818.1, read on the forward strand.
CCGACATTGTTAGACAAAAGGAAATAACTAAAGAAAAAAAAGAGCCGACGCAGCAAGAGCGGCGCCTATACTCGAAGAAACGCGCTGGCGTTTTCTGAAACTGAAATGACATTACGTATACAAAATAACACTCGTGCGCGCCGACGACGCGAGCGCGGAAAGGCGCACCTGTTATGTGCACGGCACCTTCAATGACAACGCCTTCTCGGTTTTTTGTTTTTGTTTTTTTCATCTTAAACTTGAAAGAATCGTGCATGAGACCGCGGCAAGCGCGAAACTTGATTAGCATTTCCCGTTTCCGAGAATTTCTTCCGCTGCCAAAATTAGCATTTTTCCCGCTTCCGCTTCCGAGATCTCGACCCCGTGCGGTCGCCCCCTTGCTGTACGACGAGGTTGTGCAGCTTCTGCGGCTCGAGAATGTGGCGCGCGAAAAAGAAAAAAAAACGTGAGGAAAGAAAGAAAGATAAACTTTTTTTTTCACGCCGCCCTCGGCAAATATAAGGAAGGTAATAACTTATTTCTATAACAGCCCCCTATCTTGAAGTAAAAAGAAAAACAAATTCAATCAAAGAAGACAGCGCGGTTACTTGCTTACATGCGGGCCCCAGAAGTATCGGGAACCGATGCGGCTCCTGCAGAATCAGCAAGGCTGCGCGAGTTTCTCGAGACCGCTGCTTGCAGTCACGCGAGCGCGGTATAGTGGAAGCGATGTTCACAATGCGCACTCCTGGCGCACGCACTCTAACAAGTGTCGCAACGAACGTCGATTCGGAAGTTCAGACGGACGGTTTGCGGTGCGAGTTGGTATTACATTCTCGACGCGACAAGCGCGAACAGACCTCGAAAGTTCCTATTGTTGATGCGAATGTCAGACTTGTTAAAGGACTCCTGGAACGCCCCTTGAGCTCGGTGACACGCTCCGCGTGAAAAGCGTCAAATCGCGAACATCCGAGGCTTACAAGGGAAAAGTTACAAGGGAGTTTACAAGGGAAAAGTAAATATATAGCGCCCCGTATTTTTCGAACGACAACTGTCGAACGGCTGCCAGGTGCCATCACGTGGCACCCTTCCGTAGAATACAGCCATTTGGCGACCGTTTTTGACCACGTACTGCCCGCGCGCACACGCTTTGGCACGGGTGCGCACCATTTCAGATGTGCCAGGCACTACAGAAAACCGCGAGGCGGCTGTTTTTAACGCGTCCTGCCAATCAAATCGCCGCTCAAAGTTCCGTGTCTCTCAGACAGCTCTGTCCCATGCTCACCTCGAAAGGCACTTGCAAACCACTACAGTCAGTGACGAGTCAAGAATGCAGGAAAAGTTGTGATGCGCCTGCCATTCGTCTCTCCACGCCTTACAGTTACCACTGTATCGTCAGTTCGCGTGCGTGCGTGCGTGCGTGCGTGCGTGCGTGCGTGCGTGCGTGCGTGCGTGCGTGCGTGCGTGCGTGCGTGCGCGCGTGGGGGGGGGGGGGGGGGGGTCAAAACACAGTGTGATCGAAAGGCCATAGTGTAGGCCATGGAGATGATACACTGTAAAATGAATGGTCCGGTTTATAAATTAGTAGACACTGCGTATCACTTGCACCCCATGAACAAGAAGTTTCCCCAGAGAGTCGCGACGAGTTTCTTAAGAAAGCAGGGACACAAAGGACAAAGGAGTGGGAGACGATGGCGATGCGATTCGCTGCTGGCGTATGCATGTGCATGTTCCTTTGAGGTCCACTGGCTGCTGCATTGCTGACCTGTCGCATTCTAGTGCTGAGCAGCTGAGCACGCGAGGTCGCCGCTTCGAGACTCCCGGCCGCGCACTTTGCGTTAGGTCTAAGCCCGGTAAGGAACATCACGTGGTCGAAATCAATCCTGAGCCAAAAATCACACGGCGTCTCTCATAGCCCCAGAGTTGTGTTGGCTCGTCAAATCCAATCGATCAATCAATAAATCGACAATAAATCAATACCTACCGAATGAACCGCATTCGTTTCAAATTGTTCTTCTGGTTTCCAGGAACGTTATCTTATAGCCTACCCTTTATTCGCTTCTAGACTGTTGTCGCAATTTCGCGACAAACCGAGCCTGAGTGCATAAATCCGAGCGAGAGGCTTAAAGAGAAATACTAATTTTCCTCTCATGTGTGGTCATCCAGCGAAAACGTGTGCACGTGTCGCCATCCCTGACTCATAACTCGTAACTCATGACTCATAATTCAAGTGTTCGAGGGCGAACACTTGAAGAACCTCCCGCGGCTGCGTACATTCAAGTGCACAAATTGAAGCCGCCATCTCTGCCGTACCAAATGTTTTACAGAGTGCCATAAGGTGCGAGACGGGTCACCTGAGTTTAAGCTTACTCAGGGCGAACACATGCGAATGTATAGGTATTGTTTTGAGCTAGATGCTCGTTTCAGTTGTTTTCAAACGAATTTACAAATCTCCCCAATGGTAACGAATGGTGGTGTGATAGTAATCTTGATGTTCTTACCAGACATATAAGTCGTTTGAAACGTTTAACTGTAATTCGAATTTGTTGCTCCGCGCCCAATAATTCAGGCTATGGCGCCCTACATTTGAGGGCATTTTACACCTTCATGCGGCTGTAAATGAAACTATCGAGACCCTCTGTTCCCCTTATACTTCTCGCTCGTCAGGACGTAAAGTATTTCTATAGTGTACTCCTGCGCGATAATTCTGCGACCTTCGGCAGTCCGTCCACCGTGTTCGTGTCGCACGAGGCCCGCAGGCAAGCCCGATCAGTGCTGATCTCATGTATAGCTTTTTGACTGCGTTTCATTAACGGGCCTCAAGGAAGTCGCTTTGGTAAAGGTCGCACATGCCCAGCCCAGCGTTGTCACACAGAAGCGCAGAAAAAGAAAAAAAAATTAAAGCGAGAGCAGATAACAGAGTTCATAACGAGACACCCCACATAGTCCCCACTACATCGTCGTAAAAAAGGCGCCCGAGGCGCTAGGGTAGACCTCCACAGAGTGCCGAAGCGCTGCGTCAGGTTTACTAACAAGCAGTTCCGAAATGCGAGCGCTAGAGAAAAAAAAAAGACGAACAGAGTGCAGCGAGGTCACAAAGTTCACTAGCGGTCTAACCAGACTTTACGTCCAACCTTCTCGACGACGGCCTTTCGTCCCGCTTCTCGCAGTTGGCAGATAACGACGCTTTAAAAAGTCGGATAGATGCCCCCATAACGCCTCCCGATAAAATACCTGGACAACATCTACCAACAAAATCCAAATATCTCACAAAAAAAAAAAACGATGCGACATTTTACGTAACCTGGACAAGTGTTCCGGCAAGGCGTCAGTGTATGCGTGCAACTGGGCTCTACTACAGCGGGTGCTCACGTTGACCATGCCATGAAAATGAGTAGCCCCACCGGAAGCCAGCAGTTTTAACCGATACTTAACTCTCTCTTCAAAACCTTGCGGGTTAAAACGTAAGAGCTCGATAACGTTTTGGCGGGCATAATGTCTCCCTTACGGCAATCGCGTTCGATTTGGGCTCTCCTCGGGCTTGAAAGCATCCACGCAGCATCTTGATGCGGCGCTTGACAAGGTTGAACGCGGATACAACGGTACCATGCTTGGCAGATAAGGAAAACCACACTACGGAGTACTGAACCATATTCAGCACAGCAACTCGTTTTCCGTATAAACACTGTTAAGAGCCAGGGTTAGCCAAACACATACCAAACGACATGTCGTAACTTTAATCACGGCGCCCTGTATCTCGAAGAGGCGGTCGGAATAAATAGGAATAGTGCTTACAAGAACAACGCTAAAGCAGTTTATACGGGTAAAGTATTATTTCAACACTCAATTCTCATTCATTTGGCAGGAAGACATTAATTAATGTAAAACAAAAAAAGAAAGACCAAACTTACCCTTCACGAATTTCACGCCATAACCTGAGGACCGATACGCTAGTGTGACGTCACAGATATAGAACTGCAACGCTCTCGTATTTGAGCTGTTTTAGCGCCAGTAAAGTTCTCGAAACCTCCGAAGTTCGGTCTCTAGTTTCTTTAGAATGCAATGCAGTCTTTCTTTACCTATAGACAATTTATTATGCCCGACTGGACGCTGTGAAACTCTGTGACGTCACGAGGAGCCCGTGCTGCTACTTCGTGTCGGCGTCGCCAACCCGGATCCGATGGTTCTTGCGTCTTTTACGGCTGCCCAAGTCTCTTTTCACATTGCGGTCCAAGTACGAGAACACAGCACGAAATCCGCGACGTCACACTGGCGTACCGGCCTTTTCGCTATTGCACAAGCAGTAATTTAGAAATACAACTCAACATTGCGCTGCTCCTTGGCGTCCCCTCAATGCGCCGATCAGTGTTTACAAAGACCTTAAGTGACGCCACGACAATACAATACAGGTGACTAAAACACACCAATTGTACGTCTAGATAATAGAGTGTTTTAGTTGAGCGTGTTTACGCTCCGCTAAGCAGTTAAGCGGAGCGGAAGCGCGAATGCGCATGCGCCGTCCGCTTAACCGTAAGCGGGATAGCGGAGCGAGGAACACGGTCCGCTTAGAAGCTGCCTGAGCGGAGCGTGCCGCGCAGCACTTTGGCTAGCGTTGGCGTCCGAACGGATTGGATTGGATGCCGAAAGCAAGCGCGCTGGCTAACACGTGGCGTTCCCCAAGACGGCGCTTTATTTTCCATTGGATAAAATGGACCGGTAACGCATTACAAGCGCACGTCTAGATACTTCATGGAGAAACAAGTTATATAATACATATATACGTTTTACGGTATAAGAGTGATCATAAAGTGTTTTTATTTTCTTTCATTACCCCGAATTTAGCCAGGGGGCGCTGCAACTACGAAAGGTCCGCTCCGCTACGCTAAACGTGCAACTAAAACGTGAAAATCGCCCGCCGCTCCGCTGTAGCTTAGCGGGGCCGCTCGGAGCGGAGCGTACCGTAAAGACGCTCAACTAAAACACTCTATTACCACGCGTACAGATTTTGTTGCTTTTTAGCCGGCCACCATTTTTCACCAGGCGATCAATGCTAAGAGGTGTCTTGCGCCGAACGTGTTGCGACCAACGAAACGATATAACAGCGATCATGTGGTGAATACGATCCGCGGCAAAATAAAAAAAGAAAATGACAGTCACTTTAGCATACGCTAAAGAGGATGAAGGCGAAAGCCTGCGCGCTTCCGAAACATTCACTACATTACTTGACATTTTCATTCAAAGGCGTTGTTACATCCTTTTACTTGTTGTCTCCCACCAAAGGTCGTGGGTTCGAGTGCCTTAATTAACTTTGCCTTAATTAACTGCGTCTTCATTAACTGTGCCTTCATTAACTGTGCCTTCACTAACTGTGCCTTCTCTAACTGTGCCTTCTCTAACTTCGCCTTTTTTAACACCCAAGGTCGTGGGTTCGACTTTTAACAAAAGTCCTGGGTTCGAGTGCCTTAATTAACTCTATCTTAATTAACACCAGAGCTAATGGGTTCGACTCTCGACCTTCCCTATGTCAATTAGAATGCAACTTGGAGATATGGCCGGTTCGCCCAAATCTTGGAGCTTGGAGCCGACTCGGAGCTTGAATTTTGGTCCGATAATGCCGGACAACTGATTTCTCGACCCACGAGCCATCTAAGGCTTTCGCCTTAAATATGTACGCGTGACAATATCAAGTGCCCAAAACACACGAAGAAGCCCTCCACCCGCAAAAAAAAAAGAAAAAAGCACGGCTTGCAGCTTCTTCCGGCGGCCAGAGGCGGCATTCTATCGCCTACTCGCCATGTGTTTCTTCCCGAGGCCATATTTTTTGCCAGCGAGACGCGGTTAGCCCACTCGCCGCTGGAAAAGTTTCACGAAGCAAGCGGGTTACTGATCGCTCTCGGTAATTCTTCACGCACGGCTAACAATTTCACTCGCGGGATCGAATCCCGGCCACGGCGGCCGCATTTCGATGCGGGCGAAATGCGAAAACACCCGTGTACTTAGATTTAGGTGCGCGTTAAAGAACCCCAGGTGGTCGAAATTTCCGGAGTCCCCCACTACGGCGTGCCTCATAATCAGAAAGTGGTTTTGGCACGTAAAACCCCATAATTTAATTTTTAACAATTTCACTTCTGTTCAAGCACGAGACATCGCCTTCCCGCCTTTCTTAACTGGCGTAAGGTTTTCAGCAGCGTAATCTATCATTGTAGCTGGAGACTCGGCGTTTACTGCCCCTGTAAAGGATAGTTGGACGCAGTGATTTTATGAGCGCCCTTTGAAATTGGACGGTGGCTGACGTCACCACTTCGCCACAAACACGTCCTCTGGTGACCAGGGTTGTTGGAGAAGTATGGGAGAGGCCTTTGCCCTGCAGTGGGCGTAACCAGGTTGATGATGATGATGATGATGATGATGGTGATGATGATGATGACGTCCTCTGGAGGTCACCGAGTGCGTGGCTCTGCGTTTGGGTCAAGTTGAATTTGCGTGACAGCGGGTGGGCTTCGAGTCAAATATTTTTGTACATGCCCACTTTACAGCTGCGAGAGTCTCCGAGCTAATTGTCTGTGCCGGACCACAAAGGGGATCAAGTCTCGGGAAGACGCTCACATATAAAATTTTACTTAAAACTTATTTCTGGGCGAGTTGGTGCATTCTCGACATAAAAATTGTTACAGCGGCAACACATGCAACCACAAAGTAACAAGGACGAGACACAAGCGCTTGTGTCTCGTCCTCGTTACTTTGTGGTTGCATGTTCGCGTTGTTACAATTTTTTTAATATTTTACCAACGTGAGCAGCTCTGCGGCCACAGTCGCGAAGCTTTGCGTTTAATCAAGAGCGCGGCGGAAGACACACTTGAAATGTCACGTGTGTTTGCACGCTCCAGAATTGCAATCTGCGCTGTCGGAAATGATTCGAGGCAGCCTTCTCTCACCCTAGTGTAAAGACCCTGCCACGGAAGTTTCTCGACAACTGCAAAATGAAACACCCTGATCACTAAGTAAATTGCGCGTTTTGTGTGTAGGAAACATCGTTGTTTCGTTTCGGATATGAAATGCTCGACGACGTGACGACCAAGACAGTGACAACGACGCCGACACTTAATTGATTGACATCTCAGACAGCGAAGTTTCCGCGCTCTTCCACTGAAAGCCGCACTTCAATTCAAAACTAATGCTTTTCAGATTAGATATACATATAAATTATTTATAATTGCAGTTGTTACCGTCATGTCGTTTTGCGCTGTAAATGGCTTAAATATGCCCAAGGCGTCTAAACCTTTGTGTTGTTCTCGTTTTTCTTTTTTTCTTTTTTGTTACTCTCTCTCTCTCTTTATAACGCAATGCTACAGTAAACATACTTGCACAAAGTTTGAGCGAATAAACTGTTCGGGTCAAGTGAGTGAAGTATTGAAATCACCAGAGGAAACGGGATTCAGCTTCAAGCGTCAAAAATTTATGCATCCGTGCCTATATGACAAAACATATTTCACTCAAGTGCTTCCTTCCGAGTGAATGAAATGTATTCGAGAGTTCAAGCATCATAAAGCGATATTCACGCAGCATT